>NC_142214.1:1225000-1540000 GCF_049639895.1 Pseudopodoces humilis | reverse complement strand
ACTCGCACTGAGCAGGCCGAGGCTGACTTTTTGCAGTCTCCACGGGCAGCCTCTGCTCTCTGTCCATAAAACAGATGGCAGAGATGCCTTTCTTTGTCTTATTTCATTGTCTGGCCCATTTCTGGGTTAGAGCAGTGGCTGAGGTTGGAGGAACTCTGGAGCTCACCTTGGCCACCCCGCCTGGTCCCTGGAGCTTGTCCAGGGCTGGGATGGAGGATGGAGGATGGAGGATGGAGGATGGAGGATGGAGACACCTCCTGGGGCAGTGCCCAGTGCCCTCCAGAGTCTGGAGGAGTTTCCTGCTGCTCTCTGGTGTCCTGTGTTGTGCCTGCTGCCAGCTGGACACGGCTGGACAGAGCCTGGCTGCAGTCTCTTGGCACTGCAGGTGTTCACAGCCACTGCTGGATCCTTCCCCTGCTCCAGCCTTTCCCCTGGTGCTCCACTGCAGCCAAAACCCAGCTCAGACCGTGTTTGCATCCCCAGAGGAGCTGTGGAGCCCAGCTCTGTGCCCAGCCCTCAGCATGGCACTGCCAGGACACGGGCTGGGCTGGGCTGGCTGGGCAGGGACAGCTCAATCTTTGGGAAAAGCCAGGAAAACCTGAGTGTCTGCGGTGTTCCTGGCACGTGTTTTGCTTCTGAAGTGACTCTGATGCCTCAGGATTCCAGCATTTCCATTTTCCATGTGTTTGTAACCCTGCAGTTCCTCAGTGCAGAACTCTGAACTCCACACCCAGTGCCAGCTGCTGCTTCCCCACTTTGGGCAGACACAGCAATTCCTCTCCAGGCCTGGCAGTCAAGGACACCTCACTGCCCCAGCCCTGAGAGATGGGAACAAAAGGGAGCTGGGGGCAGCAAACTGGGGGGAAATGACTTCATTACCTGGAGCTGGAATTGGAAGATTTACCCCCAATATGCAAATGGACCAAATTTATAAAAGTGTAAAAACCTGTTGTCCATTTTGGGTGCAGCCCTTGTGGGGCTTTGTCTGCCCTAAATGTACCTGAAGGCCCTTCAATAAATCAAATTGCTTTTTATTCTCTTAATTCTGTCTGGGCTCTGTTTTTAGGTAGCCCCAAAAAGCCATCAACTTCTTCATGATATTCCAGCCCTGTGTAAAAGTCCCAGCCCTCTTGTGGGACATCCTGGTGCTGCAGCAGTGTGTAGGGACAGAAGTGAGGGAAAATGAGGGAAAAGATCAAAAGGAAGGAGCCACCAAAAAAAAAAAAAGGAAGAAAAAGAAAAAAAAATTGCATGGCAGGAACTCATTGTCAAAAAGGAAGATGCAAACCTGCAGAACAATAAGTGGGGGTTAATCTTCTGCCCCTTTGTGTGTGTATTCATCACTTTAAAATTTTATTGTAAAGGCATTTAGGAGTGTCCTGGTACTTGGTGATTGTTTTCCTGGGATAGAGATGTATTTATTATTCATTGCAATAATTACTGTGTAATATTTTATACTAGAAGTTGTTCACGCTGCACAATCAGGAAATGCTTAGGAAGTGGCTGATTTAACTGTTCTATTTTTAACTCTGTACCAAATTATAGTGAGAGGTGTTTGGGCTTTTAGACTTGGAGCATCTGCCAGGTTTCCACCACTGCACTGGTCAGTGCATTCTCATGACACTTGAAATGTATTTTTCTAGAGATTCTGTGCGTAAGTTATGTATAAAATTTGAAAGATTTTTACCCCAAATTTTATTTATTATGTGCTGTTTCCAAGGGGACTGTGTTTCAGGATTCTCCTAATGCTTTTATCACCCAGCTTCTCTGATCAAGAAAGTAATTTATTGCTGATTGCAGAACTCTTGAACTCAGTCTGGCAGCTGCAGTGTGAAACTTCTCTGATCCAGTCTCCTACTTACTTATTTACATATCATTCAGAATGATTTTCAGGGCTGTTTGAAAACCTCTTGACATTGCATTATCCGTGTTTCAAATCTTGTGGTGATTTGTTTTTTTCCTCTCTTTTTGTTGCAGATAACAAACGAGTAACTTTGGAAAGGTCTCGTTCTCGGCACAACGGAGCAATTGCAGCTGTATGATTCTTCTGATGCCAAAGAATTAATGAATTGTTTTATTTACAATGAAATGGATGTGCTTTGGGAAGAGTTTATCATCCAAATTGGCAATGATCAAAAAGGAATACTGGTATTGATTAAATGAGATGGTGTAAAAATATGTAATTTTGAAGCTGTTGCTAAAAAAAGATCCACATACTGTATCTTATTACCCCAACTACCAAGATCTGTAAACAGTGTTAAACAGTAGGGTATATATCTTATTTTCTTATGTTCTTTCTTTTCTTTTTTTTTCCCCACCCTTTTTGTTTAAGCTGGCAACTCACATGAAAGAAGTTGGGGATTTCTAGGTTATGTTTTATATGGGTAAGAAAATACAGTTTTGTTGAAAGAGTACAGCTGTGGATTCCATTTGCAGTTCTGATTTGAACATGAAAGGAAAAATAATAAAATTGTACGTTAATAAATGCAGAGATGAGCTGGTCTACATTATCAGAATCTTTTTTGTAACCATAAAAAAACAACACATAGCCCCAGTCAGGTTGCTGAAAACCTTATCTCGGTGTAAAGCCTGGTGGATTCAGCTGTTTGAGCTGCCAGTAGGATACACCACATATCCACATGGTGATATGATGATGTGTAGTTACTTATCACTGCTGAAAATAATAAAAAAAAAAAAAATAAAAATTAAATGAAACAGAGCATAGGATTTTTCCAAAATGATGTCAAGGGCAGAATGTGTTTTTAATTGTATCTAAGGAGGGATTTTTCTAATTGTGCACTTATATATTCTTTATAAAGATATTTGGGGAAAGTATGATTGTCCTATTTTGATGATGCTAACATAGCTGTGTGTAGGTTTGTAGAGACAAGCTGCACCATGAAATGTTTCAGAGCTGCCTCTGAGTTTTCCCTCTGTTTCTCAGGTAAAACACGCAGCGGGGTCTCCACTGGTGGATTTTAGTGCTGAGAGTTTAGCAGCTAGCAGCACATTTCCTACCTGGAGCACTGCCTGGCAGTGACCAAGTCTGATTTTTGGGAAGTTCCTCCCAGTTTTGTGTCCAGGCCCTTGCACTGCAGCTGCCCCTGTTTGTTGTGCACTCCCTGGGGAGCCACTGTCCCCTTTGTCCCCAGGGGAGTGTCCAGCCTGCCTGGGCTCAGCCCCATCCTGGCCCCAAAGGGCCCTTGCTTGCCTGGATGGGATGGAGGATTTGAAGTGGAATTCCAGTGGAATTCAGCATAAGTTGCTGAGCTATGATGTTTTTAAAGAATCAGGATGCTCTGTGGTAGCTGGCACTTGTTCTCACATTATTGATGCTTATCACTGATTGATGAAATTATTATGGATGCTTTTACTGCCTGGTGTTATGGGGAACTTGGGGGTTTTTTATTGTCTGTAAAAGCTGTTTGGAAGGTGAGGTGTCCCATGGTTTCTGTGCACAAACTGCTTGCTCTGGAGGGACTTTGGGGCAGTGGATCTTTGCACTACTGCTTGAGCCAAGCATCTTTGTACAGTAGATTCTTTTTGCTTCTCTGGTGAGATCCTCTTAAAACTATCAGACTAGTTTGAGATAAATTCTCACAATTGTAAACTGCATATTGTAAGAGAAGATACAGCTCCTTTTCAATCTAGTGTTGAATTTTAATTTTTGGTTTTATTTCAAAACTTGTCTAAAAAGAATCCAGGGGGTTTGCCCATAGCTCTAAACATAGGAATACCACTGAAGCCTGGTGAAATGCTTGCTGTTAACTAAATATTCTCCCTAAAATGTTTGGGAGTTTTTGTAACAAACTGAAGTGTTGTATGGTACTTCAGGAAAAGAAAGATAAAAAAAAAAAAAAAGATAAGATAAAAAAAAGCATGCAAGAGGATTTTGTCTCCTTGTTTATCAGTAAGAGCTAAAAAGAATTTTATCCTGTTTGTGCAAGGTCAACATCAGCCTTGCATTGAATTCTTTAAATGGAACTATTAAATTTACAGTTACAAAAATGTGCTTAATGTACAAAGCCAGTTTAAAGGATTAGGTTCATAATGTCTATATAAATCAATAGTGTCTTAGACTTCAGATTTTGAAATTAGCATTTTGCTGGGATTTACGAGTATTGGTATAATCTTTATATGTGAAAACTCAAAAGCTCTCCACAGAATCTTTATAGGATAGCAGTAATTATTAGTTCACAAGTTTTTCATTTCCCTGGGTTATAATTTTTTTTGGAAAGCTCTGTGAAAGCTGGCTACAGATTTTCAAGAACCAAATCTTAGGAAAAAAAGGCAAATCCAAAATAACAACATCATCTGATGCTTCTATTTTACTACTATTTTTTTCATATTTGAAACATTTATATAATTTAATGGACATATCTGTTAGAACAAAAGTGTCTTTCAAAGGAAAACTAGTTTAGAAAATAATTTATGTAAATATAGGGTGCTCGTATTTATGAAGTCTAAAATATTTTCTGAAATTGATGCTGGTCACTTTGTCTTTTGATAGTTTTTCAGTCTATATTAAATTGCAGATATTTTTAATGTTTTTATTATTGATCTAATTTTCAGAGGTGTCACATGTCTATCTAGAAGTGTAGAAGAGTAGCACCTTTTTCAGAAATGCACTTGCCTTATTTTCTAATTTAAAAAAAAATAAAAAAATGAAATATATCAGTTAAATTATATTTGTATTCAAAGTAATCCCAGAAAGAAAATCACTGGAGGGTTCATACATAAATTTCTTGCTAATTATGTTTCACTCTCTGTCCTCTGAGACATGACGTTAACAATTTTACCAGCACATCTGTTTGCATTCACATTTTACCAGTTACAAGTGCTGAGAGAGTTTTGGTTTCTTGTTTTTTTTTTTTTTAAAAAAAAATGATGTTACACTGTTTACATTTCTTAGTTTATTTAAAAGGAAGATAATTTTACCTTTGAGATGAATCGAACTCAACCTCCAAATGTCATGGGAATGAAAGGTTTTGATCATGTACAAATATACATATCTGTGGCTGGACAGAGCAGAAATGGAAAGGCTCCGGGCTCCTTTTGCTCCAGTTTTATGCAGTTTATTGAGAAAAGCAGTGCAACACGGGCTGTCACGTGTGTTTGTCTGTGATGCAGCAGGATCCTGGCCCAGCACTCCGCTGATGTTCGTGTTAATCAAATTATTTGGCTAAAACCAGAACGGTGCCTCCGAGGGCGCTGGCAAACAGCTCCAGGGACCTTCCCAGGAATTTTGCCTTTTGTTGTGGTTTTAGCTGGCTGTGGTCAGTGTGAGAAACGTGATCTCAAATGATCTGTTCTTCTTGAGAACTGGGATACAAGAGCGTTCCCGTAGTTCCCTTCTGTAATATGCAAATGATCATGAATATCTGTATATTTTTGCATTTTTGTGTGTGGTATATGTACTACCTCAGACAAATGCTGTAAAAAACACAATATTTTCACGGTTTCTATCCAAACCACAATCCATTAGCAACCTACTTTAAATTCATCCCACGACACACCAAACTCTGAGAATCTGGCTGAGTTTTGGGTTTGGCTCTGGAAATCCTCCTATAGCTTTTGTTAAGGAAACTTTGCAGCGTTTTCACCCCTCGGGCAAAGCCTGACTTTGGGGTGACTTTTTGGTCCTCCCCAGCCTCAGAAGGGTCTGGTTGGGCAGGATTTCAAGCTGGTGATATTTCTGTTGGGAGCAAACTTCCCTCTGTGTGTAAATTGCTTCTTTTCCATTCAGCAAAGGCTTGGCTGAGCTCTGCTTTGCTGTTTGCCTTCCAAGTGCTGCAAGGTGGGGCAGGACAAGTGCTGGGCAGTGTCCAGCCCAACCTCTGATGTGCCATACTGTATTTGCAAGTTTAAACTCATTTTTAAATAAGTATCGTGAGAAACCTCTTCTTCCGCGGCGTCTCCGCGCGCGCCCACGCATGCACACGAAATGTAAATAAAAAAAAAAGAATTAAAGAAAAAAAGAAAGAAATGAAAGCAGGTGCAGCCAAATGCCTCAGCTTCAGGTGTCTCCAGGTGTCATAGTGCTGCTTTTGTGCTCCAGGGAGGGAGCTGTGTGAGCCTGTGCATCCTGCAAGCACCCCCTGATGTCACTGGGGAAGGAGAAGGGTTTGTTCTCGGGGTGCTTTTAGCACTGTTTGAGGTGATACATATGCCACAGAATGTGAACAAATAACCTTTTACAGTTCAGTCTGCTACCATGCACCATTTGATTTCCCTTTTGGAAGTCATAGGACTCTTGATGCCAAAAAAAAAAAAAAAAAAAAAAGAAAAAAAAAAAGATAAAAAAAAAAAAAAAGGTGACAAAACTCATGCATTTCTATTTTTTAAACAGCTCTGTGTTTGTATGTAATGTTTAAAATAGGAATTTGATGAAATCACAGCCTGGCCATTGTTAATCCATGTATTCTGAAAACTGTAATAAAGATATACATACCACGATTCTGGTAGATGCACCAATGTTTTACTTGATTATCATGATTATTTCCTGTTGAGTACCATCACCTCGAAGCCTGGGCTTGCTGTATAAAACTGTCATGCTGAAATTACATTCCATTTTAGCTTACTGTCGTTTTATGGATTTCTGTCTTTTTTTTCTCTGAGGTGTCAGTTCTATTTGACTTGAATTTGGGGAACAAGGTGCCTTTTCCAATGAAGGAGGACTTTAAAACCAAATAATCCAAAAAAGTATATAATTAAAAAAAACCCTAACATTAAATCATGATGATACCATTTAATTTTTATAAAAGTAACAATAAAAGGGAATCAATGAACAAATCCCATGGGTCCATATTTATTTTAAGAGGCTGGATTTCAGTACAGAATTTTTAAGCAGACATATAGTCAGACAGCTATTGCTGATGTTTACCAAATTATTTAATTCATTCCCAAAATGGTCTGATCAGAACAGAAACTTGACAGACTCTTTCTTCCCTTCAAAACTGTCAATGATGTCACCAGAATTGCACAACAGCATCGAGAGGTAGCACTGAATTTTACTCAAAATTCAAATTTGATAGAGCCCTAATGAGTCTGAGCAGCAATGTCAATACAACTCTCCTGAAATCACTTTTTATAGGGGGAAGAGATGTGCCCAGGGATGGTCAAAGGAGATACATATATATATATATATATATATATATATATATGTATGTATGTATATATGTATATATGTATATATATATGTATAATTTCCCCTAACTTTCTGTGAGTGCCCACATAAATATTAAATTTTGTATAAGCTTTGATTCTTGAAGCGTTATGAATTGTAGGTTTTTTTAAATGATGCTAGCATCAATTGTATGGGTTTATTAAAATTGTCCTTGCTTTCTTTAGCACCCTTTGCATGCTGATAGAGAATTTGTTGGTTTATGACATTTGTGTTTTCATCTCATAATTACCTGGAAATAGCTGATTCCCTGCTTTTAAATACTCATGTGAAACTTAAAAGTACACTTAATTGTGATACCAGGTGGTTAAAAATTATCTCATAAATTCTTTTTCACAAAACTGGGCATGGATTCTGTTTGGGAGAAAACATTTCCAAGCATCTCCAAGTTCCTGTGGATTTATTCAGACACTGGAAGTGTCCTTTGACTCATCCCCTTTATGTTTACACAGCAGTGAGGAACCTGCAGTCATTCACAACAGCATAACTTCATTATTGCTTCATTATAGCTGTCCTACTGATGATGGGGTATTTAAAGCACACAGGGGTAGAAAAGAGCTCTCTCCGCTTGGGGAGGGTGGGAGACAAGAATCTGACTTCTGAGTGGTGAAGGATCAACAAGAGGAGGAGGGGGATGGTGATAATCAGCTGCCAGTCTGAGCTCTCATCATTTTGTCCATCATCATCATTTTGTCCATCATCATCATTTTGTCCAGGGGTGACAGTGCCAGGTGTTTGCATCTGTTGAATGCCAGCTCTGATGTCTTGTTCTGGTTGGGCTGTTAGGCCTTCCAAAAAAGCCTATTTATGCATATTATTAAGATATCTGATAGAAAAGTGATGCCAGGTTTAATTTGAGGTGTTGCAAACTGCTAGGATTATTCACTACCCAGGTTTTTGCTGTTGTTCACAGATTTCCCCTATTTTGGCTTTCAGTTTGAGCCAGTGATGAACACTTGCAGTGAGGAGGGGTGCATTGATCAGGGTAGGTGGGAACTGAAGGAGATGAGCAGGGGAAGCCTTTAATGTAAATTCTTCTGTAAAGCAAAACTATATTTTTACATGTAGTTCCTTGTATAATCAAGGAAGCAAATTATATAAAACAGATCTTTGATCATGGAGATGTTTTCCATGCAAAGTGTGCTGCTTTTCCTACATTAATATCCAGTTTGCTCCTAATGAGGGCAGAGCCTGCAATTTCTGTTACAATCCAGTTCCAACACAGTCATCATTTTCTTTCATTTTGATTTCCATCAGATTTCTTTCCTGGAGGATCAGTTGCAGGTGCCTGAGTCTAGAAAGGAGCAGGTGTGAAAGGCCAGGTACAGTCTGATGGCTGATTAAAACCAAAAGGTTTCTCTTGAACCTTGGGGTTTTTTCACCCAATTTTCCCTCCCCTGCATGTTTTGTTCTTTCAGTTGCTTTGTGTCTCTCCACACCCTCCCAGGAGCTGCCCTTTGCAGGGCAGAAAATTGAAGTTCTCAGTGAACATCTGCATTTTCCAGCTGGAGAAGCAAGGAATGTCCAACAGAACGGGTGGGAGAATTTTCTAAAGACACAAAATTCAGCAAACAGAAGCAGAGAGAGGAGATCCTCCCGGTTTTCACGCACTCACTTCACTCCTCCGGGCAGGATTCACCCAAGGAATGTGCTGTTAAAACATCCTTCACTTCCCTCTGCTCCTTGGAAATGAGCTCAGCAGCCTCAGCAAGGTTTTCCTCAGCTGGATTCTCATCCTTGCACCCTCCTGTGCTTCCCTCTCACGAGCTGACGCTCTTGTGCAATGTGTCCCTTCCTTCCCCGCTCTCCAGAGTCATTTTGGGAGTGTGAGATGGTTACAAACAGATTTATGGACACCTCTTGAGGAGGCAGCATGGCCCAGGGGAAGGGCTGACAGCACTGCCATTGGTTTATGGATGCAGGAATTGGAATATTGAGTCCTGAACACCAGGACTTGTTCCCTGTGCAGGGTGAACGTGTGGAGGGGTGAGAGGTGCTGCTCTGCTCACCCATCCCTGCTGCAGGGCTGGCAGAAGCAGAGCTCTGTGTTTCTCAGAAGGCAAAATGTAAATACATCAGTCTGGAGCTGCCCAGCAGCCGGTGATGGGAATCATTATTTTGGCCCCAATTCATTTCAAACAGTGCTGGAATTAAAATCCAATCTGTTGACTGCTGGTTGTGTCTCCCCCAGAGGAGGCAGCCCCTGCCTGGCTGAATGTCCTTCCCCAAAACCCTTGTGAGGAGTGAAGGAATAAATCTCATTATATTATATATATATATATCTCTAAAATATGTATATAATATATATACTATATAATATATATATATTATATATATAATATATATTCTGCAGGTGGCAGATGATTATTATTATTATTATTATTATTATTATTATTATTATCATCATTATTATCATTATTATCATTATTATTATTATTATTATTATTAATATTATTTAGATGTGACCATCTCTGTGGTCCCATAAAGCTGGGCCCTTCTGCAAGGCACCACCACAAACACCCAGCAGAGGCTGATTAAAAACTCTTCTGGCTGCAATTTAGATTGTGAGCTGCTGTACTGAGGTGCTGAAAACTGTAAACACTATTTGCATTTTGTTATGAATGTTTTGCATAACTTTAAGGATGTTTTCTTTATCCCCAAGTGGGTCTGTTTTGAGCCCATAATGTACTGTGTAGTTCCAGGAAGAGAAAAATGTGTTGAGCACAAACAGGTCAGTATCAGAGCAGACGTAAGAGTGCTCGAGCAAAGAGTGTTTTGCATCAAAAATGTGTATATATTTGCATTTTTGATGCAAAAAGCTATTTAATCGTCACTGCAAATGGAGCCCATAACTGAGGCAGTGCAGAATTCTATGAAATTGAAAAGTTCTGTGTAATTTCTGAAAAACAAAGTCTATTTTGCACATTAGCTCTAACCACAGCTAATATTTAAACCAATTTAATCATCAGTGAATTAACATGGCAGAAGCACTCCCAGCTTCTTCATCATTGCAACTTTCTCATGTCCCTAGCTCTGTGCAGCGTGCTTTTTTTTTTAACATTTTTTAAATTAAACTTAATTTAATTTTAAATTATCCTATTTAATTGCTAGGAAAAGAAAAAAAAAATTGCGCAGAAAGATTGAGATCTGAATTTTAAACATGCTCATTTCAGGTGTGCTGGTTTCTGTTCTAAGGGAGTTGCACTGGGGGGAATCTCAGATTCCTCTGGAAAGCCAAAGTTTTTCATCCCAGTCACAGTTTTTGTGCCACAGTTCAGGTGTCTGTTCTGGGGCTTGCTTTGGAATAAGAATTGCAGAATTTTATTCCCGAAATCCTGACTTTTGAAAGCACTATTTTATTCAGAATGAGTTCTGTTTTTTAGCACTTGGGAGTCACCATAAATTGATCCTCTGAGCTGGGAGGGGAACACCTGGAAAAGGGAGGGGCCTCCCCCCCAGAGCAGCTTTTAATCCAGTTAATTGTTACCAACATCTGTTAATTCTTATGCAATAATAAGATGCACCACATAATTTATTTCTCTTGCTCGTGTTGATTGATTTTTATTTCAGTGAACAAGTGTCTCCTCTGCCACAATCCCACCACACATTTGGTCCTACCAGACTGACTGGACAGTGCAAACTCCACAATGATTTTATATTTTATCCTGATACCCAGGCTCATCCCCCTGAGCTGAAGAGGTGAAATAGGGGTGTGGAGAGCAGCCAGGACTCCTCCTGCAGCTGGGTTGTGGTGGACACAAAGAATTTATTGCTTAGTTTTAGAAAAAGAAAAAAAAAAAAATCTCCATTTTTTTATACTATGTTTATAAAGAACCTTGAATTTCAATATAGGATCAGAGGAAACGTGTAATTTTAATTCAGTAATGTGGTTGGTTTATTTTTCTTTTTTGCATTGACATTATTAAAGTAAAAGATCCTTCTTTCACAGAGTAAGAGAGAACTATATATTATATATATATTATATATATATATATATTTTCCTTCTATAAGCAAAATTTCATGTGTCAAAGGCTTAAGATATTTTGTAAATACTATAACTGTGTTAATACATCTTGAGCTCTGTGCTGTGATTGCAGCATTTCTAGACAATGCCATTAGAAGGGAATCTCAGTCAAATGTCAGGATCCTGTCTGTAAGGTATTTCCACTCTTAAACGTAGTGCAGAATGTCACTGTCATTCCAATTAGTGCAGCTGATTGCTATTAAATTTGTTTTATTTGACATACTGCAATATTTCGCTTCGAGCCAGACATTTTGTTCATACAGAAACACCACATAACAACAACAGACATTAGGGCTAGTGGCAGACACGACCTCTAAGAATTGTCAAAGAAATCAAATTCCTGATTTTTGCAGGGTTTCAGCTCTGTTTGTTGCAGCAATCCTGGCAGATATTTTGGGACAATACAGGGATGAAAACCACACCTTTTACAGTCATGTGTTCCTGGTTTGCTGGGCAGTAATGTTAATTTATTTTGCCACATAAGGATATTTATTTTTAACACTTCACTCGTTTGTCATTGAACATTCTTTGCCTAGGAGATTGAGAGGGTGAAATTTAAAGTAAGATTCTTCATGTTTGTGCCCCTTTTCTTAAGTGGCCTCTGAGCTGGGCTTGCAAGGCTCTGGAGTCCCAAGGTGGAGCAGTTCTCCTTCCCTGCAGGGATTATCAGTCTAGGAGCTGAATCCATCCTGGAGTCACAGAATCCCAGAATATTCTGAGCTGGAACCCACAAAGATCATCGGGGGCAGCTCCTGAGCCTCCCCGGCCACCCCAGGAATCCCTGAGAGGATTTTGGGAGGGAAACATTTCCAGAAGAGTCAGTGCCCAGGCTGAGAGGCTTTTGCAAGCCCTGAGCTCTGCACAGGTGATGTTTGACCTGATCTTTACCTTCTCCTGTGTCCCCACCCTTCTGCCTGATGGTGCTCAAATCCTCAGCGCTCAAACGTGCCTTGGGTGCCCAGGGGAAAATATCCAGGGAGGAATTTGGGAGCCCAGTGGTTTGCAGTGAGGTTTGTGAGCTCGTCTGCAGTTTGGCAAGAGATGTTGAAGTGTGGAGGGACTGGAGACTGAGCTGCTCTGCCCTCTGACATTACTGGCCATGCAAATTAAACTAAAGATGTGCTGGCAAGGCACTGGGGAAGGAATGGCAGAAGAGGAGGAGCCCTCCATCAACACTGCCTGTTTCTATATAAATAGACCTTCCTGTGTGTGCCTGTCAGTCAAACATCCTCCCCTAGACTCACATCACAAACATTTATGTATGCCTAACTTAACATTTTACCTTGCTACAGTGCACTTGTGTTAAAAACAGGGCTCAGCTCATCCATCTGATGGTGGTGGGTGCAGTAATAGCAGGAGAGGACAAAAACCAAAGAAGCTCCTCACACAAATAAACACAGCTTTGCTTCCCACATTAACCCAGCAGTGCAATTACACTGGGCCTGGGACAGCTGTCAGGTTTTCTTCTGGGTGACAGATTCCTTGGGATCCCCTTCAGGCACAAACCTGGGTGCCATTTCCACCACAAGCTTCAGGAATTCCTTGGTAACAGAAAATGTTCTGGCGTAGAATGATAGCAAAGTTTGAGGGATGTGAGAAAAGGAGGGCATTACATACTGAGAATATTTATGTAGAAGTATTTGTAAAAATCATCCCAGAAAAAGCACCTTTCTGTGTCTTGAATGTCACAAGGGGAAATTTTCAGAGGATACATTGCAATCTCTCTAAATGATTCCTGGTATATTATTTATTACACTGGCATTTGGGGAATTGTTATTTTTGTTTTCACTTGTTGTGGCTTTCAAAACAAGATGGTACTATCCACATTTTCAATCAATAACATGACATTCTCAGGCATCATTTCTCTGGGATCCAGAGATGGCCAGAATTTCAACCATCATCTTGAAATATCAGCACAGGGCTGTCCAGGCAAGTGAAGCATCATTTCCCTTTTCTCAAATGTGCAAACCAAGCTACATAAAACACACCGGTCCTTTAGGAGACTTGGCTCCAATTAGGACCCAGAAAAGGTTCTCATAGTTCAAAATTAGTTTTAATAAATTCCTGAAAAGAACAGAAAAGGATTTTACAAGCTGCAGAGCTTTTCTTCTCCCCAAGAGAAGGTACAGCTACTGCTACCATATTTATCTGGGACTGATTTGCTAACAACTAAAATTAACTAGAAAATTGAAAGGGGGAATGGAATATTCTCAGTCTGGGAGGACAGTACAGACCTGGAAAGATTTCCAGGCACTTCTGAGTGCACAGGAAAGGCTCTGAGCCCTGGCATGTGTGAGCCTGGCTCTCGGGCACGGCAGGATGGGTGCAGCACACGCTGCAGGAGCAGCCAGGGCTGCTGGAGCTGCGCTCCTGGCGCTTGCAGAGCTTTTTGTCTGCACTCCATTTCAGCAGGGTGAGGCTGGGCAGAGGGCAGGAGCTGGGGAGAACTGGGGGAGGTTTGCACAGGGCACTGTAGCTGCTGCTACAAGGGAAATATAAAATTGTTTAATGGTGCCAGGAGACTCCGGCGAAAGTGAGAAATCCAGGGCAGAGAAGCAATCGTCCCTCTGGGAGAAGCAAGGGTTCCTTGCCCAGTGGAACCTGGGAGTATGAGGGTTATGGCTTCTGCTGGTCCCTCCAGCCATGGGGGGAAGGAACTGGAAGAGCCAGCAGGGAAATTAAAGCAAACAAAACCCTTCCTCATGCAGCTGTTGCACAGCTTTTAATGGAAGTGATATGTGGATGGAGCAGAGCTGCAGCAGGAGCTGCTGTAATAGGGGTAATATATCCTGTAGATAAACACAACAAAACATCCTACAGAAAGCATGCATGGTCCTCTGGGATTTTATGCTATAGCTTTATGGACTTTTCAAATGAATATGTATTAAATCTAGCATATTAAATATATGTCTAATTACTTGTATTTTTAGTGGCTGTTGACAGAATTTATCCCAGCAGCTCTATTTACTCATGTATGAGAGAAGAGACTCTATTATCTACTGCTTGCAAAGTCTACATCTGTTTTTGTTCCATTCTGCTGCCACGTAGCTTTAGCACGGCGAGCAGGAGTTACTTCATTCTGTCAGAACACATCACCATCCCAGGCTAATTCAGAACTTCCCTTCTTTCTCCCAGCATTACCCTTTTACATCCATTGCTTCCTTTGTTTTGGGTCACTGGGCCAGGCTTTCTCTCTTGTTCTCGGAGTTTTACAGTTCACAGTCTGAAACCCCTCCAGTTCTTAACAGATGTTGCAGGCAGGAGATGTTTAACCACTGCTGCTGCACAGGTAAACAGAGCTGTGGTGGCAGAAGGTGAAGAATTGCATTCCCAAAAAGAAATTACACTGTGAGATGTCTTACTAAGGCTCATCCTACAATTATCTGAGGTTTAGGAAATCTGCAGTGTCCCTTTCCATTGTTTGCCTTCAGTTGTCCCTGGGATTTCAGTCCCACTGCCTTTAGAAGCTCCAAGCAGATGCACCAAGTAACTAATATTGCTCTAAACACTGCACTGGGCAGAATTGTGTATCAGGCCCTTCTGTTCATCAGTCTGAACAGAATGATGGTGACAATAAATTCCTGACCTTTTGGTCTAATACAGACTTCATCCAACTGGGATATCACCCACATTAGTCAACAGAAAATGATGAAGAGGAGGCTGTGTATTAAAATTTAAATTCCTTGTGAGTTTAGGAGCCTAATCCTGGTTGGAGGTTTTATATCTTAGATGAGAATCTCGCAGTTGAATTGCTGTGTCATACATCTCAATAATCGTCACTATTTTCTCTTAATACACATCTAAAGAAATACGTATTTCTGCTTCCTGCTATCTCCTTTCCTACAACTTGTGTCCCTATCATTTTCTCAGGCTGGGAAAATAATCTTCCCAGAAGCAGGAGATAGCATTATCCTGGCTGTGTGTTAGCATTCCTCAGAGTACTCCAGGCTCATGTTCATGTTTCCCGCTCCATGGAATATATTTATTCAACACCTTTTATTTTTTTATTTTTTTTTCCCCTTGCTGCAAAATGTACAGACAATCCTTTCTGCTGCTGAACTGCTGTACTACAAGAGGCCCCAGCTTACTGCTTTTCCTGTGGCGAGCTCTGTGCTTGCTGAGCCTCCTGCAGAGCATGATAATGCATGTAAAGCACGGCCAGGAGGAGCCCACTGGGAAGTGCTGCATCCCAGGGACACGCAGGGAATGGGCTTGGATGTGATGCCTGTGCTGAGCCTCTCAGCCCAGAAAGAGGCAGCCTTGAGTGTGAGTTCCTTGTGAGGATAAATGTAGAATTTCACACGCTGCAGACGGCCCCAGTGATCACCGGTGCTTTTGAAGATAGATAAAGTCAAAGTTTGAATTTTAAGTATATGAACAATGACAGATTTCGTTCCTGCTGGTGGTATTGTTACAGGCAGAGAAAACAAAGCTGATGCTGTTGTGGCAGTGCTGTGTCTGCTCTATAAACAGTCTGCAAGTGTTCAAGGCTGGGTTGGATGGGGATTTAAGCATGAGAAGTGAAGGTGAGCATGATTTGAGCCTGGAGTAGTGGAAGGTGGCTGTGTCCACAAAAGGGACCTTTAGGTCCCTGCCAACCCCACCCTTTCATGATTCCAGGAATTTCAAACTCCTGTGCACCTACTCTGGCATTTCTCACATTTGTCATCCATGGGAAAAATGGGAAATTTAACTACACTTCTTGAAGCTGAGCTTGGTCTCCTCTTCCCCTGATTTTTGTCATGGCATCTCTAGCAAAAGGATGGAGGAAAAAGAAGAAAGGATTTGCTGTTTGTCCTGAGTGCTCTGAGTGAAGGAGAGCAGCCACAGCAGGGCCGTGCTTTGCTCACTGTCCATTTTCCAGTTCTGTGTCTATTGTTCCATTAAATCTTTAATGCAGAAGCTTCATATGCTGATCTGCTTAAGTGTACACTACCTTCTTTCATCTTCATCACTAAACTGACAGTAATTCCACCAAACTGAACTCATGACCTCCAAGTGTTTGCCCCAGTAAGTTCCCAGAGAAGGACTGGATGCACTTCAATCCACTTTCATCAGAGTTACAAAGATTTAGTTCCCCCAATACAGAGACAGCGATTCACATCAGAAAAAGGTGCAGATAATTGCCATTTATTACCTGCAATACAAATCAGGTCTGAGTCATCTGTCTGTGCTGGCATGAGGAATAACCACTACTCAGTGGAGCCAGAGGAGCTGACCCACCAGATAATGAAGTGTCAGAGTGAGGCCAGCAAAAAGGATTGGCTTTCAAAGTCAATGAAATGGACAAAAAAATAAATAAAATGGTAAATATTTTATGAATTTTCGAGGAGTAACACTAGTTAGGTTTCTTATTTCTTTTATTTGCTCTCATTGATTCAGTCCTGCAGAATAGGCTCATCTAAACCCAAACACTTTTGTGGGAAACTGTATCAACGTTGAGAAAGCTTAAAAATATAGGCAACCCCATATTATTCAAATAGAGAGATCTTCTCTGCTTCTGTCAGATGACAAGTCTCAGGTAGAGCTGCCTGTCTCCTGGCTGAGGTGACACAGCCCTGCTCCTCTGGAATCAGCCCCCAGCTTTGACAGGCTGTGGTGTTACTGCAGGAAAACCCAGCTCTGCTTCGTCTGGGAGGGAACAGAGTCAGAGCCTGTTGGCTTTTGGCACAGCAAACAGGAGTAAATGTCACTCCAAGCACTCCTCAGGTAAATGGCTACATCTGTATTTAGCATTTTGACCTAGATGTAATTGGCTCTAATCAATCACTAATTACTTTCAGTTTAAACATGCATGAGAACTGGTAAAGTGCTGCTCTTTCAAATATTTCTCTGATAGAGCAGCCTGTATTGGAATTATTCCACAAGAAGCTATAAGGGCACAGGTCAGTGTCTAGGCTGCTTTTCAAGATAATAAAAGAATTAAAGTTTATTTGCTTTTTCTGGAAACTATTTCTAGGAGCTGTTACAAAAGTTTTGTTTGCTACTTGACAATTTACTGCTTTGGCTCCTAACTTGCATCAGCTGGAACATAATGAGATCAAGTGAGAGCTCAGCCTTAAGCTGTCTGTCTGTCAGCATATTATCTGTTCTGCCATGGAATAGGAGCTAGCAGAGCAGCTTGGATAAATCAGCTTTTGCAGTTGTCATTTCCTGCTATGTGGGGACTTTATGGTAGGAATACATTGTCTAGATTAGGCATGGATTGATAGCTGTGCTCTCCAGGAATGATGAAGGAATATCAGAGATGATCATTATCCGCAGAGGCAGCTTCTCCCAGCCAGTCCTTCACCTTCCATGGGAATAACTTTTCCCTGGTTCCTCACAGAGCTGAGCTCGTGTGAGCAGCAGTGAGAAATTCCCTCTGTGAGTGCCTTTGTACCCAGCAGAGCAGCTGCTGGAACAGAATCCCTGGGAGCTCTGCAGTGCCTGGACACTGCTCCTGACCAGCTCTGAGGGAACTGGAAGGCAACATCAGATTTCATTCAGCAGGAGGAAAGGGTATAAGGAAAAACAAAGAAGAGAATAAAACTCAGTCTTCACAAAGCAGAGTGAGATCCTGGATGTGTCACAGGACTGGAGCAAAGGTTAGAATTGGCATGGAAAATACTGTAAATATTGTAAATATTTACAATATTGTACAAATCTCAGGCCCAGTTTCAGTCCCAGTGCAAATCCAGGCTGCTGGGACTGAGGTGGTGGCAGTGGAGTGTGGAGACCTCTCATTTTCCCTGGCTGGTGGTGGCAGGAGCACTGCCTGGCTCAGGAGTGATGCTGACCAGGAGTCCTGTGAGCAGAGTTCTGGGCTCTCCTCTGGATTTTCATACCTTTTCTGTTCCAACACTTTGTTCCTTGTAGAAAAGACACAGAAAAAAAAAATCTATTAAAACACATTTCTCTTAACTTTAAAGGTATTTCACATTGGCACTTTGTGGTTTATCTCTTTCCATCAGGCCAGATCCTGTAATGTTTCCCTCTCCAGCTGTCCTGCCTTTGAACCCATCTGTCTGAAGAGCTGGAATTAAAGAACTTCTGCTCTTTTGACCTCCTAATGAAGGCAACAAAGACCAGTACTGAGTCAGTCTGCAGTGAAACGTGCTGATGGTGAGGGTACACTAGATCACTAATGCTGTGTATATTTTATTATAATTACATGGTCCATACTCTGTTTTCACACCTCTGGGACCCAGAAATGCTGGATGGACACAGTCCCTGCTCTTGAGAGCACTGGCTCAGGTAAAAACGATTCTCACACACAGAGCAGTGACTCCAAGAAAAATCTGATTTCATAGCTGTCCACAAGAATGCTTTGATTTAAAAATGCTGTTTTTTCCATATGAGATAAGTGAAGCATGAATATTTCCACCATGATGAAAGATGAATCAGCTTTCCCCAGGAGCATCTCCCAGACCCACTGCAGCCCATCAATCCAGGGCTTTGCTAAGCCAAGCCTGCCACTGCTGCCAGAGTGTGATCTGCTGCTGGGATGGGACATGTGGGCACCAGATTAAACCTCCTAACTGGATCACTAAACAATTAAGCTGGGACTCAACATCAGAGGCATCAAAGTGGTTTTTGCTCGTATCACAAAGTGAAGAGATTTTTACGGTATTCTGACAAGGCACAAATATAAGAATCAAATCGAGTAAAACTGTAAAGTAATGCAAGAAATGAAATCAAATGCTGTAGAGGCTGAAACTTGAAGTGCAGGGATTTGATGGGAGCCTCTTTTGTACTTGTGTAAGAATGAAATAAATACTATCTGGCAGCTTGTGTGGCAGTGTGCTGAGAAAAATAGAGAAGGTGATCTCTAACTCAGGATGATAAGATTCCTGACCCCATTTCTTCAAAAGCTTGTTGTTCACAGTCCAGGAGCTATTGTTATTTTTGTAATGCAGATGTGAGTCAGGTAAAAGCCTTACCTCAATTCATTACTACATTTTCACTGCTCATCTGGGAGCACGCTGGGAAGCTGAACTCCCACCTGAAGGCCCCAATATTGCAGGTTCTTCCCCAGGTGTCAGGATTTAAACACAGCCAAACGCTGAGGGCTTTAACACCGAGCAAATGGAAAGACTTCTGACCCCAGCCACCAGCTTCAGGCTGCAATTGGACTTGATGTGCCAGAATTCCTTCTGGCATCTCCACAGAAGCACAGCCTGCCCTGTACATTGCACTTTGAAGCAGGATTTTTTTGTTTGTTTACCCAATTTCCACTAAGCCTTTGAAAGGAAAGAAACATATGGGTGCTATATATAGGAATTATTTCTCTGCAAATAAAGTGCAGCTACCTGTGGACTCGACAGAGCAGCTGTTTAAAGATCACTCTAATTTTTGAACAAGGAAAATAAAACATGGTTTCAGGATCTTTGAGCAAGTCAGCAACATCTGTCTTTAGCACAGCAATCAGGCAGCACTTTGTTTTTGCAAAGGTACAAGATTCAGTTTAGACCTTTGGGAATTCAAAGTAATCAAATTAGAGATCAAGGCAGGGACTGATGCTTTAAAGATGGATGCTGATGTAATTTTTTGGACTAGAATGCCATTACAGGTGGGAGGAAGCAGTGAGAGACCCTCCCTTGCCTCTGCTCTTTTTGTACAAACCTGCATCAGGGAACAAGGCTCAGACATTGCTGAGAAACTCTTTAAACGTTTTGGGAGAATTTGTCAAAATGCTGCATTTACCTCCCTGGCAATCAGTAAACTTGGGTGCTCCAAAGGATGAACTTCAGCAATGGCCACTTTTGTAACTGCATATTTAGCATGAAATAAATGCCAGCAGACAGCAGAAATTGGTGTGGTTTATATAGGAATGGCAGAGATTGCATGTGTGTACTAATTATTTTATTTTTCATGCACTTATGCTGCATTTTGCCATTCCCACCCTGCTGAAAATGGTCACAAGGCCATCGTGGTGTAGATGACAAAATGGACAAATAGAAAGAACAGCTAAAATATCCTTCAGTTAGAGAATCATGTTTATCAGTTCAGTAGCTGCTTTCATATTAAATGTTCCTTTTATTTGCTTGTTGTTAAACAACATTTAAATATTGTGAAAGATTATGAGCTGGGAAAAGCAGAGCATTCTTTACTCTGCTAGAACATTATTGCAAATAAATCAAAGAATTCACTTTGCTGGTATTTGGTTTAAGGCTTTTTCTTTCAAGTAAAAGAAACATCTTAAGCAAGCTGCTTGCCACCTACGGAAGAGTTTGAAATATGTAAAGGTTACCTTGAAAACAAATAAAACCTCAAATGCAAACTCATTCAGGCTGGGATTTTTCTCCTCAGAGCATCCCAACCCCTCGCTGTGCATTCCAATGTGCAGCCCAAAATGTGTTTATTTTGTTTATTTCCCAGCCTGGCTGCCAGGGATCATCTCAAGCCCGTTGGGTCAGACCCGGAGAGGGATCGTTCAGAACTCTTGAAACTCCTGGGAAAAAATTACTATTTTGGTCACACCAAGACTCTTGCCTCTCCCCCTTCCCATCTGTTTAGAAGAGTCTGGGTGCTGAGATATCCCTGTGGGAAGGTGCTGCAGGAGCTGCTCATCACGGTCTGGTGACGCAGAGGGACAAATGCTGGGGAGGGCTCGCTCCGGTTCCTCCAGACTCCGGGGCAGGGACGTCTCTGCCAGCTCTGGTTCCTCATTCTCTGCTGCTTCCCAAGCTCAGCTCCAGCTTGCCAAGGCTTTACCTCCAGAGCACAGTTTTAATGATCAAAATTTACCACAATCTTTCTATTTAGCTTCCCTTTGTAATGAATTATTCCGCTGCTTCTGAAATCTGTGGAAATAGGATGTGGTTTTTAATGGGTAGGAAGACATGATCCGTGTTTCCTGCTAAAATTCCCAAAGTCTGGAATGGGTTTGTGCTGCTGGAAAACACCAGCATGAATTTCACCTTTTGTCTTAAAGATTACAAAGAGCAAACTTTCTTTTGAGCATTCATCAGCTGATATGGTTGAGGTGTTTTTTTCACTCACAACAGTGAAGCAGAATGGTCGGAGGCCGTTCTTAAAACAGAAAAAATGTTAAATAGTAACTATAGAAATGCCATCCAAAGAGGAGAACCTCAGGATGGAGGTTTTAAAATTAATTTTAATTAATTTTTAATTATACAGGTTAAATAAGACTCCATATTCTACTCAAATGTGATAGAATTCACAATTTTATATAAATATAGCACAGTGGTAATCACAAATATATAGACACAACTGCCAACCTTGTGCACAGAACCGTTCAAAACTTTTTCTAAAAAGCCAAGTCCTTCACAGAAAAAGCAATTTCCTGCAAACAGGAATGCTCATTTTTTGAACCAACTAAATCAAGCTAAAGCAGATATTGTAAATATTTATCTTTTTATTTGAATGTTGATAATGTTTAGATATTTGCTTTTCAGAAGATATTTTGGTTCATCCAACTTTCTGTGTGATTTTATTTTGTTTTGTGAGCTATTTGAATATTATTGAATTATCTCTTGAATATTAATGTGGAAACCTTTTAATAGCTCCACATTATTAAGATTTTGAGATTTGTCTCAGATTTCCATCCATTTTTTTTCAAAACACAAAACTGATATTGAATTCCATTCTAACCCCAAGAAATATTAACTGGAATTTTTCCATTTTGCCAATAAACTCAATCAATATGTGATATAACCTTATTAACACATTCAGAATTTAATTCTGTAGGCACAACAAACACTACCTTGAGCAATGGTATTGAAGTTTTTTTGTGCAAATCTTTGGTTTCCTGGAGGTTGTTCCCATAGAAATTCAAGTTGCAAAATTCTAATAATCTCTGGACAAAACTGTGCAAAATCATTTAGCAATGATCTCAGCTGATTGCCACAGTTTGATTCAGTAAACACCAAATGCAAACCTAAAATTTCTGTAGCTTCTGACATCTTGTCAATACAAACTCATCCCAGCTGGTGATGGCAAGGCTCGGTTTGCTCACAGGATGCATTTTGCTGCTCTGATAATGAATTTCTGCTCACTGGAAGGGATTGGATCTTACAGGGGAGCAGGAATTTGAACAGAAGGCAATTTCTATGCTGCTAAATGTGAAATCATAATGTTTTTGCTACATAAACCAAGCTTATTTCACAGCACAGAAAAAAAAAATCAAGTGAAAACCATGATGTACCGAGTCACTGAAGTGAATCAATCTTTAAGAAAGCCTAAGGTGTTAGTTTTAAAAATCTGTCAAATATTTTCTGCGAAGAACTCGTTTTTATACGTATAGCGTATAAACGGTGGCCGTTCTTTCTCAGAATGAAATATCCTTTTCTTTTAATTCCTGGGTTGTGGGGATGTTTTAAAACCAGTTCTGCAGCACACAAGGATGGGAAGAAAGGCAAGGAAAGAAGATCTTTGCTCAGAAATTTCTGTCCAAGATGTGTCACCCAACGCTGGAGACGTCCAAGATGCGTCACCCAATCTTTCCTTCAAAGCCAACAAACCTGCACTGGGAGCAGGAGCTGGCAGCTGGAAAAGCTGCCTGCAGGTCAGCAGCAGGGTCTGGGAATTTGTGCCATCTCATGCCACTGCAGGAGCTCTTTGAGGAGGAAATTCCTTTCCCTGGAGCTGTTTCTCCCCTCGAGTGAGCGGAGTTCGGAGGCGCGACCGGCAAAACTCTTCGAGAAGGGAGCGCCACATCTCTTGAGAGGAACGTGTTTGGAGAACAATCACCAGAGAGCTCACAGAGCCAGCTCTGTGGGGAAAAGAGAGAAAAAACAGCATTGACAAAGAGAGAAATAGCAGCATTTTAAAAGTTCTTCCTGTTGAAAGCGTTGAGCTTGAGTACCTGGGGTTTTCAGCTTGCTTAAATTACACCCCACGAAAAGCACACAAGAGGAGCTGGTTTAAAACAGATTTTCTCTGGCAGCTGGAAGATTTAACTCCTTGGCTGGGCAGTGCAGAGCGTGGCTGCCCCATTCCACACGAATTAGGATCAGGGATCTCAGCAATGGGTGGAACACCCGACCCAGGCTCTTGCCAGAAAAAAAACTCCTTTCCTGAAAAGGAAAAGGTTTAAAGGTTTCCCTCCTGCCAGTCAGGAATTCTTTCAGGCTAAAAGTGATGAGGCAAGCAGTGAGATTCTTTTTCATTTGCAGAGAAATAGCTGTGAGATTCCTGTATGTTTTCAGAGAAATGGTGACTTGTAGGAATGCTCTGTGCTCCCTGTGCCCTATTTCTTGTCTGCCTTTAAAACTGTGGATCCCAAAAACACGGACTGAGCTCAGCAGAAGGGACAGAGTGGCTGCCTGTGGCAGAATTTGGCCCAGAACACAAGATTTCCATTCTCATCTCCTGTGGTGGAGAGGAAGGTAGACATTTACTCAAGTCCATAACTTTAGATGTGGGGTTTTATAGGCCTTGTTAATAATGTTGGTGTTTTACAAATGTTTTGAATTAAACGAGATTACAGGAAAAAAAAATCCATTCTAATTCAATCAAATTAAATGTAATTAGATTTTGTATTAATTTTTTCAGTGTCAAATTTATTACCTTTCGGAGGATTTGTAATATAGTATAAATTGTAGCTTGTAAGAAGAGGTTGGAGTAACAGTGAAATGAGTTTTTATTTTATTAGACTTTACAGTTATGAGAATGATTAATTTCTTCTTTCAAAAGATTTGTTCCTTTACTTGGCAAGTCAGTGTTTATGAACAAAACTTTTAAATTTAGTTACCATCACACCACTCTCAAAATCAATAAATGCAGATTTTTATTATGAACAGTATTTGTGCTATTTTTAGCCTTATGACACAGAAAAGAAAGAGAAAATTGAGATTGGTTTGCTCCTTTCTGCTTCACTGGATGCAGTAGAAACTCTGTCTGTTCCCAAGTGCATTAACCAGCACACAAATTCCATTTGTTAGGGAAAATCTTCCTTTGGTAGCCAATTTTTTAGGATGGAGGCACGAAGCCAGAGCCAGATGCAGCAGCTGCATTTGCTGTATTTGTGCTCCTGGTGGGCCAAGGTCCAGCTGCTGTGCTCAGCTGGGATGCAGGGATGCTCCAAGCCCTGATCCCAAACATCCTTTGCAGTTCAGACAAATTTAGGCCATCTCAGACCGCAGCAGGAGCTCGTGGGGTGTTCTCAGTCTGCCCCAATGAACGAGACTTGGCTGTGCTGGAGGAGAGCTGGGGATTGTGCCAGCCTCTCCTGCCCTGGCTGGACAATCCTCGCTCCTTCCTCTTCCCAGCCAAGTTGTGTTTGTTCCCTCATTCCTCAGCATTCCCTGTTTTCCTGCCCTGCTCCTTACCTGTGCTGCCCCTCCCATTTCTGGGGACTGTCCAAGACCTCTCAGGGTGCTCCCCACCCTGCAGTGAATCAGAGCCTCTGCCTTTCATTTCTTCTGCTGCTTCTCCTGCTCTCTCTGACCTTTGCCACAGCTTCAACATTCCATTTTCCAGCTTTTAGGGAATGCCCACTGCTTGTTGAGCTCAGGTTGTCAGAGAGGGTGAATTTCCAGTGAGGATTTTGGCTTATTTCTAGAACAGGAACGAATATTTTTTACCAGTTTTCCCCTGTAGATTCCTTAACTCACCGTAAACTGCTCTCAAGATTGGATTCATCAGCTCTTGCCAGGCCACAAATTACTGCAGATGAATAATAGATGTTCCCCACTCCCAGGTTTTCCTGTCTTGCCTCAGCCTGGCCCTGCTTCCAAGTGGCTGCTGAGCCTCTCCAGCTGCTGATGAAAAGCAAACAGCCACCAAGGTGCCGTGAGTGGCACAAATTCATCATCCATTCCTCCATTCCAGGGATGCCTTGCATTTTTGAAACTATTTTCATTCCTTTTGGAGCCTGGAGACTGCTGAAGTAATAATAGCTTACCCTAGGAGCAGATTTCTTAGTAAACACTATACCTCTGTGAAAAAATAGCTATTATTGTGTTCCAAAGGAAGCCAAGGAGACAGGTTTATTGGATTTGCTTTTTTTGGATTTTTTGTTTGTTTGTTTGTTTTGTTTTACTTGATTGGTTGGGGTTTTTTGGGGATTTTTTGTTTTAATTCCAAATATTTGTTTCTTCATTAAAATAAATAGAATTTGGGGGCATTTTAATCCACCCATTTCAGCATAAATGAGCCTTTTGTGGGTAACTGTCACTGTCATTAGAGATGGGTTTTTGTTAACTAGATGCTTCATAACACAGCTTGCATCTCGGTATCTCACAAGCCAAAATTACATTCTCCTGAGCAGAACTTTCACCTGTGCTTTAAAAGTCACAGATCCTGGTAAGGAGGAAACTCAAAGCTTATTTTGGAGCTCCTGTCTGTGTCCTCCCCTGCAGCTGAAAGGACTCACTGTCAGTAGCAAGTGGAGATCTAAGTAAAGCATTTCTATTTTGATGCCTCCACAGCTGAACACAGATCTGGGAATTTCATGCTTTGGGGATACTTATACTACATGTAAAAATAGGTGAAACTGAATCAATATTATGAAAAAAAAAATGACATTTTGTCTATAAATATTATTGGAAGGGTTGAAATATTTGGTTTCACGCTGCTCAAGCAGTCTCAAAAACCAGCGTAGAAGTGACTGATGGCACATGAAGTAATTGATGCATTTTGGGCATCCATAATCATGTTCCTCCTTCCACCTAATTGGGCAAGGCCGAGTTTCCTCCCCAAATATTCAAAATATTGATCTGCAGAGGGAGAGGCAGCAGTCCTGCAGTGGCATTAATGCAATAAATAAATGCAATAAATAGCAATTGGTGTCAGTGGAGACAGCTCGTGGTGCTCTGCCTGTCCAGCCCTCCAGGAACAGATCAAACAGCAGCTCATCAATAGCTGGGATTGATAAGGGATTGATAAGGGATTGATAAGGGATTGATAAGGGATTGATAAGGCTCCAGGCAGATTCCAGTTAAAAATCAGCAAGGATTTCTCTGCAATTAAGTGCCAGCTGGATTTACTGATGGAGGGACTCCTTGGTGGTGATGCCAAAAGTGTTAACTGGATCAATTCTCTTTGTTTGCTAAATTGGGTGATAAGGCCACCGTGAGCAAAAATAAAAATGCTTGGAGTGATATTTTTCTTGATAAGAAATAGAAGTTATTTCTGTCTCTTCTTGCAGTCAGGTGCTCACAGCCAGGCTGCCGAGGAGCCAGAGTGATCTCCTGGATGTCTGTGGATGTCTGAGTGGGCAGATAAAATGTCCTGCCGCTGTGGTGTTATGTAGGTCTTAATTACAAGATGCCTTTCACACCTCTGATCAGCTGGGAGAATTCTTATATTAAGTCTAATTACTGCAAGTATTCCACACCAAAGCCCCATCATCTCGGTAATTCAATAAAATCTCTTTCTGTATGAGCCAGCTCCAAGTGATCTTCTGCACAGATCTATTCATAGTTACAATAAAGAAGCAGAGAGGGTATTATAAAACCATAGATAAAAATGGATAAAAGGTACAGAGAAAGTCACTTCCTTCGCTTGCAGTTTGATTATTTTGAAAACCTAGGAGAAGATTTCAGGTGGTCTAAATGTCCAGAAGTCTGAGGAATCTTGGATTCTCTTGAAGGATTTTCAGTCCTTTTGATTTTGAAGCCAATGTGTATTTTCTTCCTATTGGTCATTATTATTTTAGGAGAATGTTGGAGACCTATTACAGCCAGAGCTGTGAGCTATTGCAAGGCTAGAGCAACACACATATTTTGGATATTTTTAATGGTGAACCAAAAAGATGAATTAAATTACAGGGCTTCTTGTGAGTTCTTGTCTATCAACCCAGAAAATAATTTCAACCTGTCAGGGAAAAATGAAAACTGGAGTCCTACACAACAAGGTGCAAAATTGTTGCTTAATGTAATAGTAAATAAGCTTATTTTGCACTGTTATTCAGGATGACTGATTTGCACTGCTATTTAGGATGATTGGTTTCAGTGCAAATGAGATATGTTTCAATTTGAGAAAAAACCCAATCCATGTATATTTTAGGTCTTTGGTGCAGATAAAATATCTGGGTGAGTACATGGGTGCAGCATTCCTCAGCCAGAACTTCCCACTGAGCCCCAGCTTGGGAAATGGAACCAAAACAGAGAGACTTCCTCTCAACTTGTTCCTGGGAAAGAAATCTTCTAACAGAAAATGCAGATTTCACAGGATCACTGATGGATTTCTGGGGTTGTTTCCAGGGGAGGAATATTTTAACTGAAAAAAACAGATTTCACAGAAACAGGGAGGTTCTCTGGTTTTGTTGAGAGTGCATGGTTGCTGATATTCACAGGAGATCTCAAGAGCTCATTCCTTGATGTGCTTCCATTTCCTTTGCACCCAGACAGAAAACTCTGGGAGTCTGGGAAGGCAGGACAGTCCTCACCTGCCAGGGGCAGCAGAGCATTGTCCATTAGCTGAACAACCACGTTCAAACAGGTTATTCCACTCCACTAGAAATTCCAGCAATCCCAGAGGTTTAGTGGAACAGAAATGCAGCCACCCAGCAGCCTGGGCTCTCCATATTTATATATATTTGTATTTATTTCTATTCCTGCAGTTGGCTTGGCCAGGACTTTGGCACCTGATTGCTGCTGCAGCAAAGCTGACCTCGATTCAGTGGGACAAGCAGAACACAGATTGGCAAATTTAATAATTAAATAAATTTAATAAATAATTTAATCAATTTAATTAATTTTTGAGTCCAAACTCATCCATTTCTCCTTTCCCTACCCACAGAACCCCTGGCTGCCTGCAGTCCCTGATTCCTCTTTCTCCCCAGCACAGGAGCAGGCAGCAGTGAGCTGCCACAGCTCTCAGGGTCCCCAAACTCGTACTGACAATTTGTGCTCCCTTAGCCAAACTCAGGTGTTTTAAACTCACCTGTTCCAAACTCACCTCTTCCAAAACTCACCTGTTCCAAACTCACCTGTTCCAAACTCACCTGTTCCAAACTCGTGTTCCAAACTCACCTGTTCCAAACTCGTGTTCCAAACTCACCTGTTCCAAACTCACCTGTTCCAAAACTCACCTGTTCCAAACTCGTGTTCCAAACTCACCTGTTCCAAACTCACCTGTTCCAAACTCGCCTGTTCCAAACTCACCTGTTCCAAACTCGTGTTCCAAACTCACCTGTTCCAAACTCGTGTTCCAAACTCACCTGTTCCAAACTCACCTGTTCCAAACTCGTGTTCCAAACTCACCTGTTCCAAACTCGTGTTCCAAACTCACCTGTTCCAAACTCACCTGTTCCAAACTTGTGTTCCAAACTCGTGTTCCAAACTCACCTGTTCCAAACTCACCTGTTCCAAACTCACCTGTTCCAAACTCGTGTTTCAAACCCTGCCATCTACACCGAGCTGCCCATCTTGGCCCTCACATCATTGTCCAGAGGGTTGGGTTGTGGATTATGTGTTAGTTTTATTTGAGAACACTCAGGTCCGTCTTTTAGAAAGCGAAGAGCTTCAGCGTTTTGATTTCTAACAAGTTTTGATTTCATCTCTCATCTCCAGCTTTGCAGTTATCAGTACAAAACTTCAAACAACAAAAAGTGTGGAAGCAGCTGGGCTGGAATTCCCCAGGAATTTGGAATGTGCTGAGTGATTTCCATCACTGACTCCAGTGGCTCCTGAGCAATTACACTGCCCTAATCCCTGTAGCTAAGAGGTGTCTTTGTTTCTTTCATGTTTTCTCCTAATACCCCTGCAAAATACAAGCAGCAGTGTGGAAACACACTGCTTTAGACTCTGCCTCCTCCTGAAGGGATTTTTTCCCCTGATCAAAAGCGAAGTTGTGATAATTGTGGTGTCTGGTGCTCTCCCTTTCCCCTGGGTGACCTGGAGCACAGCCCTGCTCACCCAGGGGCTGTGGGGAGGATAAAAGGATGTGCCAATGGACAGCTGTGCAAGGGAAAATCCAGCAAGGAATTCCTTTCTGCAGAGCTCCTTAAAATCCTGCCCAGGATTTATTGCACCTCTGTATCGAGCAGGGTTTCCCTGCTGAGGAGTCACGACCTTGTTTCACTGCCCTGCTCCTCCAGAGAGGGTTTTACCTTTGGATGTGGGGCTAAGGCTCACTTCAGGAAAAAAGAACTACATGAGACCACGTTTTTGCTAAGGAAGAGTTTACTTGCATGTGCTCAGGAAAGCTTTGCTAGCTGGTCTTCTGTCAGAGAATTTCCATTTGAACTATTTTCTTTTTCTAGGTAATTATAACAACTTTTCTTGTAGGGAGAAGTGAAGGATTTTATATTCCCTGCCAGGAGGAAAAGCACGTGCTGCCAGTTCAGATACCTCAGAGCTCTGACCTTTCCTCCTCCCCTCAGCTTTTGCTTTTGCTGCTCACTCAATTAAACAATTCCTAATTGGAGTGCCTGTGATGGAGGGGAGTTTCTGCAGTGCTTGGTGTGGGTATGGAACTGCACAAGTGCTAAAAATGTTTGTGATAAAACTGAACTTCAGCATCTGCTGCTTCCCAGAGCCCCCAGTCAGCTGTGATGAGCTCAGAGCTGGGACAGGGGCAGGAAGAATTAGAGCTGAATTTACGTCTGTCCTCTCTTGATGGCTGTTGAAATCCACCCAGCCAGAAACAGAACCCATTTACATCCTGGGACCTAGAAATGATTGGGTCTTTGCTGTAAGTGGCCAATTTCTGAAAAAACAAAACAAAAAACAAACAAACAAACAAAAAACCCCAACAAAACAAAACAAAACAAACCCAAATAACCCAAAAATAACCAAAAAAAAAACCCACAAAAAAAGAAAATAAATAAAAGAGAAAATCCTGCAGGATTTTTTTTTTTTCTCAGACTTATATCCTTTCTTTTTTCCACCTGAAAACCAAAAACCACTCAGGAGTCTCCAATCTGTATCTAACAGATATTTAACAGATTAACTTTATACAGAACTTGAGCAGGTAACAGTCACATTTAACTACTTTTGATGCAATTTCTCTAGGAATTATCTGTGCAATCCTGGCTCCCCATACTCACCTTGAACCTGCCTGGGAGCTGGGACTAACTGAAGGTAAGAAAGGGATTTGTTCTTTAAAGCCACAAGACTTTGTTTTACTAATTTATTTTACCCAATTTACTAATTGGGGAGATGAAATACAAGAAGCTACAATGCCATCATTTTTGTCAGCCTGTAATTAATTTGTTGTTTCCACAGACGATGGTACCATATTTAATTTTTAGAAGCTCTTTAATTCTCTGTGACCCTAAGAATTTTCTCTCTGTTAACAATACACTGTAGTTTATTTCTGTTTATTCCTGAGGCATTGTTCAACTGCCTGTTTTGTAGTAGAATTCTATTAATTTATCACTTATTTATACAGAAGTCATTGTTAATCTTCATTCCCCACTCTTGTTTACCTCCTGCAAATACATTTTTATTTCATATTCCTCTCATTTGATATTTCATTCAACACTTTTTTGTAAATGACTTGACAATTTTCCTTTTCCTGCCTCTGAATTACTGAAGATTTTCTCAAGTACTTTTGTCCTAAATGTATCTTACTGCCTCTTTAATTTTGTGCTTATTGCTGTGTATCCTTCAATCACAGTTTCACAGTTCCCTTTATTCTATATTTTTTGTATTATTTTTCCAACTGCAGCTCTCTTTTCTTCTACTCCTGATTTTGACACTATAATTACAGTACAGACCTGACATTATGTACATTAGGTTCCTTTAATATATTATCTACATTTAATTCTCATTTCTCATTTTGCTTTATTAGTAGTGTTTTCCTCCTGTGCTGACAGCTGTACAGCACAATCTGATTCTAGCACATCTTTCCTCCTCCTGCCCTGTTTCTGTTTCCCTTCCCCACTGTCATATCCTAGCTGATACCATCTTGATGAATAAATTATCAAGATTGTTCTACAAGAAATCTGTCATGGGGTACGTGACCTCTTTTAAATCTGAGATTTAGCTCTGAATTCCATATCAGCACCACACGAGCTGCTCTGATGGAAATGTGCAGGAACTGGTGCCTGGCAGCTCCTTCTGAAGCCTTCCTGTCTTTGTTCTGCTTTCCCATCCTTCTATAATTTATCACTTTTAGGACACAGTAAGTGACTTGGAAAAGGATGTTTTGCCCCAATTAGAGCTTGATTGAAGTCAAGTTCAAACAGCTGTACTCAATACACAGCCTCGTAATATTCTAACATTCTACAATGTTCTAACATTCTACAATATTCCAACATTCTACAATATTCTAACATTCTTCATATTCTACAATATTCTAAAATTCTTCATATTCGACAATATTCTATCATTCTTCATATTCCACAATATTCTCACATTCTTCATATTCTACAATATTCTCACATTCTTCATATTCCACAATATTCTCACATTCTTCATATTCACAATATTCTCACATTCTTCATATTCCACAATATTCTAACCTTCTACAATATTCTAACATTCTACATGTTCTACAATATTCTTATATTCTTCATATTCTGCAATATTCTAATATTAAGAAAGAAATACACATGGACACATGAAAAATGTGTGGGTTTTCCTTCCACCTTTATTCCTTCATATTTAAGAAATTATGGAAGTGTCAAATTCTGATTATGAGAATCACTTCTAGGGGAAGACAGAACTGGAAATCTAAAAATCATTCTCTAAGTATTTTTTTAAATGTTCTACATTAAGGAAACATTTGTACAGTCTGGCTTTTATTAACATCTTAAAGTGCATCATTTAGCAGTGAAACACAAGTCCCAGTGGTGACACAGGGAACTTTCAGGGTAAAACATTGATTTTCATCTTTTCTGTTATGAAAATGCTGCAGTGATCTCACGCTTTCCATAAGAAACGTTAAAGAAAGTAAAAACCAATTGGAAAGAGATGAGTGACAAATGAAGTTTTTCAGTTTTCTGGCTGCTTCTGAAAGCACAGTGAGTATCAGTATATAGCAGAATATCAGTAAATATCAGAATATCAGTAAATATCAAAATATCAGTAAATATCAGGCTGATATTAATCCCATGTGCTGCTCTTCCAAGTGGAAAGTTTTCCAGACACTTTTCTGTCTCTCCCTCTGCACCACAGCTCCTCACAGGTGGCTGCCACCGAGGGGTGAGGAGGATGATGATGATGATGATGATGATGATGATGATGATGATGATGATGATGAGGGCTGTGGTGACTGGGGTGGCTCCAGCTCTGCACTCAGAGTTCTGGATCCCATCATCCAAGTGAAACCCCTGCAGGATGGATCCCAATTCGGGCAGTCCTTGTTTAGTAACTGAGAGGAGGGTGGTGTGTTCAGAGACCCTCTCTGTATCTGTTGATATCATTGTGGTGTGCAGGACTGCGATTAATTAAACAGCTAAGGGCTCATTAGGCCCAGATTAGTGCTGCACACACAAAGTGCATCTCCCCTCTGACAATATATTCATTTCCTATTTGGTCCTGTACACAAAGATTGAAATCAGCTTTCTCTGCTTTGTATTTGTGATGTTCTAAATGCAAGTGGGGCGAGCACAGCGATGGCCCCAAGTGTGAAACCGCTGCTGTCCTGTCCTAGGCTGAGGAATTTCAGACTCCAAAGTGGAATAAGGAGGGCAAATCCTCTCTTTTATTCTACAAAGGAGGAGTACTTTTAACAAGTTTGTGTAGAAATGAAAAACTGAAAAACAAATAAATTCATAGACTGAGAAAGGGCTGAGCAGCAAAGACTTTTACAGATTTTTGTTTGCTTTAAAGCTGTTCTTTAGACTCTCAGCTCTAGTTCATGAATTGATTTTACATGGGAGTTCAGCAGGACCTGCAAAGTGTCCCAGAAGATGTTTGGGCACTCAGGTGCTGCAGTGCCAGGCAAAATCTCTGGGTGCAGGGATGGACTGAGGCAGAACTGTGCAAGTATTGCTTTGTGATCATCCCAATTCCCACATTCCAGCAGCTCTCCTTTATTCCTGTTATTAGATGACTTATCCTTTATGGGGTCTCTCTCTGCCTTTTCTGAGGCTTTCATTGATGTGCTTTTATTACAGGAGCATTTAGAATTTAATTTCTGGTAATTGTGGCTCCATATTAACTGCATATTCTTTATGTACATGAATAAGTCTCATTATGCCTGTATCTTTTCCTGGGAGAATTATCCGAGAGACAATATTCACCATGCTCAACTAGGCAAAGCAAACTGATCATTTCTGTGCCAGCAGTTCTGAAAAAGCATAAATCCACCAACTGAAAATCCAGTCTTGAGAAAGCAAATCTTTTCAAAGCAGTTTCACCCAGCTTTCTTGGAGGTGTTATTCTCCTGATATATCTCACATCAAAATAGAGAAAAATCAGTTTCATTTTAAAATAAGTGTAGAGGACTGTGGGGTTTGTGTGCACAGGTCTGAGCTCCAGGGAGAGAAGAGAATAGCAGACAGCTAATTCTTAGTTTGAACAAGTGGTTTTCTCTGTGTTAAAAGAGGATATGTGACCACAAAGGGAATAATTCACAGAAACTTTGGAGTTTTTTTTGGGAGAAAATGATGTATTTTGGGGAGTTGGGACGAGAAATCTCTGTATTTTATCAGGATGTACTCAAGCCTGAAGAATGGCATTTTATAGAGTATAAAGCTCTGAGGTTCAGAACTCAAATGTGGGAGAGTTTGGTGTAGATATGCAAAACGTGGCATTTCACATAAAGGATCAGGAGAGCACTGAAAGCAGGGACATGAGGGGTTTGTTATAGTTATTAACTGCAGCTTGATTAGATAATAAGGGAAATGCAGATTACGGTGCCAGGCTGCCTGTAGTAGTGCAGATGTACGAAACTGAGCAGAAGAGTTCCTCAGTTTATCAGTATTTGCATGCAAATTCAAGAAAACACCAGTTAATCTTTAAAAGCACATATCAGTGATTTTTGCAGTGCTGCAGCGAAGCAGTGGATGGATTTGCAGAAGCCTCACAAAGAACACAAAAGAAAATAGGAATTACAATAGAAAGATAATGACTTTTACCATGCTTTAAAGCAGATTGTGCAGTCCTGCAACACCCGCAGCGACAGAGGAGCGCAGCTGGGAGGTGGAGAAGCAACAGATTCTGCTGAGTGAAGGCTCTCCCACATTGAATTCCTCCCCAGCACAGCCCCTGCTGGGCTAATGCTCAGCAAAACCACACCTGGGGGTTCTCAGCTGCAGCTCCTGACAGTGCCTGGAGATTTCTTGGGCTGGACAATGTTCTCTCCATGTTTCATGTCAGAGCTGCATCCACAGCTCTCCATCAGTTCGTGCCCTGTAGATTTTTTTTCCCCTCACTTCCAATGCCTTATGATTTTTTTCAGCTCTCTGCTCTTATTTCCCAGCTCACAGCTCACACCTAAGGAGCTGTGCAGAGAATTTTCTCCAGATGTTCTCATGAACAGTGTGTAGCCTAAATTGGCAGCACCAGAGCAAACCTGTCCTGGTTTCTGCCTGCACAAACCCCTCTGTGATCACACAGGAGCCCCGAGGAGCTCTGGGCACAGTTTGAAACTCCCCTAAAACAGAAAGTCTCAATGCAGATTGCACAGATTGGATCTCAGGAAAGGTTTCTGCCTCCACCCCTGGGAACGTTCAGGGAATTCCAGATGTGGTGCTCAGCAGCCTGGGCCGTGCTGAGTCAACAGCTGGGCTCCAAGATCTTACAGGGCTTTTCCACCTTTAACAATTCCAGGACTCAGCATCTCTTGCTGCAGCTTTTCCCACCTCTGAATATCCACCGAGTCCCCCTGTGGCTGCACAATAATCATCAACACTCATCAGTACCTTTAAGTCAGGAATTACTAAAAAAATTCAGATCAGTAATTTATCTTAATTTAAAGAGAAGCGTGAAAACTCCAGCAGCTGCTCTGTTTGTTACTGCAGTACACAAAACCTTGTTTCTATAACTTCATGTAACCCTTTGTGACCTTGGTTTTCTTTGAAAAAGGAAAATGAAAAACTTTTTAAAAATTCTGCTCAGAACATAAATGGATTGGCTCATGTTCCATTTCTTCCCTTGTCTTTTGATAATTCCACAGTTCCAGGGACTCTGAAGTTCTGGAAACTGCTCTGCTCCAGTTCTACCTTGTTAGTTCAGGGGGAGGGAGGGGAAGAGGAGTTGCTCATTTTTTGGATCAACACAGAAGAACTCTTTGAATTCATTCCAGAGGCTTTACCCCTTTTACAGGGAAACAATGAGAACGAGTTTCCCTGACACTCCCAACACGATTTCTGGGCTGCTTGGTTGTTTATTTACCACTTCACTATACAGCAGTTACAGTGATATTTTCCATCTGCCCAAAGTGTTTTGGGGAGAGAGACAGAAAGTGAATCCAATACTTACTTCCAAGGCAAAAATCGATTTTAACTAGAACCAATGCATTTTATATTCCTGTGCATCTCAGGGCTGCCTTAGTATTCATGGTGCTTTTCCTCATGCAGTGCATGTGGTGAGAGTTTCATTTGCAAAGTGGCATGCACAGGAATAAAGGCCCAGAGGAGCAGAGCCCTTCTACCTCCTACAAAAACTAAATTAGTTTTTCTTAGCATTCTGCCTCTTCATCATCTGGAAAACCTGCTGCTAGTGAAATTCTCTTCTGATGTCCAGCGCATTTTGGAACGAATTTGGAGCTTGTTTAAAAGGCAGCTGCAGTTTGCATATAATCAGCAAACATCTGCAGTAATTCAAAGGGAAAAGGTGAACCATTAGCACTGGAGAAAATGATCAGAGACAATCAGGTTCAGCAGATGCAAATATTATCAATGGCTGAAAAGCAAGGGAGACAGGTTGCTTCAGGAGGCCCAGAAGTTTCCAGAAAAACAGGATTTGTTGACTGTCCTGCCACACAGAACTGTTAGACTGCAAAAAAAAAAACACAGGAGAAAGTCAAATGGCAATGCTCAATTCCAGCTTGATGGAAAATGTTTGGTTTCACTGAATCCTAATCTAATTAATTTACTAATCCTAATCTAATGCATTTGCTGAATTCTAATCTGATGCATTTCCTGAATTCTAATCTAATGCATGTGCTCACTGCAGAGTGTAGGTGTGATTTCCCTGGTAGCCCCTCAGTGACCATTGGTGAACGCTGTCATTGTCCTCGTGCTGATAATGTGCCCTAAAAGCAGCATTTGGCACCCTGGTGCTCCAGCTCTGGAAACAGAACTATTCACACACACACAGAGATGAAACATGCATTTTGTTCACTTGTTCAAGCACGTCCCAGCCCGGATATCCAGCTTTTATTACCTTTTGCATTATGAGAGCAGCAGCCCAGGTCCTTGCTGAGGCTGAACGTGTTTGGGAGGGCCTGTTTCTTTTGGCTTGGGCATTTTTTTCTGGGGGGTACAGCGGGTTTTTAGTGCAGTCAAGCTCCTCTCCATAAGGTGTTGGCAGGGAGAAAAAAGCACTGAGCAGGCTGCTGTGGCTCCCAGTTTTGTGTTGTGAGCCAGCAGCTCTGCTCTCAGCACCCTGTGCCCCAGAGCTCCCCTGGCAGGGCAGTGCTGATGATGCCAGGGGGGCAGAGATGAGGTTTGGGGGTGCTGGGTGAGCCCATGGGGGTTTCACAGGGTCCCCCCACAGCTCAGCAGCTCCCAGGGGAGGTCAGAGCATCCACACCGCTTCTGTGTCCTCTTTCTGTTCCTCCCACTCAGCAGGCAAACAAATATGTTCTGTGTGAACACACATCACAACAGGCTGGCAAGCAGTGAGCAAGCAAAACAAATTACTGACAAAATCCCTCTGTCAACTTAGCAGCAGATCTAAACACCGGGAACTTTGCTAGGATGGGTTTAGTAGGGAAAAGAAAATGCTGATTTCATGATGCTGCCACAAGCTAAAGGAAAATAATTGAAATGCTGAGCAGGAAATGATGTCAATTTACCTTCTCTTCTACTGTCCTCCTTTTTAACTTCCTTTTGTCTGTCTCTCTTAGCTCTATCTCACATAATTCTTCTCATTTTATTCAAGTCCTGATGATCTTTCTTCAAGACCAGGTTTTTGTATGCATAGTTATACCCACTCTTCCCATATGAATCAAGATGCCACTTTTATTCCACTTATTAATTATTCTTCTCTGTTCTGGCTTTAAATTTTAAATACCAGAAGATTTTGGAAGTCTCAAAAATCTTACTGCTTAACAGTTCATATTTAACTCATGTTAAACTGCTTTTATCTTGCAAATGTCAGTCCTTCTGACTGCTTTATCTCCCTTTAGGTTTCACGATCAGTTTGTTAAGCATGAATGAGAGAATTGCAAATGTTTAGAAATATATTTCAAGTACAAATGAAAATTCACATGTCTGGAAGGTGTTGAAAAAGAAAAAACCTAGAACTTCTGGAAGATTCAGGTCGCTCCTCTAACCCAAGAGTAAGATTTACATTAGGGCCAGAAAAGCAAATTCCACTACTGACTGACATTTCTTTTTCCTGGAAAACAAAGCTTTGGAAACCTTCAATTCCCCACTGAAATAAAAATGGAGCCACTTAATAGTTTTCAGAAAGGGGGAATGTTATTCTACAGCTTATATTGGGCTTGTGCTTATGGGTCCCAGATTCCATATCAAAATATTTTCATTCCACAGCACTTTGAATGAAGCAGAGCAGGAGTGCTGCCACAGAGCAGGAGTTTTGGATTCAGTATTCCAGCCCAGTCCTTGCTGCTGGTTTCACTGCCTTTCCTGAACAATTGCTGCATTGTCTGTACTGGTTTTAGAGCAGTGAACCAAATCCTGCCTGCCTTTCTCTTTAGCTTGGCTGGGAGCTCATGAGCAAAGCACCAGAGCTCAGAAAATGGCACATGGTCCCCCCTGAGCTCGGGGGGGAATTTGGGGTGCTGGGTGCAATTGTGAGGCTGGAGTTCAGCCAGGCTGCAGGCAGGAGCTGGGAGTCTCTCAGGTGGCTCTGAAAGGTCCCAAAGTTGTCCCCAAAGCAGAGGGAAAATCTGAATTCTCAGTGGGCTGAGAATTCCCTGTGCTCTGCATCCATGTGGGGAAGGGGAAGGTGAGGAGGGGGAGGCAGAGAGTGCCAGAGAGGGGGAAAAACCCCAGGCAGGGTCAGAAGCCACAATTTGTGCCCCACAATTTGTTCTGGGGAGAACCAGCAGAGCTCTGCTGGCCACAATAAAACACCTGGAAGCTGCTGCCTGTGAGGAACAGCAGAAATGCCAAGGGAGGGGAAATTAAGGTGCAGAGACCTCATCCAAATCCAATTTTTTGAAGCATTAGAATTGCCTAAACAGAACTCTGTGACCGGTTATTAAATTATGAGAAGTCTTTTATTGCCTCTCCCCTCTCCTGGAGCCCAGGAATTCCTCTTGGTACAACATCCTCAGGACCCAGGCAGGGCTGGCTTCAGACTGAGACTTTTCTTTGGTTCCACTCTTTTGGTTCTATTATTTCTGCAAGAAAAAAAAGGACATTTCTGCAAGAAAAAAGGAGATTTTTGATGCTTCTGCTCAGTCCCCGAGCGGATAGGGCAGTAATTAGAAGGGATTTTTCTGCTCTTTTTCTCCCCTTTACCAGTTTTCCTAGACAATAACTTTCTCCAGAGATTCAAGTGACAGACTGTGGCTAAGTTGGGAAACAACACGTCAGAAATAGCTGCTGATCGCTGGATTGGCAGTGTTGGACTCCAAGAAGCCCCACAAAAAAATGTCAGAATGTGGAAAAACTTTATTTTTTTTAATCAATTTTCTTCCCAGCCCTTCTTTCCTCCAATTAAGTGATGTTTTGAAGGTCCTGTCTGTTTTCATCTGTATGTTGAAATAGTGTGATATTTCAAATATTTCTGTATTTTTTTCCCTTCTTTTTTAATTTTAAACTATTTTCGTGAAGTTAAAATTAATTCAGAGACTCTTAAGAACAGCAGAGACGCAGTGTTGGGCATTTTTGTGCCCAATACCACTTCAGTAAAATATGTTTTCTTGATTAGATACAGGTACAGGAAAACTAAATTACATTTCCTTAATCAGATGGTAAAAAATATGGGCAAAACTGAAACATAACCCCAAAATGTGGACATGTGTGTAACAGAGATATTCCTTGGAAACAAAAAGACCCCCAAAGATAAAAAAAGCCTATTTGATTCTTTAAGAAACTGTAATTAACTTTTGTAATAAATGTTCCCTCTAAATGGCTACACAGGGAAGCATCTTCTGAGAACGGAACATGAAATAATCTTAAGGCAATTACAAAGAAGTTTTTGATTTGCAAAATTTAGTATAATTATGTAATTTTCTTTTGTGTGCAAGCAGGCTTGGCATTGAAGTCCCACAGAACGATGAGTCACATGGAGCTGGTTATTTCCTTGAGAACAGCGAGGAGCAAGTGAAAATTCCCATCCAGCACAAGAGCCCAGGAGCTCAATGCATAAATTTAATTTTGCACAGGAACCCACGGCAAAAATCTCACCCTGATGCTTGAGCAGGGTGAGCTCTGGAGCACTTGGAGGCCTGGCAGGGTGTGCAGTGGGAAAATGCTCCTTCCCTGAGATGTGGGAACGCTTTCAATCACCACCTGCAGCAGAGCTCTCTCCATTAAGGGTTTCATTTCTTTGCCAGGGTGTTTGCAGTGAGGGAGCTGTAAGAGCGTGTTTGACTTTATTATGCACTGTGAAAGGTGAACATATTGTAGACACTTAACAGGTTCCTTCTCTCAGACTTGTCAAAAACGGGAAATTAAATGTTGCCCAACTGTATTTGTGGTTGTAGAAATTTGTGTAGAACACGTAAGCAAAGTAAAAGTGGATCAGCCAGTGATACCGTTAATCCAGACTTTAATGATTAAATCTGGGATGTAATTGAATAGAAAATTACTCATCTCGGTGCTATTGGCCCACAAAATCGTTTGGATTATATCCCATTTCTGTCTACATCCAAGCAAATACTATTAAATTACTTACAAATAATCTTTGTAATTTCTTTTGGTTTTCAAAGTCCTTTTTACTGCTAAATTTATGACTGATAGGTGCTTTATCACATCCTGAAAGTGCAGTGTTCTACCAAGAGCAGGTATTCAGTTGTTAAAAGGCACTTTGGATTAAGCAGTACCTTTTGTGTTTTTTCAGAACTGCAAATATATATATATATATTTTTTTACAGATTTTGTTTTACATAAGCAATTATTAGAATTAAGTTTCTTTCAAAACCCACAATCAGATGTCAGTGGTGCCCAGTGACAGGACGAGCAGCTGGGCATAAACCATGATGCAGGAAATCTAATTTAAATATAGGAAAATCAACTTTTTGCTAGTTAAGACGGTGCAATAGGTTTGTGACAGGCTGAGGAAGGGAATTCTTGGAGAAAATAAAAACCAGACTGGCCCAAGGCCTTTGGATCCTGTTTGTTCTGAGCAGGGGTGGGAACAGCTGAGCTCAGGAGGTTCCAGCCTCAAGGATTCTCTGATAAATATTAATCAGCAAAAGGGATTATTCCCTGTTTTCAGAGAAAGGAATTTCTAATTAATACACCCAAATGAATTATGCCTCTGCTAACACAGGTTTTAGAGCAGGAATCTATATTCTAACTCGCTTTTTCCCGTGGATTCTGACTGTGGCGAGAACTTGTTGTGCCATCTCTCTTCATTAAGAGATACATGACATGTGCACAGGACCAAGCAGACTGCTTTTACAGGACATATGCTATGTGACTGGAGACACATTAAAAGATAATTAAGCGTATTAAACAATAATTTGATTTATTCCATATTTGTTTTATATGGGGATATAAAATCCGATTCATGCCTAATTCATTTCCCAGGCAGTCTCTGCTGAAGGCACAGATGTTGGGCAGGCAGTGACGATGCTGTCCCCACATTTCTGCTCGTGGATTGTCAGGGAAAGGCTTGGCCAGGCAGGCTGTGACCAAAGGATCAATCACAGCAGGAGGACAAACACATTTATCCTCAAATACCTCTAAAATCTCTTGGTCAGACGTCAACCAGCACAAACAGAAGTGTTGAAAACAGGTAAGGACAGTTAACTAGGAGAGGAAAAAAATAAACCAAATTCTGTTTCAAGGTTTCTTTCCCAAGCAATGAATAAAAGTAACTTATCATAGGCAGAAGCATTCAAAAGAAATTGTGATAATTATCCTTTCACTTGTTTCTGCATGAGGGTGGTCGCTTGAAGAGATGAAGATTTCATGACAGACTTCAAATCAACAAAAATTTCTTTGTCTAAAGCAGGTACAGATTTATTCTGATTTTACAGATAATGAAAGTTCTAATAACTGAAAATGTAAAGTAAAATGCAAACTTTAGAACAGCTCCAAAAAGGTGATCTTCCACTTCTTTGTTAACAGTACTCTGGTTTAGATGTCTGGAGTGTTGTGAGTAATCCATTGCTATGAAACATCATTTGTGAAACACCACTTAACACATCTTGTGTGAAGTATCTGCTATTAGCAGATTTTTGATTTCTAAAGTGCAGAGAAAGCCTCCAAGGTAGAGGTGAGATAAAGGATGAAATTTCACTTTTGTAAGTACAGTTTTTCAGGAGACAAAACAAACCATGGGAACTGGTAACAATTATTATTCTTAATGGAATGCCATTATTTTAGAAATCCTTAAGGGGATAAATTTGGAGGTCAGGTTTGGAAACACACAGAAGTAACAACACGGATATGAAAAAACAAAATGTCACATTTGAGAGTTCCTCCAGCATGATTTTGGCACAGTATCAGCCATCCTCAAACATTCTCCTCAAACAGCAGCCAAGGTCATGCAGCAAATTTCACAGAGATCCTCCCTGGGACACTGATGGGACTGGGAGGAAGCTCTGGAATGTTCTTCACAGAACCAGAGTCTCTGCCTCTCAAAGACAAAGCTGTAGCTGCACTCAGAGCCTTCATTTTGCTGCCTAATTTTAATTTCATCTTTTACAAATTCCAGGTTTTTGGGGTTTCTTTTCCTCACAAACCCGACCTGAGGCAGCAGCTGGGGGTCACCATGGTGGGAATCATCAGACTCGGCTCTTCTCTCCCTCAGCAGTTCCAGAACGTTCTCCAGGGCTGCACTCTGATGTGAGTGTCCATTTAATAATGGCCAGTTCTGAACGAAGTGGATCCATGAAAAATAGGGGGGTTTATGTCAGATATGGCAACAGCTCTTTAATTTCAATTCCAGAGAGTCAATCTTCAGCCTTCCACCGTGGTCAGGGCACCAAAGCACTGCATAATTCACAGGCCTCCTTTTGACAGACAGCACAGATTATTAGCTTTGTCCTTTTTTTCCCTAATTTTTCATTCCTTCAGAATAGCTCTGCTTTTGAAGGCAGAACCAGGAAGTTTTTCTGAAGATAGCTACAACAGATTGTGGAGAAATACTTTTTTTTTTTCAAGACTTGCTTACCAACAAGATTTTCCCTGGTTTTTTTTTAACTAAATTAATAAAATCAGTGTTTAATATCCATTAATCATCTACTTCTATTAGGATGTAAGTGCAATAAACTCATTTTATTCATTTATTTATGTGCTATCACTTAGATCCCCTCATTTTTAGATCATGGCTGGGTTATTCAGGGCTCTCTGCAGACCTTTAACAAAGAAACAAATACTCCAGAGAATTTACAGTATACATGAAAGAGAAGATGAAATAACAGAGCAAGACAGACAATCAAGGCTGGGGAAGAAAAGGAAGATAAAAAATGAACAGAACTAGGCAGAAAACAAAAGTCACTCCTGACTCCTGGTAAAACAAGAAATAAATGTGAAAGCATGATATTTGATCAAAAATGTTCTGAGATGCACAGATGCTACAAAAAGTAATTAGATCTGCTTGCATTATTTCTAATTAATTACCTAATTTCACAGCCATCTTTACATTTTAGGGACTGAGACTCCCTGCCTCTGTTTGCTTTTTCAGGCTATTTTCCATTTCTCTCAGAATTTTGAGGCTTTTGGTCCTCAGGGTCTTTGGCTCACCTGGTCTCCTTCTCAGTTTTATCAGCAGTGTTCTCTGTGGGCGGTTATTTCTTTGGGTATCTTTTGTAATTACTGACTGATTTTGAGAACTTCATGTTCTAATTACAGAGATGCTGAGAAGTAACTTGTATTGTTTTTGTTTTATATATATAATATAATATAATATAATATAATATAATATAATATAATATAATATAATATAATATAATATAATATAATATAATATAATATAATATATAATAATATATATAATATAATATAATATAATATAATATAATATAATATAATATGATAGAATATGATATAATATGATATAATATAATATATGATATAATATATATAATATAATGTATATAATATAATATAATATAACATAATATAATATAATATAATGTAATATAATATAATATAATATAATATAATATAATATAATATAATATAATATAATATAATATAATATAATATAATATAATATAATATAATATAATATAATATAATATAATATAATATAATATAATATAATATATTTATGGCCTTGGTCAGCACGTTGCATGAGTGTCAGCTCTCTCTAAATTGTTAACTCAACATTCAGAACATGTTTCTTCCATTGAGAAAACCCTGGCCAAAGCTGGTTTCTATCTCCAAGAAAGATTATTTTCCTGTTGTCTCACATTCTGAGCTGGAAAATGTTTAAATTTGAATTATTTCTCCCTCTCTAGCTTTTGCTGTGTTCATATTTACCTCTACAGTCACATTCCCTACGCAGAGAGGATTATGGAACCCTTGCAGCTTGGGAGGAAAACACGTCTCACTAAATACACACCAATTAATTCCCATTTCAAGATTGTAATGGTTTCTGTTCTTTGGTGATTTGTCATTCCAGAGCCTCATAGAAACAGCAGAACTTTGTGTTGTAACGTTCTGGAATTCCCTCAACACCTGTGCTAAGGGCACACGGCTCTGCTGATGAATGTCCCGTGCTTTCAGCGCTGATGTGCCATTAATCACATTAAGAAATAGGCCTAACAAGCCATAATTTAAAAGTAAGACTGTGTTACCAGCTCTCTTTTTAGTAAAAGTGAAGCAGTCTATTCACATCCCTGCAGTTGGGATGCAGCAGCAGCTGGATCTTGCCGTGGCAGGTCCTTTTCCAAGGCAGCGCTCCCCATCCCAGGGATCTGAGCCTGGGAATGGCAGAATTCCCTCCATGCCCACCACCCCCCTTGAACTCTGCTCAGTTTGTACTAATCACAGCCAGAGCACCAGCAAATTACTGAAATCTAATCCTCATTTACTGTTCCTGTGAACAGAATCAGAAACTGTTGGGCATTACAGCCTGAAGGACTCCAGGAATCCCAGCCACAACTGGAGCTCTTCCCTCCAACAGCCACACTGGAACTGCCATCACAGAAACTGCATTATTTAAAAAGGTAAGTGACTGCAAGCAAGAGATAGAATTAGCATAATCTGTTCTTTAAATGCTACACCTGCCATTAAAGTCTTAAAGAAATGAAATCTTAGCTGAAATCATCTTTGTAATTTACTGACACTCATTTCCATACAGTTTTGTCAGAACAGCACAAACTCGGTGTTGACACAGCCTGAGCCTTCAGAGTTGGGCTCAGTTTATGACACTGATTTTCTCAGATTTCACACAAGTTTTCCACGTAACTCTCAGTATTTTATAAGCAGTTTTGAGCCCGTGAGATGGGTGAGAAACAATTCCCTCTGTTACTGAGCACAGATCCCGAGTGAGCACCCACCTCAGCCATCAGATGGGTGCAAAGGGAATAAAACACATCTGGGTATTGGTCTGTGGGGAGCTGTGGGAGGTTGCTCCTCTAACCTGGCTCAGGACCATTGCCTCATTTCAACTCACATTCAGCCCCAAGTCCTTCCCTCAGTGCTGGAATTTTATCCAGGACCTGACAGACCTCAGATACGCTCCCTTGTTTATTTCTGAATGTTAAAAATGCCCTGCATTCTGCACCTGCTCACCTTGAATGGCTTTCTAAGAACTTTTCTAGAAGGTCAAACCCTAACTTTTTACAATCCTTCTTTGCAAGTAGAAGAAAAGAGACAGAAATATCACATTCCACCAGAGAAAAATAGGAACTAAACCCACAAAGGTCACTTTTCACTTGTAACTGCAAAGATCTGTTATCTCAGGCGCTGCAATGTCAAAATTCTTCTATTCACTGAGGTACCACCTCTCCTTGGGCTTGTGAAAATTCTCCTACAGTCACACACCTTTAATGAGAAGTAAACAGGTTTTTAAAGCCCTGGACTCTGCAGGAACCAGTGCAGGTAGAAACATTAATTGCTTTAATATTCAGGTGTTTATTTTGGCACATTGTAGCAGTGAAAACTTTGCTGTTCATTCACTTTTCAGTCAAAGTCCAGAATATGCCACTGATGTGTTAAATAATATTTTATCTTTAAGCTTCCTAATTTTTTCTTAGCTGGCAGATCAGGGACTCTGCGGGTGAGACCCACCTGAAGATTCCTTGGATCCCTGTGAGAGTAAAAGGTTTTAAAATCATAGAAAATTTGGGGACTTAGAAAGAAAGTTAGGCTTGGCAATCCCAGGAAAAGTAGTCCCTGGGAAATGTTAGGCCTTGTGCTTGCTAAGATCAGGTGAAACTGCACCTGTGAAATCAGTATATGATAAATGATACAATTGTTAGATGTGATCAGATATAATTATTGTTTAAAGAACATGAGGAACAATGTTAGGGGGTTGAGGGGGATAACGAGAAATCCATGCTTGGGTAAAATCAATGCATACAATAGAACAATGTAAATTTAATAATTAATATGTAAGATATATAATGATAGAGTATCAAACATGTTCAGTTCAAAACCAAGATGGGTCAGATTTGGGTCTGTGTACCCCTGACACCCAGAGCTCTTCAATAAAGCACCTTAATTTAATCATTCTGTGATTATGTGTGTTCCTGCACACTGACACTTGAGCTGGGAAAGCAGCAGGGCAGAGCCCAGGGGTGGCACTGGTGGCACTGCCTTGGTCATTGTCACTGTCACTGTCCCCTCCAGGACACCCTGAGCTGCTCCCAGGGAATCCCTGAGCAGGGATGAGCAGGAGCCAGGCTGGGCTGGGCTCTGTGTGCAGATTTCCAGCTCGTACCTGCCCTCCCTGCAGCCAGGATTATTCGGTGGGGACAGCAAGGAGAGGCAATTTCAGCGTTCAAAGGGAGGATCTGAGCCTCTCACAGCCAGCCACAGAACTGGGTTCAAATCATGTGTGATAAAATCTGAGTTTGGCAATCCTGCCTTATCTGTTTGTGTAGGGGTGCTATAAAAAGCACATCACCATGGTATCCCAGCTCTTTCCAATTAAAGAAAACTATTCCTACCATTTACTTAGCAGCTCTGACAATAGCCTGCAGCAGCACTAAAACAACTTGACTGCCTGGCATTTTACAAGATAAATTCTTCACTACACTCTGTTTTTTCTTGCACTGTTGCTTGCAAAGACTTAAAAAGTTACTGCTTCTTCAACGACTGAGACTGGTATTGTTACACTCATTTCAGCTATGGATCACTGGGTACACTTTGTACCTTCACATGCCACTTCGAGAAAAATCAATTTTAGTCTTGAAGAGCTCCAACTGGTGTTGCAGAAGATCAGTGCACATTTCCAGGTGCTGCAGGGCATTGGCATCTTGATGTGGATTCAACAAAACATGACATAGGTATGGTGCAAAATTGCTTACTCTTATGCTAAGGGATCTTCTGAGGAAAATTACCCAGTAAATCAGAATACTGTGAGGACGTGCAAGGCACAGCAGCTGCAGTAAGCACTTCTACGTTTTACACAGTCTTAGCACAAAAAACATAATTTATGTTGTTAAATATAAATGGCTGTGTTAATAAATGTAGGTGCAATAGGAAAATCAGATAATGTTTAATATAGAGATTAAAAATAGCATGTAGCTGATGTTGAGGAAAGAAGAAGCTTTTGCCCAATAATGGTTAGAATTATTTAAAAAGCTTCTGTCCAGCATTAATTGTCACCTAAATTGGATATAATGTCAACACAGTTACTCTCTGCCTTTTTTTTAAGTTTTATTTCAAATCTCTGCACCATTTTATGCATCTGCAAAGCTTGAGAAAAGGATCACTTGCTTTCCTTGCCCTGCTGCCTCTCTACACAGACAGAAGAGTTAATTTCTAAATCTCTGTAATTTCGCAGTGGGTGTAGCCTTGCTGTCTGAAGGACTCAGATTGCACTTCCACGGGATATTAACTGTGCTTCCAGTGAGCACAGCCCAGAAATGCTGAGTCCAGATGAGACATTCTGCTGAACTCATAGAAATGTTCTCTGCCACATCATATTTATGAACGTTTTTGAAGGAGAAACTTTGTCTCTGAAGAGGTTATGCTAAATCAAGAATCATCTGTAAAAATTTAACTTCGTGCTGGGTCAGGTGCTGTCTATTCTCCCGCAGCTGACAGAAGTCAGATGTGTTCTGGCACAAGGAAAAAGCAGAATATTCATTTCCCTGAACATCCAGGCTCACTTGCTGCAGATCTGTGCTTCTGTCTGGAGTCCCACCAGCTGGGAGCTGCTGCTGCTTCCTCTCCCCACCAGCATTCCCTGTGGAATGTGTGATATTTCACATAATTCCACATAACATGTTCCCATAACCTGCTGGATTTCCTTTCCTGGGCCCTCCTCAGCTAAATAATCCAAGAAACAGAGCAGGGAGAGGAACATTTTGCTGATCAGGCTGATTGGGGCTGGGACAGGTTTGGAATTGCTCACAGGAGCAGCTCCACCGGGAGATTGGTGGCAGCAGTGACCTCCAGGTGTGTGATCACAGAATCCCAGATCACAGAGTCATGGAATCATGGAATAACTGAGTCACAGAGTCACAGAGTCACAGAGTCACTGAATCACAGAATCACTGAATCACTGAATCACTGAATCACTGAATCACTGAATCACAGATCATGGAATCACAGAATCCCAGATCACAGAGTCATGGAATCATGGAATAACTGAGTCACAGAGTCACAGAGTCACTGAATCACTGAATCACTGAATCACAGAATCACAGAATCCCAGATCATGGAATCATGGAATCACAGAATCCCAGATCACAGAGTCATGGAATCCTGGAATAACTGAATCACTGAATCACAGAATCCCAGATCATGGAATCATGGAATAACTGAATCACAGAGTCATAGAATCACAGAATCCCAGATAATGGAATCATGGAATCACAGAATCCCAGATCACAGAGCCATGGAATCCTGGAATAACTGAATAACAGAGTCATCAAATCACTGAATCACAGAGTCATGGAATCATGGAATCACTGAATCACAGAGTCACTGAACCACTGAATCAGTCACAGAGTCATGGAATCATGGAATCACAGTCATGGAATCACTGAATCACAGAGTCACAGAGTCACAGAATGAACCAGGTTGGAAAAGACCTTTAAGATCATCCAGTCCAACCTATGATTATTGCACCAGCCTTTCTTTACCTGGAGAAGGAGGTATGAAAACAGCTTAACTGATAAACAGGGTGTGGGTGCTAAATAAACACAGATTTGAGATTTCCATTTCCCAGTGGAAGCACCAAATACTCAGCCAACTGCAGGCTCAGGAACAAAACCAAAAGAACAGAAAGGGAAGTGGAGCAAACAGATTTCTTCAAGGATTTACTCCTCTTTTCTATTTTTTCTGTACAGTTTTCTAGGAAATACAGTAAACAAGCAGGTGTGGTATTGAAATACACTCTGCATTCTTCCCACAACAAATATGGATTTGTGCAGAGATAGTCAAAACTTCCCTAGGCGTGCCAGCTTTGCATGTGCTCTGTTTGGAAGAAAAAGGCAGGTGAAAATTCACTGCCAAATATCAGCTCTGTGGAACAAACTGGATAAAGGAGCTGTAAAATAAGACTGAATTAAGAAATTCCAAATTTATGACTCAACTTGATCATAAACCCAATCTTCACTGAAATGTGAAAACCAAACAGGGATGTTTAAAGTGAATCATTATGCAAAATATGGATTTCTTTCTTATTGTTTCCTTTTAAAAAACAGCTGGTGATGGTGATGAGGATTTTGTGACAAATGATTTTGACATTTGTACATTTTACTGAATGCTACTGGACACTTGTAACTTACTGTAATGATTTATGAGTAAAGAAGCAGTGTTGAAGTGCTGATATCTTTTCTGTAATTCTGGCAAAGATTTTCTAAACAATCATGTCCTCCTTTTGTAATTCAGGGTTTCTATAGCACATAGAACATTTACATTTGTTCCTACAGGGGGAATTTCTCAATGACATCACCTTCACTTTATCTTCCTTTTTTGAGAATACCTTTGAGCACAAATCAGTTTTGTCATTTCTAATTTTATGATACTCCAGTTAGAGATCATTTGTATCACAAGTGACTGGATTTGCAGTGCATCAGGAAACATCTACTTATCCAAAATATTGTCAGGATATCTTGCTCAAGTTCCCTTTTAGTGGGAGTTTGGCATCAAATACACCCAAGACACCGCTTTTCAAAGAGCTCTGAAGAAAGAATCACTTTATCTTGGAGGGGGTGCTGTTGTTCCATTTTTGTTAACAAGAGTGTTAACAAATATCAGGAACCGGGTTGATAAATCAGAACATCAGAAAAATGAAAATTAATTTCAGGCAATGTGGGACCAAATCCATTCATGGAAATCCCAGTCAGGAGGTGGATCAGTGGGTTCTGTTTCCAGGAATCAGTGCAGGAGTGATGGGTTAAAGCTTTGCTAATCTCGTCCATATGTTGCAGGCCAGAGTCAGAGGAATATTTTGATGCCGATTTCCCCAGTGGTAAGCTGTGTTTCCTGATGCAATTCGAGCTCTTCTGCTTCCATCTCATTTCACTGAACAAAGAAATCTGCCCCATTCAAAAAGAGAAATTCCTACTTCCCCCACTAGAAACGGATCCCACTCTTCAAAAGCCGAGTGGAACAATGCAAACATTTCCTGGAAATCCTCCTTGTGTTTCTGTCTGATTGATTGTCAAACTCTAAAATGTATTTGATGAAATTATGGCTGTGGAAACCCACTTGTGTGAGCCCCAGCATGTAATTCCAGACTGTTGTCATGCTGTTCAGGAATTGTTCTTCCTGTCTATTGGCTTTCCTGACCGTGTGACCATATGCTTAAAGGTTTATTTTCAGGAGCAGAATCAGTTGATACGGCTGAGTTATATTTACATTATCTTCTCTTTTGCACTTAAAGAAGGCAAAACTCAGTTTTGGAGATTTTCCTAATTAGTCATCACCTTGAATGGAGTGTGCTCGAGGAAGAATGCCTCATCCATGGTCGATTTTTCACTGCTATCCATTTGTTTCTTGTGTTGGAGTAATGTTTAGAGCAGCATTGCTGCTCATTACCCTGCTTAGGACTTGACTGCTTCCACTAACTGCCAGAATCTTTTTTGGAGAAAAAATATACTTTTCCTCTTAGTTTGCTGTTTCTAAATTCAAATCCATTTCCTCTTTTTGCAGTTTCTGCAATACCATACTCCATGTACAAAGCTAAAATTATCTGTGCCTTCAATTATAGGTGATTTCAAAATTAGCTCATTTACGGAAAATATTTTGGAATGAGTGTCTAAAGCAACTCTACCCCTGTTCCTTTTCATGCACAAGAGAAGCAAACCCACATTTTTTTCTGTCTTCCTCTCTTTACTGCCTGCCATGAAAAGCAGTGTTTTTTTTTTTCTCTGATTATTTCCTCTTTTGCTGCATTTTAGGACATCTTTGAAGAAGCTACTGTAGGTAGCTAACGTAGAAGGAACTGAAAACTCATAAATTAATTAGATAATATCCTTCCTTGCCTCAGCTGGCTCCAGTGAGTGCTCTTTTAAACCTCACCAGCTTGTTTTGACTTGTAGTGGCTTTTCAGAAGGATCTGCAGCTTCTCCTGTTCATGGCCAAGTGTGCACTCCACAGTTGCAATGATTTTCTCAGGATAAATCTGGGCTAAATTTGACCTCAGCTGAAGGATATGTATTTTAAATATTGACTGAAAAGATGGTTAGAAGTTCAAATCTGTGAGTTCAATTTATTTTATTCTGGTTTGGCATCATTCATTTCACCTGGTGTTTTTCCTGCTGTGTAAACAGCAAATGTTTCAAGGCACTGAATCCAACCCAAACCTCTCCTGTAGCTACACCTCTACAAGGAGTATATTAACTTGTCATGAATTCATTAAAATGATAATTTGAGAGTGTTTTAATGAAATTATTTTGACACAGAGACAGAAGAAGCAGCAGAAGGCTACAAGAAAACCGTGAGTTAATTACTTGAACTTAAAAGCCTCAACGAAAATATCAAAAGAAAAAACCCAGTGTTTATTTTTGCTTCAATTCTTGTGACACTTCTCACAGATACATCTTCTTTACCCATGGTGCAACAAAAGACCTTTTTGAGACATGAATGGTTGCGAGAAAAACAATCCTCTTACATTAAACATCTTTATTAATATGGATACTGTGTGATTTAGCTGTGTCTAGCTTCAAAACGTGATGTTTTGGAAGACAAAGTACAACCAGAATTTAGAATGAATGTGAGAAATAAGTATTTGTGGATGGATACTTCACTGACAATTCGAGTTTAATCCTTATTCAAATTGAATTTCCTTTGAGAAAGCTTAAGGCCATCAATCTATTATCAGACAACAAAACTGACTATTACTCATTCGAGCTGGGTTTGTTTTTTTTATTAAACCTGAAAGAAGTGTGGTGAACTAATGTGCTTGTAAACCCAGCCTGCAAAAACACAGCAGATTGATAGTCGTGTTTAATTTGGGAAGAAAAGAGCTTTGGTGCACTTTGTGTTTTCTGATCCTTTTTTTCCCCTCAGTTCTGATCCTCTCCCTTTCCTTTTGTCCCGTGCTGGTTTCTGTTGCTCTGTTATTCTGTGTTTTGTTCTTTATCCATCCTCACTGAGTTAGGGCAGGGTGAGGGTGGTGCTGGTGTGGGATTTGCAGCTGGCTGAGGTGTATGTGTCACCAGCTGCTCCCTAGAGACCCCCCAGCGTTACACAGAACTGTTTTCTTGGCAAAACCTTTGAAATCCACAGGGAAATCCTGGTGACTGTGGGTGCTGCACCCAGCTCGCCTTGGGTGGAATCAGCAGCACGGGGCAGGGATGGGGTTACCCTGGAACAGGGGCCACAGAGCGCCCAGCTCTGCAGGGCTGCTCCAAACCCAGCACAGAGCTGGAGTGGCACAGCAGCACAACAGCTCCAGTTTTCAAACAAACTGGTTCCAAACAGAGCCGGTTCCAAACAGAGCTGGTTCCAAACAGAGCTGGTTCCAAACAGAGCTGGTTTCAAACAGAGCTGGTTCCAAACAGAGCTGGTTCCAAACAGAGCTGGTTTCAAACAGAGCTGGTTTCAAACAGAGCTGGTTCCAAACAGAGCTGGTTCCAAACAGAGCTGGTTTCAAACAGAGCTGGTTTCAAATAATCCGGTTTCAAACAGAACCAGTTTCAAACAGAGCCGGTTCCAAACAGAGCTGGTTCCAAACAGAGCTGGTTTCAAACAGAACCAGTTTCAAACAGAGCCGGTTCCAAACAGAGCTGGTTTCAAATAATCCGGTTTCAAACAGAACCAGTTCCAAACAGAGCCGGTTCCAAACAGAGCTGGTTTCAAATAATCCGGTTTCAAACAGAACCAGTTTCAAACAGGGCCGGTTCCAAACAGAGCTGGTTCCAAACAGAGCTGGTTTCAAACAAGCCAGTTTTGAACAGAGCTGGTTTCAAACAGAACCGGTTTCAAACAGAGCTGGTTCCAAACAGAGCTGGTTTCAAACAGAGCTGGTTTCAAACAAGCCAGTTTTGAACAGAGCTGGTTTCAAACAGAACCGGTTTCAAACAGAGCTGGTTTCAAACGGAGCTGGTTTCAGAGCCAGCTCTATGCCAGGGTTGGGCACTAACACAGGTACCTGGGGTGGCTCTGCAGGGACAGGACTTGAGCTGGCACAGCTCCCTGCAGGGATCCTGTTAGAATCACAGACTGGTTTGGGTTGGAAGAGACCTTAAGGCTCCTCTGGTTCCACCCCTGCCATGGCAGGGACACCTTTCACTGTCCCAGGAGCTCCCAGCCCTGTCCAGCCTGGCCTTGGGCACTGCCAGGGATCCAGGGACAGCCACAGCAGCTCTGGGCACCTGTGCCAGGGCCTGCCCACCCTGCCAGGGGACAATTCCTGCCCAATATCAAACCTAAATCTACCTTCCTTTAACTCAAGGCCATTAATGTTCATTAGTCATTTCCTCATTCTCAGCCTTCGCTCTGCTGGCTGCTGCCTGGGGTCTGCAGCCGTGCTCATCTCTGCTCTGGACCAGTGATTTCCTCATCTCTGAACCTCCCTTTTACATGAACAGCATTGCTTTCCTCCCCTTCTGCTCTTTAAAATAATATTAATTTGTTTATTTTGCCAAAAACAAAATGCTTTTATGGGACCAGCCAGGACCAATAAAAGTCACAGATACTAATTAAGGCCTTTGCACATTAATAGATTGCTTTTCTAGAGGTTTGAAATCACCATACGTTGTAAAGTCAACATTAATCCTCTTTTAGTGACATGCAAATGAGGACAGGTTATTATTTGGAAAACAGGAGCAGAACCTGTAGCCTCTCTCTCATTAAGTTATTTTGGTATAGAACCATAATAATCAGTGTTGCTTGGGGCTGGAACAGATGCCCAGTATTGTGATTAAGGATATGTTTATGCATATATTTTAAAGGAAAGCCCCAGAGACGAGGACACGGCAGGATTCTGTTTCCAGGCAGTTCTCCTGAGCAGGTAAGGGACAAGAATGACACTGCTCACCTCCTTCCTCTCTTATGAGCAAGACTTTAAGGAATAAAGCTCCACACTAACAGCTGGAATCCAGCTGATAGGTATTGGTCTGAATGTGCTGCTCAGTCACAGCAGAAACAGCACTTTAGGGAGATTCAGTTCCATTTTTCCCTCCTGATAGTTGTGTCATTAGGATTTTGCTTGGATTTCAGATGTTAAGTGTGCTATTGGTACAATAACACAAAATGATTAATGGCTTATCCTAGGGAACGTGTCATGTCAATAAAACTGGTTTTTAATAGCACTGTTGCAATTCCCCAGTTGAAAGAATTTCAAGAGTCAGTTAAGACAAAACCTATTTTTCTTTATCAAAATTTCTTAGCGGTTCTGTACCTGAACACAGAGGACAGGATGGGCTCAGTAACTACACAGAGCATTATTGCCACTCTGCTCCCATTCTCTCACTCCTTATCAGGGAGGAGAACAACAAAAATATTGCTTGCAGTTCCTTTCCTGCATTTCCCACCATCCCAGTAGCCAAACTAACCTGTGCTGCAGAAAAAGGGCTGGAAAATATCACTGACTTCAAACTACCAGGAGCTGTGTGCCCAAAAACATTAATTGGAATATTCAAAAAAGGATTTGTTTCCTTTGTGATTTTTTTGTGTGACCAAAAAAATCCTTTCTCAGACCTCATCCACTTCTCTTGCTGGTGTGTCTTTCACCTGGAAATCAGTCATAGATTGGAGTGAAGGTGATGACAGCTTCCAGTTTTTGCATTGCCCCGATGTCCATTTCTTTAGCCACAGTTTGTGTCCCCAGGAAGACAGATACACCCTCCTAGGGTCCTGCTGAAAAGAGAATAGTTAATAAAAGGGAAAAACAAAACAAAAAGCTCTAGATATCTTGGAAATGTTGCTGCTGAAAAGCTCCAAAATTATAATACTCAAACTGATTGCATGAAATTTCCAGCTGTTAAAAGCTGATCTTGATTCCTCCTTTAATCACTCTGAACACATAATACACGTCTAAAATTAAAGGTCATCCACTCACCCAGGGCCCTACAAACGTGCTTTGACATTCAAAGGTTTACAATTAAAATCCACCAGGGCTGGGAGGTACCAGCAGGGCCTGTGGGGTGGAGCAGAGCTGCTCCTGGGGCCGTGGACAGTTTTTATTTGGTGTTGGGGCTGAGAGAAAGGGGCTGGGTGGGCTCTGCTACCAGGCAGCAGTGGGGTGGCCAAGCTCAGGGGCAAGGGCAGGGATGCTGCTCATGGTCAGGTGTCCCTGGGCCTGCCACTCCTGCAGGGCTGGGACAGGTCTGAGGGGACAGGTGACAGTCCTGGGGAGTCACAGCCGTGTCCTTGGGTCTGCCAGCCACTCCTGCAGAGCTGAGACACACCCGAGGTGAGCCTGGGGAGCCACAGCCGTGTCCTGGTGCAGCCAGGGATCACCAGGATCAGGGACAGCCCCAGATGTGCTGGGATCAGCAGGGTCAGGGACAGCCCCAGATGTGCTGGGGATCAGCAGGACCAGGGACAGCCCCAGATGTGCTGGGATCAGCAGGGTCAGGAACAGCTCCAGATGTGCTGGGATCAGCAGGACCAGGACCAGGGACAGCCCCAGATGTGCTGGGGATCAGCAGGACCAGGACCAGGGACAGCCCCAGATGTGGCACAGCTGGGCTGCAGGTCACCAAACACAGCAGTGCCAAGTGCAGGGCAGCCAGGGGGGCTCAGCCTGCCCAGGACACCCAGGGAGCAGCCTGGGCACAGCCCCACAGCTGCCCCTGAGCCCTGGCAGCGGGACACAGACCAGCAGAGCTCTCAAGGCCATCACACTTTGATGCATTAATGCTTAGGACAAATCTGGCTGTTTATCTGCTTAAAATTATTTCTTTACCAGCAGAGCAGAGACGCTCTTTTTCTTTACATTTCTGTCAAAAAACAATTGGCGTGTCAGGTTGCATCATGTCACATCATTTGGTGAAACACGAGCTGACACACTGTAACCGAAAGGTATTTGAACATATCATGTCAGAAACTGGAAGCAGGAATACAGGCTCTTGCTCTCTCTGTCTTGGCAGGAGTTCTTGTTTTCCACTCTTGTTTTAATTCCTCTTGATTGCCAATTAAAAAGAAACAACAAACCACTACAAAGACAAGTGTCCAGTTTTGCTGCCTGTGCTCAATGCCCCTTTAATCTTTCCTTCTGTTCCTTGACAAAATGCAAAAAAGCCATGAAAGCAGAAGAAAATCCACCCAGGTGAGAGAACTTGCTTACAAAAATCACCGGTGAGACTTGACAACCTGAAGAAAGATTAGTTGAAGTAAACAGAAATTTGGAAGTTAAAGAAGCCAGAAAAAAACCCCAAGGAATCAATAGAAATCAGCGCATACAAAACCAGTCTTATGCCAGTCATCATCATTTTTTGGATGATACATGTCAAAGACTGAAGCTGAGAGATTGACAGTAATTTTTTTTTTTGTTTTAAGGAGAAATCCAGGGCAATTTATGCTGCTGTCTCTGTTGATGGGATTAGGAACCAGCCCTGGGCATCCCCTTGCTCTTGGTCAGAGTTTATGTGGCCCTGACCTCTACTGATATCTTAATTTATTTACTCATTCATTCATTTCTCCGTGTGCTTTTGCATTGATGCTTTTCCAGAAGCTGAAGAAGAGGAAATATAATCTCATTAGTGTTTGTTCTCCTTTCCACCACTTTGTTATTCACTCCTTTTCCTGTCACTGCTGTGTGTTTTCTTCTCTTCTTCCTTGATTCTGTTCTTCCCTCTCCTCTCTTCTCAGCACATTGCACTTTTCCTTACTTTCAACCTTCCCTTTTCTTGTTTTTCTCCAATCACCTTTCAAATTCCATTCCTTTCCTGTACTATTTCACTTTTTTTTTCTCGCTAGAATACTCTTGTCTTGCTCAGGAGTTGAATTTTGCTGGAAAGAACTTTGAAAAAGCTGCTGCTTCCCCAGTTTCCTTCTGCTGTGATAGTTACCCGAGATGAGGCTGCTTTGGCCTGCATTAATATTTACAGACTTGTTTTATGAATCTGGAGATTGATTTAGCGTGAGAGTAATGCAGGGGAGCAGATGAACCATGGAAATGGTGAGGTCTACTTTGCTGAAATTCATAAATCTAAAAGCCATGCTGAGGTGAACAGCTTTTAGAAGAGCAGCACCTAATGACTGAAAATCATTGAATGGCTAAAGTCTTAAACAAGTCTGAAACTTATCTTTGATGGGTAGCAAAAGATGATCTTTAGTGGTTAAATACATCCTCCAAACTCTTACAGAATTACAGCCTTTCTCTTTAAAATGTATAAAGTCTAAGGAGCTCAAGTAACAGCAGTTTTCCTTGGCAGTCAGGTGATAAATGTGCTATTTGCTAGCATCAGCTATGCATTTTCTTACAAAAGCACAGCATATTTAAGATACTCTTGGTACTCTCATCCTTTTCTTTTTCAAAAATTATGGGGTCTTTTTTTCCACTGAGACTTTTGTCTTCTAGATACTAAACCAAGTCATTTTTCAAGGTCAAACCACGCAGTACAGATTTAATTTCAGCATGGACGGTGAAATTGTAATCAACTCCTTGTTATTATTAACTCCAACAAAATATCCTTATTACAAGTGAAACACTGAATGACTTTTACCACCCCTTGCTGCGGAACCACTGTGCTTTCAGACCAGCTAGAAAGGAACATTTTGGAATAAAATGTGACATTCAGAGTCTGGACTGTTATGTCTCTTATGCACAATAAGCTCTGTAATGGAAGCATTACAGCTCTGTCTGAAGCAGAGGGTTTAACACATTTACTGCCCTGCTGACAGGGAAGGACAGGGACAAGCTCAGGCTCTGTCACACAAACTGGGTGTTTAAGAATAAGACACATTCTTCTTCTGGCAGCTGGAAGCAGTGGGAGGGAAGACACCTGAGAAATGTGCCTTGTAACAGTCAAGGGCTTTGCTTCCTCTTTGTGTTGTGTGTTATTTTTGTTATTTTGTGCCAGAAAAAGCGAGTTGAACTCCAGGGTGAGTCTGGATGTGCACTTGTGCAGTCCATGCACAGACACTGCCTTTCACCTGTAAATTCATTTTACTTAGGACAAGCAGAAGAAACCATTCTCCTTGAACCACTGAGCTCTCCAAACTCGACCAGTGAGATGTGCCTAAACCAATTGGGTTATTTTGATATTTCCTACACATTGTTTTATATATTATGAACACTCTTCCTCAGTTTAGGGCTAAAAGCTTTACTTGTATGACCATGGCCCATTATGAAAAAGTCAAAAGCAACACAAAGTGTGCAATTAAAGAGTAAAACTACAAGAGAGTTCTGCTTTCAAGAGTTTTTTTTTCCTACCAACCCATCATGCAGAGTGATGTTTATATAGCTGCTGTGAGTGTCTGGTGTGTGTAATATCCACATCACAAATATAGACATTTTAGAAAACAAAATGGTACCTATTTAAGATGGAAACACACAGGAAAAGTCACTGCAGAGGGAAAACAAAAAGAGCTGTGGGGACCTACCCTGGATTTTGAGTAAAACTGTGAAGCTGGGCACAAGGTGTGAAGAGAACTTGCAGCAGCTCCATGTGGCTTGGTTCTGCTCAGGCCCTGAAGGGAATTCAGTGTTAATGAAGCATTTTCTGGCATCATCCATTGTTCTCCTGGAAAAACGGGGCACTGAGTGGTACTTGCTTCTTGGCAAAAATGGTGTACTTTGGGCTTTAGATCTTGGCAAATAAACCCACCTGTATTCCAGAGCCTTTGCTCTGCAACCTCTGAGCATTTCTGAGGACTGAGAGCTAACTAAGGAAGGTGGAGTTCTAAAGCTTGGCAAAAGTTTTGGAAAAACCCCACCCAACCCCCCAAAACCCCTGTGAATACTGTTTGACTTTGTATCTCTTCTAGACTCATTGCTCTGATGGGTACGTTTTAAAATAGAGCAGGAGGTGTAAATGTTGGCTTTCAAAAGTGTCCTGAACATCACAAAAGAATCAGCGCTGCCAGGAGAATCTGGGCATTCCATGTTTGGTTGTTTTTTCCTACTGCAAAATCTGTGAAGAGTCAAACCTTTCCCCCAGATGATTAATAGGATCCCCTAACACATAGGGGAAAATGTTTAAATTTGACTTTTTTTTAAAAAGTAATCTAAGAAGAAATTGTTTTCATATAGATTTTTTTTTTCTGAACCTATATTGAAGCATTTGAATTGAGCTACATTTATAAGAAAAACTATTATCTTTTATTAGATCACATAGTATATCTTGAAAAAGAAGCATCTCAGGCTCACAAATGCTTTCTTGGCCCCTCTGTAGGGATATGGAAAACAATCTTGCTGGGAGGAAGAGCGCTCAAGGGAGAATATAGATGTCCTGTTAATCAGGACATAAAAAAGAAAGGAGAATCTGTGATGTGACAGTGACTGGTGGGAGAAAATCTGGCAAACAGCAGAGAGAAGACTGGGAGATATGACAATCTGGGAAATGTATGTGTAATTCATAAATCCAGACTTATTTTATCAATTTCATGTAGAACTCTTGGTCTGTATTTAATCTGCCACTCGCTGGCTGGGGCTGTGCCATGGATCACACTCGGTGTGAGCAGATGCAAGAGAGATCTGGGAAGAGAAAACAGGAGGGGGTTTTGCTCAGAAAAACACTAATGCTAAATAAACTGGTTAAACCAAAGGAAATGGTCTCAGGTTGTCTTCTAAATTAGAACAATGGAGGTTCTGCCCAGTGAGAACAGCTGAGGAAAGCTGCTCTGGGAGCTGCTGGAACTGCAGGATCAGCAGGGCACAGGGCTTTAACACCACAGAAGAATTGTCCAAAACCCCAAGGTTTTACAGGGTAACAATGGACCCAGAGAGAAGGTTTTGATTTTCTGGATTTTCGTTTGCTTTTTTGCTTTTTTATTTTGAGATCTGTAAGTCTAGGTGCTTTCTCCATTAACATGGCCTGGATAATAATATAAATTTATGGTCTCCACTTACTTTGGAAGTGCTGCAGGGTCTCACAAGATGAAACTGAGCTGCAGTACTTTGTGTCTGGAGTGGGAGCTTATCTCATTCTCCTGGCTCCTGCTGTTCAGACTTTGGTTGCTTCCAGCTCATTTTACTGATACAAAACGTTCAGGTCTGGTTTTCCATCAGCAGCGTGTGTTTCCAGCAGCGCTCTGGCACAATCCCCTTCCCTTCCTCCTCCCCGGCTCTGATGGCCTTGAAGAGCTTCTGAAGGAGGGCTGAGCACAACTTTCTGTTTGTGCTCTCTTGCCCTGGAAAGGGGGAATGTTTGACAGAGCACTCCAGCTCAGCCAGCAGCTGGAAAGGAAGCAGGGCATCCTCTGCACATCCGCGCAGGTCAGCACATGGATGTTGGTTCTCTTCCTGCCTTCTTTAATAGGTAAACACTGCCACAAGTTTAAATTGTTTGTTTTTTTTTTTCTTCAACAAGTCTTTAGGCGTTTAGGATCACCAAGGTCCTGTTCCTGTGATCCCAAGTTGCTGTTAGAATACAAATATTTTCTAAACACAAGTGCAGCACAAGTGTTCTGGCAGAAATGTGTGCCCTGAGTGCCCAGCCTGGCCTGGAGTGAGCACCCAGCCAGATTCTGTGTCTGACTCCTTGGACAACCAATTAACAGAAATACAGGAGTTTTTTCGTCTTGTTACATTTGCTAAGACTTTATTCATAATGAGATATTGAAATTATGGATAAATGATGCCCTTTATCCCTCAGAGCAGTTACATCTTCCTTGTGTGAGGAAGAGGAGGGGCAGGCTCTGATCTCTCTCTGGGTCAGAGGGAATGGCCCAAAGCTGGGTCAGGACAGGGTTGGGTTGGACATTGGGAAGAGATTCCTCAGCCAGAGGGTGGTCAGCCACAGGAACAGGCTTCCCAGGGAAATGGTCCCAGCACCAAGAGCTCAGGAGGCATTTGGACAACACCCTCAGACAAAAAATGTGACTTTTGCAGGGCCAGGAGTTGGGCTTTGGTGATCCTTTCCCACCCAAAGCATTGTGTGATTGCAGCTGTTTGGTGCTGTGTGTATTCACTCAAGCAGCCACTCACAAAATCAGAATTATCTGTATGAGAACTTCTCCTTTGCTGGGGATCCCTGGCTGCTGCTCTGGGAATAAACAGCTCCGTGGGACAGGACAAATTTATCAGGAGAAAAAGAAATCAGAAAGGTCAGGATTTGGGGTGAAAACACCTGAAAAGGAATCCTTAAAGGACAGGCTGGATTGTGTGGCTGCCCCATCCGTGTATGAAGGTGACATTTGGTATAAAGCAGATCATTTAAAATGCTAAATTCAGAAATAGAACCGCTGTGCTGAAGAGGGAACAAAGTTTTGTAGGAAGCGTTTTTTGAAACTCATCCTATAAATGTACAGCTGAACGTGTCTCCTCTTCCTACAGTAGGTCCAAACTCCCACCTGTGCAAACCACAAAAGATGTGACAGAGGAACAATGAGTTAATTTTGACACAAGTGTCAAATTTGCCTTAATTTTTTTTTTTTTTCACTTGCCATGTAACGCCACTGAGGGAAGCACAGAGGAAACACTTTAGAATTGCTTCTCAAAAGCAAGTTCTGGCAAATCAAGAGAGTTTTTTTCCAACAGTTATTTGCTATTTTTAGTTTCTGTTGTAATATCCACTTTTCTCATTGCTTTTTTATTTTTTTTACCAGAAGGAATAATGGTATCTTTAAGGGAAAAATTTGATTTCTGAGGCTAGTCTTGGTTCTTAGAGCTAATCTTACTCAGTTTCTACTACTTTTTGTTTGTTTGTTTATAACAAGAAGTCTTCTCATGCAAAGCAAACATTTACGAAAATGTGCAAATATTTCCTTTGGATATCGAGGCTTTTAAGCCAATTTCAGTGAAATTATGCTTGCACTGATGTATCAGAGCAGAAATAGCACACTGCACGTCTTGCTTAGGCTGGGATATAAAACTGCACTTTGGGGCAGCCTCACTAATTTAATTGTTTTATTTTTTGTGCAGTCTCTTCTATTTTTTTCTTGATATTTTTTTCAAATTATTCTGGAAGGCATCTTAGTGTAAGATCTCCATTCTAAGGAATGTTCTATTTGCATGATTGGAAAAATACTTTTTTTTAAAAAAAATTTGGAATCTGAAAACTAAACAAGAGGAGTGTCAGGCAGAATGCAGAAAGGATCCCTTTAGCTGCAATTCCAGAACTCCATCACAGGAAAAACACGGTTTTGGAATGTTCTTTGTAGGTGTGCAAGCACAGGGTAGGAGTACAGGCCAAGGACTCCTTACTCATATCTCATTTAATTCTTTTCAGTGTGTTAAAGAAGCACAGCTGCATTCTTTTAGCTGGTTTTAACATGGAACACCATAAATCAATATATATTTATGATACCTCTTTTCTGACATGATAAATTCCTGTGTTTTCTATATCAATCCATAATAAAAAAAGCTAGGTGATTATTATTGTGTCTTACCACTAGACATGCAAATTTAAAAGAGGCAATTTAAGACAGACATCCAAATTAAAAACAGCTTTGTGTTTTTGACTTAGAAATCTGGCTTTGATTTAATTTAAAGAAATAAAAATAAGAAACTTTATGAGAATGCAGGGAGCCTTGGCCATTTCCATCTGACATTGAGCTGGTTCATTGCTTGGCCCACCTGGCTGGGGCAGAGCTGCCAAGCCATTATTGCTCCACACTTGGCAAAACGAGCTGAGGGTCATTTCATTTTCATTTCATTGGGAGAGCCATCCCAGGGAGGTCCTCAAAGCCCTCTGGACTCCCCTGGTGGCTTTGCTGTGCCAAACGTGGCTCAGGGTGGTGCAGGGAAGGTGTGGAAAGCAGGATTCCTCCCTGCAGCTGGCCCCTTGTGCTCCATCTAACAGGAAAACGCTGCCTGATTGCGTTTGGAGAGGGAAAATTGAAGCAGAGATTGTGACCTCCCTCTCAGGAACTGGCTGATACTGACACAGAGTGGAGGAGAACAAACACTGTTGGGTCCATGAACAGCTGGAATTCCTGAGCCTGGGAGCAGGTCTGTCTCCTCCTCGTGTGCTAGGATTTGGCTTTGCCTTTCCTTTCATCGTGGCCAAGACTTTCTGAGCAAAATATCCTTTTCCTGGCCAGAGTATCTTTTTCCTGAGCAAAATTGGAACACACTTCTGCTGCAGCTCTCAACATCAGGTCACAGCAGATCTTGACAGCAGCCCAAGATGATGATGTGTGCTCAGAAACCACATGACTCCATTCTCAATAGATGCTTGACAGGTGCTGTAGGCAAATGTTGCTTTAGCTACCAAAAATTGCATTTGAAGGAGTCTCTGGCCTAAGGGATATGCAAGGGTGTGCATCGACATATTTCAGTTCAGTATGGAGCTGATGCATTGTTTAAGACATTTTATGTCCTCTCCTATTATATATTTGTCTGTTTATATTAGCTCTTGGAACATGAGAAGTGGGAGAACATCCTGTGTATTTCTTGGTGTGATATGTGAGTCCTGGAGTGGATATGTAACACATGTTTCACCTGTTCTGTGTCCATCCTGTCTGCTGACCCCCTTCTGTCTGATACCCATCTCCTGCCAGGGCCTGTCTTGTAAATACTTCCCCTTCTAAGCAGAACAGCTTCTTCCAGCTCTTCCTGCCAGGTGGTTTTGGTGCAGCTGAGTGTCTGCTGGAGCTCTGAGGCACTGGTGTCCTCTTGGATGAAGAAGCAACATCACCCAGGAAATACCAGCAGGGATCAAGAGCAGCTTGTCAACCACAGAAATCCCACCTTGGGGTAAAGGGAAGTTTCTTGCTGGTTCTTTTCCAGCCTCTGGAAAAGACCACCCAGCCTCTGTTCCACCTGCTCTAGTGCTCAGCCAGCTGGGAACAAAAGGGTGGAGAAAGATCCTTTTTGACTCACATGCAGCTTTCATTTTATATCTCAGGCTTTCTAGCAATAAACACAAATGAAAGTGAAATACCTGCAAAGAAAATAATGTTCTCAAGAACCTCTTGAGAGGTTGGAGGTCCAAACCCCTGCTCAACCAGGCTCAGACAGAGCAGGTTGCTCAGGATTGTGCCCATTCAGGTTTGAGCATCTCCCCAGAATCATTAGTGGAGTGTTAACACGACAGAACAGCTGCTACAACCAAAAAAGCAATTACTGGTGTAGCAGGACATGGTTTGCTTAACAAGGGCCTTCCCCCTTTCCTAATGACTGCTGGAACACGGGAAGGATTTAGGAGGAGCAGAAGAAACAGAATTGGACTCTTTAAATAATTACAAACTTCTTCATCCCATGTGGTGCCTGCACAATGCGGAACCTGGTGATGGAGCAAGTTCTCAGGAAAGATTTAGGTAAATGTTAAATCTGGTGATAAATAAGCAGTGCAAAATCTTCCCCTCAAATATCCCAGCTGGAATCAACCATAAACTCAGAGCGAGCACTGCAACATTTGGTGTGGAGGAGCAGATGTCCAGTCCTGCTCCGAAAGCAGCACGTGAGGCAGCACTTGCTGTTGGATTTGTGTCTGTTGTGCTTGGGAGCTGTGAGTGCATATTTTCTGTTATTAGGGATAACAAATACCTCTTCATATTGAAGCTAAATTTAGGTCTTTGCATATTTAACAATCGTATGCATTTAAATACGCAAATAATAGCACTTAACTTACTCTGGATTTACTTCACTAAAATATTTGTACTCCAAACCTGGGATATTTTACAGGTTCTTAGATTAACTTTGCAGACAGCTTGTCAGTGAGTGGGGGTTACTTGTGTGGCCTGCTGACATGTTTTTGGCAATCTGTTGCCAGAATATCTGTCTATCAGTAAGTTTATCAGCAGACTTCATTTATTAAAGAGAAAATTAGTAGCTGGCTTTGTTTTTCTTTCCTGCTTAAGGAATGAAATAAATTGCCAGTTGTCTTGTTCTGTTGTTGTATTTTTTCCCTGAGTGTTTGTGTTGGGTTTTGGGTTTTTATTTTCACGGCAGTATTTGCAGTTTCATTTGAATTACCTGAAGGAATAAATTCCCTTTTCAGTGACGAGGATTAAAAGAGAGCACCAAGGTATTACTATAGTCAGACAACATTCCACAGTGCCCTATATTAAGCATTCCCTGAAAGTAAAGATTTGCATGTTCCACATTAATTATCCCACCTCTAATTGTACCCCCTTGCCATAATACCCTCGTGACAGTGCTATTTATATTAATAAAGCATTGCACTCCTAAGAACAACCCATCAGACTGCTTTTCACTCTACATGTAAACCCTCCAAAATTAAAAAGGAAGAAAGAGAGCTCTACACCAAGCAGAAAGCGAGTGAGAGTGTCTGGCAGCTTGTGGAAACACTGCACATCCACAATCACATCTGACTGCAGACTGAGGGGCAGATCATACCTCAGACAACATCCTTTCCTCCCTCAGGGATATTAATTCTCTTTATCCACTCAATTAGCATGTAAAATTAACCCTGTTCCTGAGAATATTAGTGACTGGAATTTTAGTAACGCTCCTATCAATGTTAGTCTCACTGCATTTTCCATGACAATCAGGGAGGCAGTAGAATTCTCCTCTAGGAGTCCTGTGACATCCTTATTTGTCAGACACTTGTCCCCTGCACTTGTACAGGAGACTGTTAAAAAAGCCCAGATTATTGCACTTCAGAGGGGGAAATTTATTTTTTGCCTTTTCTCAGTGGGCTCACTGTGGTAGTTGACACTCATCAGTAATATTTAATCACGGTGTGGAGCTGATGCAGAGTGACTTATCTGAAACATCTTAGCCTATCTCTTTAAAATAACTCTGTCACATATTCATAAACAAAAATAGAGGTCAGATAATGTTACTTGTCAGGTCTGACTGTGCCCTGGCTTTCATTGAAAGTGTAGAGAGACCAAGCTTAATAAGAGAACAGCACTGCTGCATTTGAATTACATGCTTTTTGTCCTTTTCTTATGTGAAAATCCTGCCTGCTTAATTTGGCAATAAATTAAGCACTGCTGTTAAAACTAGATTTTCATTGAGACTGAAGGAACAATGTCCCTGCTAATGAGAAATGATTGCAGTGAAGATGTTGCTTCATTCATCCTCACCTTAATTGAGCCCTGGCACTCTGGATTTGGATTCTTCCTGGCAAAGATCAGCCTCAACAAAACATGTGATTTTAGGATCCTAGGAAATGATGGATTAATCTGCATATTTCCCTTTTCCCCTGCTCTTTTCCCCTCACTGGGCTGATGTGTTTTAGCCATGCTGCCCTCTCTTCTGTGGTCCTCCTGTATAAAGCCTGCGGCCAGGCTCAAAAGAGAAAAAAAGATATTTATATTAAATATATATACATATATCCATCTATAAAATGAGATATGTATAATATATCAAGCAATTTTTAATACTCAGAATTAATTTCTTAACAGGAAAGTGAAATTATCTAATAATATGCTTTACTAAAGCTGTTCTGTGGCAGTGAGCATGATTAAGAAAGAGCAGTTTTCGTCCTGTAAATTATATTTTAAAATTAAATTTTCATAACGCAGTAATGCTGTCATTCACATTTCTGATATTTTTAATAAGTAAATTGCTTGCCTTCCAAATCTTGTATAGAACTGGATTTCTGTCCTATGACAAAACTGAAAATAGTGCTTCTCCAGAATTATTAAATTATAGAAATTAAGGGGAAATTCCTAAGAGATTTCATTTTTGCTCCACATTTAATCTTCCCATTTGTGTTTATAGAGGTTTTCTCTGGTTCCTGTTTCTAAAATGTACTCCTGGCGAGCATTTGTTACCACTGAACCCATATGAGCAGACATTTATTGACACTGTTAGAATAAACCCAGTCCCTCCAAAAGGGAGCTTGGTTATACATTTTAACACATCTATTTATCTTTGTACTCCTGAAGAGCTCTCTTTTATCGGCTCTGATGACTCGAGTGCAAGAGCTTGGCAATAATTTCATTAATTCCATTGACTGTTAATGCATGTGGTTGCCCAGATATTTATGGACTGCTTAAATTCACTCGTCTTTTGGAGCTCACTCCTCTTGGAAACCTCTTCTCTCTTTAAGATCAGCGCCTTCCCCTGAAAAATACACACATTTGTGGTTTATTTTGCTTTTTTCTGTGTGGTGTGAAGAGGAGTTTGTACTTTTCCCTGCCTACCTGCTTTTTCCAGCGGAATTCCCAGGGATTGGAGGGGTTTGTGTGGATGCTTTAACTGCATTTAGGAGAGCACAGCACCACAGTGCAGGGATGGTGTGGGGCACTGTTGGATTAGCCCGGTTCCAGGGATGATTCAGAGGAATTATGGACACCCAGAAGTTTCTGAAGCCCCAGCCTGGGGCGTGTGAGGCACAGCTCGCTGTCCCCTGAGCAGGAATACCACCGGGGCAGAGCTTGTACTAAACTCTGTTCAGCCACTGTTCAATTCTCTTTAGCTCCCACTCATGTCAAACAGCCTTTCCCCTCAGGAGCTCTCATTTGTGCAGAATTGACTTCTAAGAGCAGGGCCTGTGTTGACAGAATGTACAAAATCATCAGAATATCACTCCCAGGGGCACAAACCTCACTGCCCCATTAGCCCCTGACTCCCACAGCACTTGTGTTTGCTTCTAAACCAAAACAAGACCTTCAATTATTTGTGTAAGTGGGTAGGAACACTCTACAGGATGGAATTATTTGGAGCTTTGTCCAGAAAAAAAAAAAAAAAATCTGTCCAAAATCATGTAGGTGGAAGAAATTGCACCTTGTGGGTGAGCTGTGCACGCTGAGCAAATTCAAGAATAAAATATTCTCTTAAAATGAAGTGTTTGCTGTATATTAATGCTGCTACAACGCAGTCCAGGTCTGAAAACACACCCTGCAAACACCACAGAGCTCCTTTGGAATCCAGCAAAACTTTGGGAAGGGTCTGAGACAGAGATTTCCTTCCCCATGGCATTCAAAGGGCAGAAAGTGAAGCAGAAGAAAACCCTCAGCTGTTTAAAAGTGGCTACATATGGTTCCCAACAAATCTTGTAAGCTCAAATTTGGCTAATTCTAAAGAAGAGCATCTAAACAGGGTCTAAAGGAAAATACTGAAAGAAAAGCATTCAGTGGAAATGGTGTCACGGGAACGTGTGCAATTATTGGGGCATTACAGAGCAAAAGTTAAACTTCTGCTGGCAGGAGGTTGGAGAAAGGTAAGAGGAGATCAGCAGTTTCATTTGCTAATTTCAATTAGCTGATTTTCCAAAGTACAGACTGACTGGGGAGATTGCAACAGTCTAAACTTGGATCTGTAAGATTCAGAGCTGCCAATAAATATTGTATTTTCTCAAAGGTCTTAAAAATCCTACCAGTGGTAAATTTTTTTGGAAGGTGAATTTAGATTGTCAAGAATGTTGGAGCAACAGCTCTGAGTCAGCCATAGGATTGGGGTGGGGTTTTTCTAGGCCACCCAGTCAGTCTGTTTTTATCTTGCCTCCTTGTTTTGCAAACACAATTCAATTTCTCTGCCAGCTCACCCCTCGACCTTCTGCTGACTATGGCATTACAACACCGGTTCTGGTGACACTCTGGAGTGGGGATATTTATCCACTGAAGCTCTGGACCAAACCCATCAATTCAGTGCATCCAGAGGATAAAATGTGCCACTGGGCAGCTCTGACTTTCAGCCTTTGCTGTCTGGGGTCAGAAGGGACCCGGCGACCTTTCCATGGATGACACCATGGCCTGTCAGAGACCTCTCACTTCAAATACTCCTCTAAAATAGATAAAAACACACCCTAATCACCAATCAAAGAACAGCTTTAATGCCTCAAAAATGCAGAGCAAGTTACAGGCATCAGAATAAATTACAACTCATTTTGAGCAGCTCTTGGAGGAAGAGTTCAGGGCCCATGACAGAAAGCGCCCTTGGGACCGGTGATACATCATTAACTCAGCCTGGGAGCTCAGTCCTGGCCATGGGTATTTACAGTGGGTCCAAAATGCCTACGAAACACTCACAGCTTTTTTAGTTTTTTACAGTCCTCTGCCAGGCCCAGCAGGGATTGACACATTTGGGAGCTGTGGGTTTTGTTCAGGGCACACCGAGGATGCGCTGGGCGCACATCTGGACACGGCCACGGATCCAAACGTGGATCCAAATGTGGGCTGTGGATCTGCAGAGAGATCCTGGGGTGGCTTTTGCATTTTCTGTTATTCCACTGCTTGCATTACACTTTTCCCCCCCTGCTTTCACTGAGCCTCGAGAGGGTAGACCCTGAGGCAAAATACCTGCAGGTTTTCCTGCCGCTTTGACATTCCAAATAATTCAGGAGGAATACCACAGACTGCTTCCCTCCCTCCTCTTTCCTTACTCCCCTTCCTCCTTCCTTGCAGTTTTATTGCCTTTACTAAGGATAAACATTAATAAAACACTATTTGAATTCTTGATTTAAAACCACACAAAATAGTTCCTTTTTGGGGGGCTTTGGGGGAACGACCATGGTGTGAAGAAAGACATGAAAAGTAGTTTTTAATTCAGCGTTAATTTTGGTTTTGAGGTTAGATGTCAGGTGGTTTTAAGCAGATAAATGCAGCTGATGCACAGCAGAGTTTGTCATGGTGCAACACAGCATTTTCCACAATTCCATGTGCCAGTGTTTACCCTCAGGGAGATAAACCTTGGTGTTTGCTGGCATTCCAGGTAGAGATCCCAAAATGACTTCTTTTTGTCATTCTGCACCTTGCAAGGGGAATTTTTTCTCTTAAAACACAGTTTTCAAGAGTTTGTTGTGGCAAAGAGCTCTTGGAGACTTTTCTTCTCTAAAAATAGAAACCCTTGTTTATGAGAACTAAACTATCATACATTAAAGAAAATTATTACACCAAACATAACCTTTTCTTGCAGATAAAAATAAAATGTTTTACAGTTACAGGTTCATGTGGTTTATTCATGCACACACACATAAATCCCCCAAGGATGTGTGCATTTTCAGTAACCTTTTTATACTTTAATTTGCAGTTTATTCCAGACTGCCTTTGTTAGAAAAACCCATGTAATATCTTAGAAATATGGATTTGTGGCATTAAAATAGTAAAAAATTAAAATCAGAGGCTTGTGATTCGTCTTTCCACCTGTTTTTTCCTGCACAAAACTTGGGAGCAGTGAGGAAAGCGTCACCTCATCTCTAGGAAGTGCTCATCTGACTGAGGAATTGGCTGCACACTCATAAAATGGCTTGGACTTCATCAGGTTGGGTTGGCTCTCAGCTGGCTCCTGGAGGAAGGAAGTTTGGTGTGTGAAGCTCTTATCTGTGGAAGAATTTTTTTTTTCATTTAACGAGTAATTCACTGTAATTAAAATAAAAATGAAATGGCTTTCACTGTAATATCCTCAGAGAGTTTACCAAACTAATATCCTAACTACATAAAGGCAGAGGTAATTTTTCATCCACAAGGTTTTTATGGAAATACATCTATTATTTCCCAAAGCAGAAAATGATACATTTTATTCAAATTACATTTTCTAAGCAGGAAGATTTTTTTTTTGTAATAGAATTTTTTACACAGAGTACAATTTATGGACTCTGGGAACGGGTGATTAAAATGTTGTTCTCAGTCGAGGAGAACCCTTTGACACACCTTAAGATCACCTGTATTTACAATAGATTCTTGATAATTTTAGCTGAATCTTTACACGGAGCTTTCACAGGACAAGAAAGAACAACACTGGCTGGGTCTATTTCTGTTTATCAGTCTATTCTGTGTTTACAGAGCAGTTTATTTTATGTTCTGCTTTAAAAAAAAAAAAATCAATATGGGCTGTTTTGAAAACAAGCAAAGAGTAATTAAAGGCATTGATGGATAGTTACATTAACAACTTTTCAGCAGCTAATCTGGGACCATCTGTTCTGCCATGGTCTGAAAAGGTTAACAGCATATGGCTCCCTCCTCCTGCCACAGCCTGCAGCACAGCCCTGCCAGCCTGGGGACAGGGGCACAGGGCAGGGCTCTGGAAAAGCTCTTGGTGCTCCAGCTCAGCCCCTGCTGCCAAAAGCGGCCACACAGGACCCAGCCTTGCCAGGCAGGCACGGCACTGACTGGTGGGAGTGTTATTATTTTCATTTTTTTGGCAGCCTGGATCAAGCAGACTGAATCAACAAGTGGGTGTGCGTGGAGCTCAGAGGCAGCTAATAGGAGTTATTGAGGCTTGGGGCTTTTTGTTGGTTAGAAAGAAAAATGAAAAAAAAAAGGAAAAGTTTGAACAAATCACCAGAAAACACTGAATGTCTTCAGCAAAATTCTGAAGCTGATTAATGAAGAATGCATTGTTTATCTTCTATGCAAAATGTTGTTTTTTCCAGTTCTGCTGTTTGCAATCAATGCCCAGTATTTTGTCACAGAACGAGGAGCTCTGGGGCAGAGCTGTTGTGTTTTTGGGGGTCTGGCACAACGAGCTTCACTTCCCAGCTGAGCCAAGCCCAGCTGCTCTGGGAGGTGCCAGTGCCAGGGCTGTCCTGTGCCCAGATGTGCCCAGATGTGGGGCTGTGCCTGTCCCTGTGCCCAGATGTGGGGCTGTCCCTGTGCCCCACTGTGGGGCTGTGCCTGTGTCCAGCTGTGTCCAGCTGTGGGGCTGTGCCTGTGTCCAGCTGTGTCGTTGTCCCTGTGCCCAGCTGTGTCCAGATGTGAGGCTGTCCCCTTGCCCAGCTGTGGGTCTGTGTCTGTTCCAGCTGTGGGGCTCCCTGGGCTCAGCCCTGGCCTGGGACTCAGCTCCTCACTGGGGGTGCTGCACAAGAAATGATTCTGTAATTGCCTTCTTAATTTGTGGCTTTATCTCTTTATCATCAGCAGAGTTTTCATCACAGGGGAGAGAAAAGAACCATGGGAGAGGTAACAGTTGTGTCCTTTTATACATATTTTATATATATATATATAGCATACAGTTCATTGATAGCTTCTAAATTATAGTTAATGGTTCACCAACCCTTCAGAGTCAAATTAAACTGTTTGGGCTCTTTCAGATGATGTGGGGAAGGGTTTCTCATTCCTGTGAGAATCTGGGTAGTGGCATGAGGGAGAAGGTGAACTGTGGGAAAAGCAGGAGAGCTGGAAATGCATTGAAGGGATAATTGAGAAGTCATCACCCCTGTTATTGATTTCCTACAGCAGAGAAAGCTTTGTAGCAGATGAGAGCCTGGCTCTTCATTCTCCCACCTTGAAGAAAAGTGGTTGCAGGAGAGCATTTGGTTATTGCTCTCGATGTGGTAAAATACTTGAGGGCTTTGTTTGGCTGAGTTTACCTGTTTGATTCTAACATAGGCAGAGTCTCTGAAAGGGGGGAAATTGTTTAAGAAGCTGAAGGGTGAACTGTGCTGCAGTGGCTCTGCTTTTATCAGCCTGTGAGAGGCAGCTGAAATGTGTCAGGAGTGCTCTGCAGGCTCCTGCAGGGCTGCCCATGCTCTGCAGTGAGAGCTTGGACCTGTCACAGCAGCTCCACACCTGGGTTAATCCATCTCCAGCACTTCTGGAGGCTGCAGTGGGACTCAGGCTGCATTTCAGGGATGTGAGAACTGCTCTGCCTGCTCTGTTCTCTGAGAGCCAAACCCAGCAAGGGAACTCCTCACAGCACAGAAAACAGAAATTCAAATGTACAACCACAGGATGAAGCAAAGTCATTTAACAATGAATCATTAAAAACTTCTCTGATCAATTAAAATAAAAAATCACTGAAGTGTTTCTGAGTGGCTGAGTGAGCTCCAGAGCAAGGAGTAAAACTTGTAACTGTGAAAAGAACTAAGTGAACAGTGATTATAAATTAGAGAAGTTTAGTCATGGTAATGTCATAAGAGGAGAAAGTAGAAGAAGAATATTACTCTATCAAATATCTTGTGTGTGTCTGGATCTCTATGAAAAACATAAGGAAGTAATTGAAATATATATACAATGTGAGAGAGGAACTGGAGGTCTTAGCACAGTGTCAAGCTTATGATGTAACTGGTGTTCAGAGACTTGGAGGAATAACTTACATAAATCCTAAATAGTACTTGAATTTTACAGGAGTATGTCTTGAAAAGATAAAAAAAAAAGATTGAGAGTGATATCTGTTTTTTTGCTGTTTTTTTCTTTTTTAATGTATGAGCAGAATTGTAAATGAGGCAGCTTAATTTCAATTTTGGGAAAAACATCTCACCAAATGTACTCCTGGTTTTCCTTTCTGCTTTTCTTACCCTGATCTCCAAGCAAATATCTCAGTGAAAGTGCCCAGATGTACAACTCAAATAAATAAGATAAATCACCCAAATAAGTGAAAGAGCTCCTTACAATTAAAACTTGGGAAAGTTTTCCTGCACCTTCTGCTTCCCCTCGCAGCCCCATGGCCAGCCCCATGTGCTGGTTGGCTTTAATTGCAAAATATCCCCATATTTTGATCCTCATGCCTCAGGTTTGCTGCACTGCAGGTCCTCTGATTTGTTTTGAAGCAAACCCTGCTATTGATACATTATTAAGTGGGTATGGGGTTAGTACAGCCTTAGAGTCAAATTTTTCCAAGGGTTGTAATTTCTTCAGCGAGAGGCAGGTTCTGTTTGATTCCAGACTCTCTCTGTAGGGAAATATTTTGCAGGCTGAATTTCCAAGTACTCTCCAGTACCTGAGCTGACTTATGTGCCCATAATGAAAGTTCTGTTTGCATCACAAGACATGTCCTGCTCTCCCTGGTGCCACATTTTGCCCTCTCTTCTAGGGGGGAAAAGGGAAATAACGTGGTTCCAGTGTAAATCCTTCCTGTCTCAGATAGAAACCAAAGCAGTGTCTGCAGGGAAGTTCCAGCTCTGGTCTGGAGCAGACACAGCTTGGCAGCTTCCTACCCAAAGTTTCTTTGGTCAGCAGTGAGAAATACCCTGGACAAATAAATTTATTTGGACCTCAGGTGTGAGTGCAGCGCCCTGTGAGTGACGTTTGGAGTTTTGATGTGTCTTGTCATTTTAACTTCAGCCTTTGGCAGCCTTGTGGTGTGGACCCCAAATGAGTGGTTTGGTCTCCTTCCCAAAAGATTTCCTGTATTTTATATCTAGAACACATCTAAATTTTTATATAATTAATAGGTAGATGAGCAGAAAATGTAAACCCCACTGTTCAGCTCTTAAATTGTATCACCAAGCTGTCGTGGGTCTGTTTGCTTTCATTCTTCTTGTGTTGTTTATTTAACCAAAACTAAGGTTAGGGTCTCTATCCAAGCCCCTCCATCCATTAAATTCCCAGGGAAATTCAGATCTGAATTTTGCATACTTTGAAAATCAATTTACTCTTCAATTATTTAGGGACTTGTCTTCAATTTTCCTTATGAATGCAAATTCCTAAAGACTTTTCTTACCCAGAAGAGTGTCTTCCTCATAGATTAACATTACCAATGTTACTTCATGGTTTAATTACTGTTTTGTGTAAGGTTTAAAATCAATAGTCTTGCAGGAGTTTCTGCTCAGAGAACTGAAATTCACAGTATCTGTATGTGAGGTGTACAGCAGTATTTTACATTATAAACTTCTTCTGAACCTGCAATGTGACACAAATGCCTTTAGCTTTGCAGCAGACCAGAAAAGCCAATCTAACATAGAAATATGTCCTGGCCTATGAAAATCTTTGATTTCAATATGTTCAGCACAATTACAGCAACCCAACTTCCCAGACTCCTTGCAGATATCTTTAATTTATGAGCCTTGGGCCTGTTTTTCATATGGAGTTTTTAAGGTTGTTTGATTTACTTTTTTAAATCTTTTTCTTCTTTTTGTTGTTAATAGATTGGTCATCCTCATATCTTAATAAAACAAAAAATTGAATTATATGCTCCACTAAGCAAGCATGTCAGGACTTTTGCTAGCAGATGTAAAGTGTGAAAACCTGTGGGAAAATCCCATTCATTTTAGGTTCCACTTGAGAACTCTGCAGTGCACTGCAAATGGATTCAGTCTGAAAAACACAGAAGCAGGGGAACAATGGAAATCAATGATTTGAACCTAATTAAAAAGACCTGATAAAAATTCTGGAGAGCCAGATGGCAAAGTCAATTTCTCAGTATAATATCTGTGCAGATAAAGAATATGATTAGCTGTTGACATTCTGCAAGGGTAGAATGATCTTATCAGCAGGATGTCAAAGTATTTCTTTAACAGTATTAGACTGTGCTTTTATAACTATTGTACACCTGGCTTAATGGAAATCATTTTTCTTCCAGGAAGTGTGAGACATAATGTTTTTCTCAGATGTCACAGTGCAAAACTCACGAGCTGGTTATCTTGATAAAAGCTTTAGACTTTGACTGCTGAAGGCAGACACGTACATGACTTGAACATTAAAGCTGAAATCAAACTCCAATTACAGGTGTTGGTGAAGACTTTTGTGAGTATTTATCTCTACATTTGTGTTTACAGTTTTCAGACAATTCTGTTGAATTAGGAGTAAATTTTGGAAAAGGAAGTTTCCTGTACACACGTGTAGTGAAGCAAATATTTCAGTGCCTTCAGCTGAGCTTTTCAGTTTTTTGTGCAAAATGCTTAAAAAGACAAAATGAAGAAGTGATGTGATGGCTCCATGGCTAAAATAGTCACGCTGGAGAAAAGATTTCTGCTATCTTTTAGGTCCTTCTCTGCTTCATAGACTGGAAACACCAAAGTGTTGCCTGAAAGGGGCTGATTTGAGATTTTCCTGGCAGGGAGAAGGGCCAAATTGAAATGTTTTTAAGGAAGAATTAAATCTAGGTCCTGGATATGGCAGGCAAGAGTGGTCTGATCACACATCCACTGAGTAAAACAGAGCTTACAATCGTAAACCATTTCTGTTTTCTCCTTGTCTCCCCTTGAAGACTTGGCTCTAATAATTTGTAATAAAGGTTTCCATGTTAATTATTCACAGATTTAGAATGAATGTGGGTGCTAGCAGGATTATGAGCCATTTAATATAATTATTCTAGTATGCCATATATAAATTATAATTACTATAGTATAAACAATCTAATATTAATAGTATTAAATAATTAATAATTACTTAACAATCAATTGTATTATTATTAATTATTTTATTACTGCATCAGACTGTTTGTAGATATTAGTGTTTCTAACATAACCATTTATTCTTCTGGATTCAGCCAGTGTGAAACATGAGTTACAGCTCTTTAACAAAGCCTCAATAATCATGGACAGCATGTGATGCAAGTTTCTCAGGTATAAATTTTAGAACAGATTAATCTTCCTTGAACTACACCAACAAAGTGTCTTTAAAAACCTGGGCTAAGGCTAAAGCAGATGATGCTTTGCACAAGGAAAACACGAGATCTCTGACAAGGCTGCTCTGGCACACAGTGCAGAGCTTTGAAATCTTCTTCCTTTATAGTTTTCAGATAAAATCAGAAGCAGAATTGCTGACTAGCAATTGGCAAAAAAACAATATTCAGATCCTGGCTTTAAAGCAACCTAAATGACTCTGTTTCACTTGCATATTTTAATTTAAACAGCTTTTAAACACCTCTGAGCCCTTTAATACTTTGACTATGTCTCCCCTGGGAATTTTAAAGGACTGGCTGAATACAGGACGTGGCTTATGGCAGTTATTGACTCGTGCCCTTTATTGAGATATTAGACTTCATTATGCTAATGCCAGAATTTGTCTCTGTCCATGCTGAACATTTAAAGAGGAGTAACACTTCTTATTAAGTGATAATTGATGAGGTGACACAGATGAGGAGGCTCTCTTGAGCAAGATGCAGCCTGGGATAATCAGGGTTCCGATAACTGATCACCAGCTGGTTGCTGAGCACAGGAGCTGTCACCAATGCATTGTTCTGTAGATAAATGCAGTTCCCATTGTCCCAGTGGATAAAGTCTCTCTATTGACAGCCCTTTCTCTGGCCTCAACACAACTTAGAGGCCTGAAAATCCTCCTGCTGTGGAAATGAGAAGTGTAGCAGGATTTACCTGCTGCCTGATGACTTTCTTAACTAAGAGTGAAACTGATAAACTATCCCTGTATTTCCTTCATGAGACAGTTCACTGAAGTATTTCATAGATGATTAGATCCCATCTAATCTTGCTGGATTTTGAAAGCTCCATTTTTCCCTTCTAATCTGTGTTTTGTACTGCACAGATACCAAGACAATATTTGAAATGCAAATGACTTCTGCAGTTTGTATTTTTGAAGCTGAAATTGTAATAATCATTTAGTCCTTGGAGTGAAAGTCATTTTGCAGCCTTTATTTCCTCACCCTTCTGTCCCCCGGTTACTTTGTGTGTGTGGTTGTTCTAGATCTGCATTTCTGGGTGCTGCAGTTAGTTGTGTTTTATTGTACAGCACATCTGCAGCACTGCTGGGAGTGTTTCTGATGATCTCATTACTGGTTCAAAGCTTCAGTCTCCTGGGTCACAACCCTGCTTAATGTTCTTCTGCAGACCCCTCCAGACTTCCACTAAAAACAGCACTTTGTGCTCATAAAAGCAATTGCTCAGGACATAAGCAGCCAGAAAAGAAAAAAAATAAAATAAAAATAAAGCAATATAAAAAGTACTTGAGGCTTTTGAATAAGAAAAGAAAAAAAAGGGTTTATGGTATCAACTTTTCATTCTGTCTGCTTGCCACATTGGTCTGTCATAACCAAAACTCAACCATTTATTATTCTAGGACATGAAAACATGGCAAAAAAAATAAGCTTAAAGTTGATGATTGTATTTTAAAAACATAATTTATGATCCTGGAATGAGGCTCGAGAACATTTTAATTTCTCAGATACTGGTCTCTTTCTTTTACCTGCATTAGATGAGCATGGCACTCTTTCATGAGTTGTAAAATCTTCCTATTATTAAGCCATGATGGAATATAATGAAAAAAAAAAATAAATATGGACTCTTCCATCGAGGAAATCTTCCCTGCATTTCCTTATCCTGCATAATCCTTCATTTGGAAAAAAAATAGAAAGGAGGGGGCAGGCATGAGAGGGAAGGGGTTTGCAGATCCTCTAGCAAAGAAGAATTTAAGGCTTAAATAACTGCAGTATGAACTTATTGTCACATGTAATATTGCCTCTTGATTGATCACCTTGGAAACAGCCTGAAGTCTTTGTTTTGTGTAGTTGTTCTAGCGTGATTTAAAAGCAGAGGATGAGTGAGAGACAGATCTAATAACATTTAACTCTTCTGTGGTGAGAACCTGTAATCAGATATCTATCATTATAAACATATAATTAACCGTATTTTAAATATAATATATAATTATACATAATTATAGCTATATAATAGTAATTATAATATATGAACATATGATTATATATGTAATGTATTAATTATAATATATACCAGTTATATCTGTAATATATTAATTATAGTATACAATACATAATTACTATTAGTAAGGTAGTACGATCTTTTAAATATTTATATTTATATTTATATTTAAAATTTATATTTATATGTATAATTTATATGTATATATATTTATATTTATATTTATATATATATTTATATTTATATTTATACACACACACACATACATATATATATATATTTTTTTTTTTTTTTTTTATATATATATATATATATATATATATATAAATTGCTTGATTCTGGCCATAGTTTTTGAAATAGAAAAGCCTCCCATGTGTATTTACAGAGTACCTGTCACTCTATCAACTTCCATCTTCGTAGCAGTAAATTTCCTGCCCTGCCCTTTCAGGGGCCTTTTAAACAGATAATAAAATAAGCATGGAAGGTTTGATGTTTTCATGTTTCAGGGATCTGGGATAAAGAAGGCTGTGCTTTTTTAACAGATATTTTCTGTAAATGTCTGTGGCTGGTGCTCCTGGGGCTGCCCTGGTGTGGAGCTGCTGGCTCAGAGAGCTGCGAGCGCAGCTTTAGCTGGTGCCAAGCTCATGGATGGGTTTGTGGCACCTTGCTGGGTTTGTGTCACCTTGCTGGGTTTGTGGCACCTTGCTGGGTTTGTGGCACCTTGCTGGGTTTGTGGCACCTTGCTGGGTTTGTGACACCTTGTTGGGTTTGTGGCACCTTGCTGGGTTTGTGACACCTTGCTGGGTTTGTGGCACCTTGCTGGGTTTGTGACACCTTGCTGGGTTTGTGGCACCTTGCTGGGTTTGTGGCACCTTGCTGGGTTTGTGACACCTTGCTGGGTTTGTGGCACCTTGCTGGGTTTGTGACACCTTGCTGGGTTTGTGGCGCCTTGCTGGGTTCGTGTGCAGGAGCAGGGTTTATTGAATAACCCCAAATATCAGGCTCATGTGCAGAGAGATGGGCTGGGAGTTGGCCCTGGTGTAGGAATCCTGCTCCACAGCCGGAATGAACCACGGGAATCGCATTAGAATCCCTTGGAGCTCTCCTGATTCTCCTCCTGATCACCTGCACGGAAGGAGGATTGGTGTTTCTCACTGTAGTGTCTCTTTCCTCTTGATTTCGTGATCTTTACTGATATGAATTAATATTTAGACACTTCACTAAATTTCCTCCCGGGTGTAGTGCCAGCATTCCCCTCAGCACAATCCCAAGAGTGGAGCATCACGGAATTCCTCCGGTTTGCTCTGGGAGCTCGGCCCAGCCAGTGCTTTCAGAGACTCTTTCATTTTGCAAAGCCCCACATTTAATATCATTTTGACCTTTTTAATATTCTGGGTTTAGAGTGTTCACCAGGCTGCAGTATTTCATCGAGTGAATGAGTGACCACAGTTTGGGATTTGAATTGGGGATTTAGGTAGGAGAAGACCAAAATAAATTTCTTTAATCTGTAGATGAGATAGTTTAAATATTCACGGTTCCCAGGCTGTAATTTTCTGTTCTTCCTCAACAGCTATTCCTGCTACAGTTTCTTCCTGTAAATCAGAGTTTTTATTTAATTAATAGCATTGAAACTGTGCACAAAAGTTCTGTTAAGTTGCTTTTGTACCTCTCTGTCATTGAGTGGTGGGAGGTGCTGACACCAGCACTGGGGTAAATTCTATACATCAGTGACATAAACATTCTTTGTTCTTAGATTTTCACACTGGGGAGAGTTTTGATTCCTCTCAGCTCACTGAGCATTATTTGATTTGGCTGTTCATCAGATTTCTTTACATTTACATGCATTTTCCTTTGTATTTTCTGGAATGCTGTATTGCAAGGTAGACTTTAATATTATATATATATATAAAAAATATTAACATTATATATTAACATGCAATATTATACGTATTATATATTATATATATTATACTATATACAATATTATAGATGTATTTTATATCTTATATATATTAATATTCGGGATTAATATGCAAGTGGACAATGCAAAATAACTGGAGTATGCAAAACAAGGAAAATTTTAAGCAGCTTTTTGTGGTTGGAAGGGTCAGGAAAATATTTACCTCAGAATAAGTACCTATCACTAAACATGTACAAATTAACCATTTCAATTGGTGCTGACTCTCCCACTCCCCTGTGATGCACTCGAGGCGATTCTGGGGTCAGCAGCTCTTGGGGATCCCTAGAAACTCTTTGCTGCCTGATCCATGTGTAATTAGGGAACAAATTGGAGGAGGTGGTAGAAAAGGGCAATCCTCATATCAGAGGCTGAAGGGGATTATCTCATCTGTCTCATTGCTGAATCAATCTTATCCCCTTTGCAACCAACAAAATTCAATTAACTTTTATGAATTATTTAGCCACACTGAAGTTGTAGATAGTATTAATATTTGTGTTTCAGCCTGTTTTGTGCAAGGAATATAAAATATTTCTTCTTTAGCATCAATCAAATTCCAATGTAAAATGTAATTTTCCATTTCATTGTTTTAAGAAATATCTTCTTAATCTCACCTGATGTTGACTGAAAAATGCTGCATAGTAGCTGTTGCTTATATTTAGATTATGAATTGCCTCAGGAGAATACCAGGATTCTATGTCATTTCTCTTATAGTTTTTTAATTATTTTCTTTCTCAATGGCAAAGTTTTTAAATTATTTTTTTTTCTCAATGGCAACTTTTTAAACAGAAACTTTTAGAACTTTAACGCTACCAGACCAATTGCAATCTGCTACCACAACCCAAGAAGGAAGGCTTTGAACAATGTTGCTACAGTATTTATGTCTTTGACAAAAGAGTTTAATTCTTGTCTGAGGAAGTGTGCCCCAGAGAAGCTAAGAATAAAACAGGATTGACTTGTAGACAGGAAAGACTTATTTTGTGTCTCAAAAACTGAAAGATTGTCAGTCCTTCACTCGCTTCCTGCACTGTTCTTAGTATTATAGCAAAGATCTAGTCATCAAAAGGGAGAAATTAGGAATTTGAAGACTTGACAAGCAGATCACAACAATGAGAACGTCTCCTGCCAGAGCTGGGAGGAATTGCAGACAGCCTTGGAGAGGAAGAGCTGCTGATGGAGCCACTCGTGTCCAGTTTGGGTGAGGGGGTAAAAACCCAGAGCAGCTCCTTCCCCCAGCTGCTTCTTCCAGATCTGCAGCCTGCAGGAGCTTTGTGCTGCTGGTGCCTTTTGGGGCTGCCTAAAAACCGAGCCCAGAATTAAGGGAATAAAAAGCAATTCGATTTATTGAAGGGCCTTCAGGTACATTTAGGGCAGACAAAGCCCCCCAGGGGCTGCACCCAAAATGGACAACAGGTTTTTACACTTTTATAAATTTGGTCCATTTGCATATTGGGGGTAAATCTTCCAATTCCAGCTCCAGGTAATGAAGTCATTTCCCCCAAGTTTGCTGCCCCCAGCTCCCTTTTGTTCCCATCTCTCAGGGCTGGGGCAGTGAGGTGTCCTTGACTGCCAGGCCTGGAGAGGAATTGCTGTGTCTGCCCAAAGTGGGGAAGCAGCAGCTGGCACTGGGTGTGGAGTTCAGAGTTCTGCACTGAGGAACTGCAGGGTTACAAACACATGGAAAATGGAAATGCTGGAATCCTACAGCACCATTGATACCCCAGCACTGGAACTCCTTCCTGAGCTGGTGGTTCAAACAGGTGGGAGGATGGATGTGTGCAAAAACCAGAGTGAGAGCAGGGAACGTGTGAACTGCATCTCCAGCCCCAAAATCATTTATCTGGGGCTTTTTGTGGCCATTCCAGCCAGCACTGGTGCATGTAAATGAGTTTTCCAGCAGCTGTGTGCTCTGCCCTCGCTTGAGCTGGGACGACATTGCATGACATCCCCTCTCCTTGAAATACCATACCCTTCCCCATCCATCAGGTATTTTATCAGTCCCCTCTGTTGTCTCTTGAATTTCCTTAGGCTGATCTAGTATTAAATTTAACTCTGATTTTTTACTGCATCTTTTCCATTTACTTTAATTAAATAGCTGAGCCCTGTGGATCAAGATAACTTTTATGAAAGTTAATAAATGGATGTTCCTTACAGATCTGCTTGTAGTCCCTTGTAGTTTCTCCTGCCTTCATCAAAGCCAAAGATTCTAGAGATAGAATGAGGCTATAAGAGAGATGGTAAATCTGAATTCTGAGGAATTTGTGACATGGGTTTCAAATGCAAGCAGCTAATTTTTCCTTGAGGAAGCACAAGTGCAGCATTACCAATCAAGCTGGAGAGACACCTTGAGAAACACCTCAGTCAATCACACATCAAACGTGATTGGGTAGAGATAAAAATTTACTTACAGAAACACCAAGGCTCCCACTGAAATTTGGCATGTTGATTGTAGATGCTGAATAATTTACAAGTCTCAGCAGCACTGCCAATGCCAGGAAGAAATGCTAATTCCTGTACAGGAATGTGCTGTTCTGTACCTCTGATTTTACTCTGCCCTCACAACAATCTCACCTTTCAGTGAATGGAGCTCAGAGCTGATTTTTCTGGGTGTCAGAGCTGTGTGTGATAGAATGGCAGCATTTATCACGTTGATGGAGTGCTGCTGGGAGTTGTTTGTTTTGTACAGTCCTCTAATTTCAGCTCTAAAATGTGATGTAGGAAGATGCATCTGGTTTATCTTCTTCCCTTTAGCTGATTCTCTTGCATTATATAAACAAGAGTTGGGGAGGAGAAGTTGTTTGAAAATCCTTTTTTTCATTTGCACGAGGATTTCTCGCTGTTAGTGTCAATAGAAATGATTGGATTGATATTAGCTTTTGAAAACAGAGCTGTGTAGGGATTTTTTTATTAATTCTTGTAGACTGTGGTCTTGCAGCTAACACAGACTGAAATCAGGTCTGTTCCCTTTCCTCAGCATCCTCCCAACACTTTACAACTCCTGCCCAACAATTTAAATGTTATACAGATTTGGTTTGCACAGCACTGTGCATTCTTTGATTAGTTAAGTAGCAATATTAATGCTCATTATTAATATAGAACTCAAGATTTCTGCTGCTGTTTATAATAGTTCACCATTTTTTTCTGGAGTGTATACAAACTGATATATGTGTGTAGATATGCACATGTATGTTTATATGTAGAAGATTGATGGTTCTATTAACCTGCTGATATTTTGTTTTTCTTCTGGCATACTGTGGCAATTTCTTGTGAAAAAAAAAAGAAAAGAAACAAATCAGCAAACAAACAAAGCAACTAAGAAATGTACGACTATACAGAAATAAATGGTAACTGTGAGGGATAAACTAGAGAATAACTAGATAAACTAGAATAAACTAGACAAACTAGAGAAAACAGCATTTTCCACTGCTTGTGGAATTGTCCATTCAGAAATATAAGTAATATCAGTAACACTAAACCAGCCTTGCAATAAATCCCAGGGAATTCAGGCTTCTTGTTAGCAATTGAAAATGTGTCTAGACTTCATGGCACAGCCCAATTTCCTGATGCAAATGTTCCCATATATGTTAATATAGTGCACCTGGCCTGGCTCTGGGATGTGTAATTGCACTGACAAAACTGAGGACAGCTTTAAAGTCAAGTATTTGCTTAATTTCAACAACTGCTGAACCAGATTTGTACCTTCCACAAGGCTTTTTCCCTTTTAATGGAGTTTTCCACTTGAATAAAGGGAACTGGACTTCCTCTGCACCCTGAAGAAACAGTGAATAAATGTCCCTTAAGTGAATAGGAGAGTTCTGTGATAAATATGAACACTCACAAACTTAAGTTTGCATCTAAATCAAAGTTTTACCCTCTGAATGTGTGGCACTGAGTATTTGACAGACCTTTATTGTGTGTGGCATCACAGTGCTCAGGGCTGAGCAGACTGCAGAGCCCTCTGCCTTCTACTAATATCAGCAAAAGTCATATTTATTTGGCTATTTAGCTCTACTTGAGCCTAATGCCAGTCTGATTTACTTTTTTTAAATCCAGAGAGTATGAATATAATTTAAAATTAATTTCCAGATCTTTCAGGCAGAACCCAATATCATAGTGCAGGTCTCCACAAGAGAAAAGAAAACTGTTTAAGTGCAGTTTAGGATCTTACAAATGACTTGTTTGTGGATGAAATATTTTCTAGTAAAAAGTGGTTAGCCAGTCCAAGCTCCTGACTGAATAAGTGTGACTGAGCCTAAGCACTTTAAAGTTTGAAAAATTAAAGAAAAATAAAGTTAGAAAACCTGATTAGGAAAGTTCTAAACCTGATTAAGAAAGTTTTAGACCAGATTAAGAAAGTTTTAAGCCTGCTTCAGTAAAATAGGTCTGTTTGAATAAAAAGTTTTAAAATGGTGTACAAATAGCAGAAGATATGGCAAATTTTCACAAGATTCTATCTACAGACTGATAAGGTTTATAAGATTGCGCTGCTGCAACAAATAACAGTCAAAATTTCCAAGTTTCTCAGCAGTGAGCTGAAAACCAGCTAAAAACGATTATATAATTCAGATATCTATAAATGCTGTAAATTTGGGTGGCATGGCACGGATCCAGACACAGAGCTCTATTTCCATCTAAGCTGAGCAGGTTGCAATATAAACATTTCCTTGAATTTCCTTGGAAGTGCTCCATTTTCCCTTCACTCCTTTGAATGGTGGATTTTCTGTGCCTGTGCTCGGGGAGATGAAGATTAATAGAAGTACTCTAAGAGTGGTTATTCTCAGATAACCAGTGCTATGAAACCTGAAACCAAAAAAAAGAGCTTTCTCTCCAGGAACAAAAGCAGATTTTGAAGGGGAACATGTTTTTTAAGTTTTATTTTTAGAGTAGAATGTTTTGTCCCATCGAGGGGCTTTAAAACAGTCCAGAATGGTTTGTTCTCATGGGCACTGCAGCCAGGACAGCCTGGAGAGAGCTGGGATGTGGAAACCTCAGGAAAGTCCAGCAAAGTCCTGCTCTGGAGCTGGGACAGCTGGGGGTGCTCACCTGGAGAGGAGAAGGATCCAGGGAGCTCAGAGCTCCTTGCAGGGTCTGAAGGGGCGCCAGGAGAGCTGCAGAGGGACTTTTGTCAGGGGCATGGGGTGATAGGATGAAGGGGAATGGCAAACTGACAAGTTTGGGTTAAATATCAGGAAGGAATTATTCCCGGGGAGGTGAACACAGGTGCCCAGAGCAGCTGGGGCTGTCCCTGGATCCCTGGCAGTGGCCAAGGCCAGGCTGGACAGGGCTGGGAGCTCCTGGGACAGGGGAAGGTGTCCCTGCCATGGCAGGGGTGGTGGAATGAGAGGATCTTTAAGGTCCCTTCCCACCCAAACCATTCTGTGATTCTCAATGGGAAAAGACAAACTGTTGTCAGATTCCAACAGGGTTTTTTTCCCAAGTGCTTCAGGAATTTCTCAAGGTTTGTTTTGTGTAACCAGTAGCACTACGGTGAGATCAGTGCAAACCCTCCAAAATCAACACAGTAACCTGTGGAGGAGGAGGGAAATTATTTCCATTCAGGTCCTTTCTTCAGACAGATGTAAGCATAAGAGAGGTGACTGAAAGGTAACTCTGTTTACTGTAGCTTTATTTTAATCCTCTGGGAATTCATTAGCATCCCTCTCAAACTCCAGTGTTCAAATCCTGCTACAAGAAAACAAATAAGAAAGGGAACAGAAATGATTTAGGAGAAGATATTTTCCTGGGTTATGCAAATGCAGCTGAAGAGACACTGCTTTCTTCTGGGTTTCCCTAATTCACTCTAGTAAAGATGTATTAGGTGGGCTCCCCTCTTGAAAAATCATTTATCAGGATGACAGGTGAATAATGAATGTAATTCACTAATATTGCACCACTCCTCAGCGGGGATTAGAGAGAGCAGGAAGAAAACTTGTGGGGTTGTTTTAGGAAGGGGTGAGGTGAACTGCATGGTTTTGTCTCCTTGGAAATTCTCTTGCAATGAGACAATGAGGATGGCTGTTGCTGTTAATAAATGAAACAATGGCCAGTAATTCTGTTCCTTAATTGCCCCTGATAAGGTGGTCATGCTTGCCTGAGTTTTCTGTGTCTGCAGGAAACCACCAGCAGTGGATGTGCATGTCCTGAGTGCCGGATAGAAAACCTGTGAATAATGCTGGAAATGCTCTTGCAAAAATACCCTTTTCACTCATCCCTAATAGCTCTTTCAAAGTTTTACTTTTAAAGCCAAAATCCCTTAGGCCATAATGAATTGCCTGCTGTACATATTGCTCAGGTACATGTACACATTTCATCTGCACTCGGAGGGAAGGACTCGGGTAAATTGTGTCTCTGTCTGATAACTGAACACCACTCAAAATTTGGTTTTCTCCAGCATAATATGAAGGCAATTAATGCCTAGTCCTCCCAGAAGTTTGCTTGCTCTTACTCTTTGTGCTGGTCTGCAATGTTCACCTGTAGGTGTAAATGTGTGGGAACTGTTGGGATGTGCTCACCTGAACTAAGAGATCTCATTCAAGGCTTAATCCTTGGGCTCCATAAACCCATGAACTGAAGGGCTTCCAGAACATTCCTGGGTCTGCTCTGAAATCTAAACCCCGCCTTATTCATTGCCACAGCGTGAACCAAGACTTCTGGAAGTTCCAGATGGTCACCAAATTGGCAAAGCACTTGCTGAAGCATGAATTTCCAAGCCAATGGAACCGTGCTCCCGCGTGCCCCGGGGATAACGCGAAGTGACAACGCGCACGGGTGTGCAGGCGAGCACAGCATGCACACAGCATATGTTGGGGCTCGCTTGCACATGGAGCTGAAGGGAATTGAGAGAGAAAACATCGTGATCTTAGCTAAAGATCTGCTTGGTGCAATCAAACCCCCTCTCAGTGCCCACAGGACGGGCTGGAGATGCCCTTTAAGTCTCTGTTTCACCATAATTTTGGCCACAGACTCGCCAGAGGTTCTGCAGCTCCCACACATCTGCCTGTGACCCCAGCCCAAAGCTGAGACCAGCTTTTCCTTCATGACTAGCTCCTGCAGGTCTGCTCTGAATAATGAAATTCTAGGCTTCTGATACGTTGCTTTAAATTTTACAAGCGTGTGCTCGCTCTAGAAATGTAAATTCACATTTACATCGTGCATATGGAACTCAGAGATCCTCAGTGGACTGGAAATGGAAACATATGGCTCCTAAAGCCAGAGCAGGTAAGGGAATGTTTGACTCCATAACATCAGAGTAGCCTGCAAGTCCACTCATATCATCAACATATAAAGCAGGATATCAGAAATACACCCACTCTCATGTGCTTATATAAATACAGATTTAAATACAGATGTATTACATTTATATAAATACAGAAACAGCAGTGGTGCTGCTTTAATATTATTTTTTTAATGAACATTTGTTTCAGAGTTTTGCATGCAGATGTTTATTTTTGTCATTCCTCTGGAACATGACTTAGGAACTTGGGCTCTGCTGAAAATTTGGTGCTTTTTAGTTGCTCTGCTTTTTAATAGGTGTCACCAGGTTATTTTCCCAGCAGTTTTTTTCTTATACACATTCTTTGGTGTCAGGGCTGAGGTGTAAGGATAGAAAGGGAACAAATCAGGTGCCTGAATCCAGCTGCAAATAGAATAGAAGGAAATTAGGGAAAGCTGCCCAGTTCTGTATCTTATGATAACTTGTGGCTCTTTAGAGTGACAAACTAACTCAAGGATTTTTTATTTTTTATTTTTTTAATTTACTTTTATTTTTATTATTTTTATTTTTTTTTACTAAAACTGGGAAGAAACATTTCAAATTTGAGTCTAACCTTCCATTACCTCAAAACTGTCTGGGCCAAAATCACCGAACAATTCCTGAAATTGCTCAGAAAAGCAGCTTTCTGAAAGCCCCTTTTTGTTTTAGACACAGCATTATGGGAATTTCCCTGGGATATCAGCAGCTCTCACCAAGAGGTGAGAGCCCCAAGCCCAACTCTCAGGAGGATGGAGAGTCACTGTCTATCAAAATCCTTGTCCAGACCCCCTCTCTGAACCAGCTGCTGAGTGGATTTTTAGGTGAATATTCCACAAGTTCTGAGTAATTCCAAATGGATTTTTTTCTAAACTTCTGTAGCTGGAGCCAGCAAATACAATTGTATAAAATATTTCTCTAATCTCCAAGGCAGAGAGGGAATAAATCCCTAAGTTGGTAACATCCCTAGGAAAACGGGGCAGGGAGCTCTCAGTCTCTTCTCCTGGCCTTCAAGATTCATTCTGTGTAAGAGAATAAGAAAATCATGCTTCAATAGCCCACCCAGGGCAGTCTCTCCAGAAATAGTAAATGTGAGCTCAGGTCAGTGCAGTCTGCTCCCCTCGCTGTCTGCAGGGGTGAGGGGACACCAAAGCCATCAATAGCACTTTTGTCAACCTTTTGATAAGAAACCTTGCGTTTTCTTTTCAAACAGGTGCTCCAAAGCTGGGTTTTATTTTTTTTTTTCATTTAGGTTCTGATAGAAAGTTTGAGTTGACTTAATATCTTTTCATTTAAAATCCTCCTTTGACAGGATTTTTTCCTTTGTTTGACTTTATCCGAACATTTGTTGCCCCTCCGGTTTATCTGTGAAATATGAGCATAAAATCAGTTTATCCTTTGGAAAGAATGGCCTCAAGCTCACCTATTTTTAGGACAGCAAGTGAAGGCTGCAAATTTGGATGGGTATTGTCCTGATTAACAAAGACTCCATGTTCTTTGTGTCTGGTGGTTTTAAGAAGAAAAATTTTAGGGAGCTGGAGGAAGAATGGAGTCTGTTCCTTCTGTTCAGCAGCACTGTGGTGGTGAAGGCAGCAGAACTCTCTGCCTCTTTCTCATTTCTAATCACCATTTCAAACAGAGGGAAGAAGAGAAAACCAAACAAAAACATGGGAATGACTCCCTAATTTCTTTTTGGTTGTTTCTTAATAATAAACAATGAATTAGTGACAATACCAAGATACACTTTGTGCTGGAACAAGCGTGGCATCATTTTAACACTTGACAGTCAAGGAAAAGGAAAAAAAAGACAATTTACCAGTCTCCCTGGGACTGCCAGGCCTTTGGATCATCTGGCACAATGTGCTGCAGGAGAAGCACAGCTGGGTCCTTTTCTCTCAGGAATTCCAGTGGAATACCCTGGTGTCAGACTCAGCTGGCTGAAGAAAGCTGCGTGCCCAGAGTCGTCTCCCAGTTGCCTGCAAAATGCCTCTTTTCATCTGTCTTGCACTAACTGGAATTAGTTCAGCATTTCAGACTGATTAATAAGTACTTTAGTAATATTCAGGGCAAGCATCAGTCCCAAAGAAATACAGAGATGTCAGGAAAATTGCCACTGGAAATATCAGAATGTTAGAGACCAAAAATGCTAAATATTTTCTGAAGAACACCATGACAAGCTACAGTAGTTACCATAATTTCTGTTTTATTGTTGGAAAAACAAACATTTTAAACTTTCATTGAAATGATACTGAAGATATGGACTATAAGTTAACGTTAGAATTCCAAATTTAAAATAAAAAAGGTAAAAGCTTGGCCTGTTTGACTGCTAGATGGCTTCTGTAGGCCCCAGTCTTGCACATATGTGGACAAGTTTTTAACTTTGTCTTGGTGCTGGTACATCTGAGAGCTGAGAGAAAGTCCAAAAGTCAGAGAAAAGCCCACGGTGGACTCATCTGGCTTCTCTTTTTTAAAAATTGGATTAACTTGACCTTCCATTCCTCTGAAACACTCTGGCAGTTTTGTGGCAGTGCAGCACTGGTATTGTTTAATTTTGTGGTAGATATGCAGTTTTCCCTGGTGCTGAGAATTACATATTGTGTAATACACAATTACACAATTAAAGTTGTGGTTTGTAGCTGTTGGGGTGATAATGCAGTTATTTCAGTGATGGAGAGGTGGCACTGGCCATACTTCACCATGGAATAATGTACATTACATACTTGGATGACCGTAAAACCTCCAGGCCCCAAACTGTCACTTTTCTGATGTCTTTATCTGGCTTTCAATAATTCATAAATATTCAGTGTCTATGGATAGGCTTGGAGAGCAAATTTTGTCTTACTCCCAGTTACCAAATCTGATTAAAACATCCAAAACTCGCAGCTGTTTGCATGTTTTAACCAAGTTATTCCACTGGAAATAGGTGTGACTGGGTTGGTTGGTTGGTTTTGAGGGGTTTGTGTGTGTTTCTGCAACATTTTAGTCCACAGATGAATATCCCAAAAGCCTTAAGAGTATCAGATCCTCACAGGTTTAGTGGACAGCACTGGGGAGAGAAGAGAGATCCTCTTTTCCCTGTAGGTGATGGAAAGCTGTGGTTTATTTAAACCAAAGGATGGTTTATTTAAACCAGACAAAGTCTGGCTCCCACAGGGTGTGGAACAACCTGTCACTTCCTCTGCTTGCCTTCTGCAAGGCAGCTTCCATCTCCAGCAATCAAAGCAAGCATTAGAGTCATTATCAGCTCTGTTGCTTTCCTTGTACCTGATTTTCAAACCCTCAGAACAATGTCTTTTGTTCTATAATAAATTAATTGTCTTTGAATCTTCTATCATTGGCAGATGGATTTCTTTGTTTAAATACAAATATGAAGATGCTGGTTTATTTGGATTCCTGAACACTGATTGTATGATAATTGCATCTTCTTGTGAATAATTGAATTATTTTCATATTATGTTAATCTCATTTCCCTTAAAGCCTGCCTGAAAATCAGACTGACTTATTTACATGTATAGGTGAATACTAATCCAGAAAGATCTATTTTTAGACTGCAAAAAGCTGGTTTCAAAGTTGTCCTTTTATGATTGGTGGTGCTGGTAAAAGCACTGCAAATGCAGCTGCAGGAAGGAACATTTTCCCTAAACAACAACAACTCGTGCTGGTTATGCTGCTGTCATTCTATAGTGCTGATATTTTATAAATAAATAACTAAAAAAAACAGGAAAGGACTAAAAATGAGGATCAGGCTCACATTATACTACATCTTGTGTAAAATATGTGCTTGAAGTTTCTGCTTATCTAAGAGGGTTTTTAATAATCAATAGCCTTTGCTGGTGTTATCAATTTGTTGCATCCAAGTCATGGAATATGGAATCCTCCATCAATTTCACAGGCAGAACCATAGGGGGGAAAAAATAAAACACAACTCATGCTTGAAGCTGAATTTTGTTATTAGTTCAATTGAAATCTTAACATGCTTAAAAATATCAGTAATTGTGTTATGATGATTGTGCAAATTGTACACAGTTAAAATAAATACACACAAATGTCCCAGTACCTCCCACTTTACCTCTTGGTCCTGAGGTCAACAGCTTCTCTTGTGGTAGCACAGGGCACAGAAAATCAGGATATTGGTACTTTCTTCTTTGTCATGGTAAATTCTGCCTTGAATATTCTTTTTCAATATATTTATTAAATTATATTTATTAAAATATATTTAATAAATATAATAAATATATTTTAAATATATATTTAATAAATAAATATATATTAAAATATTTTTATTAAAGTGCTCTCTAACTTGACGTTTCTTCTTTGGTGTGGAATTCCACTTTACATCCAAAGTTGCTGCTCATGGTTTGGGTTACATGCATTGGACTCTCACTGGTTTCCTCTCTCTTATTCCTAAAGCTTATCTATCTCTTATTCCTAAAACTGGCTACGAGGCTACTCTGGCAAAATTTAATCCAGAATCTAAAACCTCCACGTTTTCATTTTTCACCTGGAAAAAAACATCTGAGTACAAACTCCTTTTGTATCAGTTATGTGATATTGATATGTTTTGACCAGAAAAATGAAAGACTTTTCTCCAGCTGGAATATCAGTAGAGATGAATTTGTTATATTGCTGAATACCAGCAATGTTGATCAAAATTGCTACTTGATGCTATTCTTCCTCAAAAAAAATTGCATGAGAAGTGGAAATACGTTGATCATTAATGTTTATGCTTGATCCTATTAAGTGAAATCCACAGCATTTAAGGTAATTTTGAGGTCAGAAGAAGCCTGTAGGAGTCTGGCTGGTGGGAAGCGTGTTCCAAGCTCGGAGAGTCTGGTAGCAGTGAAATATTTGGAAGGAGAAGGACGTGTGTTGGCATGGCAACACTGTTTAACTCATATTTGTCAAGGCCATTGTAATTACTTAGCTGAAGCCACAGGTCACAGGAAGAATGTTATCAGAACTAAAATTGTTCCATCTTGTCCCCAATTTCCAGGCCAGAGGTTTCTAGATAAATCAAGAAGTGTGGTTTGACTGGAGGAACTCTGTCTCTCTTGCCTTGGCCTCAGCAAAATCTCATATAAGTACCCTTTTGATCTTGTGTGTTCTGGATGCAAATTGCAGATTATTTTGGGGAAAGTGTCTTCTCCTGTTTACAGGATGAAATGTCTGGGTATGAAAAGTGGTTTGTTTACTTGTTTGAGGTGTCACTTTTGAATGTGTTTCAGAAATCACTGCTCAATGTCTGAGACCAACCCCGTGTGACAGCGGGTTTGGAATATAAATCAGTATATCAAAAAGGCTTCTAGGAGGGATCATTCAGTGCAGAGCAGCGTCCTTTCCTGCATTTATACAGAAAGGTGGAAGGAATTCCTGTTCATTTGGGGGCTGGAAGGATTTGGTGTAAGGCTGGAAGGTGAGCATTGTGCAAGGCTCGTGTTCAGTCGTGGTTTAACTCATCTGGAAACCAAGAGCTGAGCTCTGCCCTCGTCACTATTACAGCTCTAAATTGCTCTTGGCAGCACAGGGGTTGGATTTTTTTGGATCAAAGTTGAAATTACCTGATACCATTAGAGACAGTTCACTGAAGATAAAGGTTGAGAATTTGCTCTCACGGTTGTCATGTTTTCCAGCAGGAGAATTCAGGAGTTGTTAATATTTCTGCTTTTCCGAATCCATTTAACTCGCTTTCCAATATGGAGCAGTAAAACTTCCTAGATTAAACAGTGATAAATAATTAAAATTCTAGTTAAAATAATTCAAATTTTAGCTGATGTTTAAATTTAATTTTTAATTTTTGTCTTTGATTTCCTGGAGTTGTGTACACGGTGTTGAAAAATTTCCCGTGTAGAATTTCACATGTGGGTTATAACACCTGCTGCTCCTGATAAATGGCTTGTGAAAGAAAGGAATTATGGATTTTAATGGTATTTAAGCTTTATTTCTATTTTCCTCTTGGATTTATAATGTGCTTCTTCTATTGATCCATACCATTAATGCTGAGATATGCTACATTTATTTTCTCAGATTGATTGAGCTGAGTGTGGATTGTTGGCTTTAACTGGGATGGGCATAAGGAGAAGAATCTTTGAGCAGAAGGAACAGATCTTTTCAATGAAGAATTCCTAGGGAATATTTCATTTATAGTATAGATTTTAGATAACTAGTTTGAGTTACCAATAAAGATAGAGCCCAGAGGGAAAATTTTGCTTTGCTGTACACGAATAGATTCTCAGTAGGTAGAAACAGGATCAACTCCTTCCATTTCAATGGACTTACACCACTTCACAGTGGCAATATGGGGGAAAAAATATCACTTCCATCAGCTCTCCAGGTAAATAATCCAGTAATTCATCTGAGTAGCATTCTCAAAATTGTTGGAGCAGAAACACAGAATAGCAAGGCTGTCTGAGTTCACACCTTGCTGAGGCTACTAATTGAAACTGAAAAATCAAAACAATTTACAAGAAAGCAAAAGCAATTAACAAAAGAGTATAACAGTGAAGTTTATCACTTGGAAATGATATTATTTGTTTCTCAGAAATCTTTATGGATGAAATTTCCTTGGAGGTGTTTCCTTTGTAATTGACTCGTAGAGTTATCTGTTAGTGTTTGGTGGTAATATTTCATTTTTCTCAATTTGCTTTATTTGAGGTCCCAGGGGTTTTGTCCCAGGGCTGGGGTCGGTGACACCTCGGGCAGTTCCCCACGTGCACCCTGGGCTGAGGGACAGCTCTGTTTTCATTGCCAGCCCTTTGCCAGGGCCCTTTGCAAGGACTTCACCCTCCTGCATCAAAACCAGAGCCCTCCTTGAATGGTTAATGAGACAAATGGGGAGAGAGAAACACCCCCTGCAGTGTGTCTGAATAAATAAAATGTTATCTTCAAACCACCAGCTCATCTCCCATCCTGTTCTCTGTGCTGCTGTTGATTGCCTGGAGATTCTGGTCAATTCCTGGAAAAACCTGGGCTTTTGGGCTTATTTGTTTTCTCTATTATTCCTAAAATGTTTTGCTGTTTTCAGTATTTATGGCTCGAAGTCTGTCTGACTGTCATCATTATCAAGACTTGTGGCTTACTGCTATTGATATAGAAATTTTATTTTCACGTTGGCATAATCTAAACTGGGAGAGGTTTGGGACCAAGGCTGAGTGAATGTTCCATTCTGAGAGACTGCAGTTATCCCATTAAAATATGGGTGTCTCTCAGCACACAGCCCCTAGCTGACCTCTGGGCCATTCCCATGGATTGTTTCCTGCTGGAAGTGCCTTTTAATGAAAGATCTAATCGCCAATAACTTACTGGAACTCTCCTGTTTTGCTCTTCTTCTTGAGGCTGCAAATCTTATTTCAGCAGTCTAAGGTGCCTGTAACTTTCATTTTACATTATATTATTAAAAAAAATAATAAATTTCTCCTACGATGAATGTTTAGGATTTAAAGTTTCATTGACTAAAGAGAACTACACTGACTCAAAGCAGCTGGAAATCCCTTCTTAGTTGTGATGCTGTCAATTAACAGGTAAGAATTAAGTCTTCCTGACCCAAGGCTTCCTCTGAGCTGGACCCATTTTGTAGCTGAGATTCCCAGCAGAGGAGGATGAGAATACAGGGTTTAGACTGCACTTTGGGATTTCAAGGATCCAAGTCTTGGTAGCAAAGAATTAAATCTAGAGTTCGTAGGGTACAGAGCTTAAATTCCCCTGCTGCTATTTTTTTTTTTGTCTAAATGTATCTTCTATTTGCTTTGTGTCAGTGAGAGGGAGAGAGTGGCCTCTCCTGGGAGGTGGGATGTAAAGGATTGGACCTTTTTCAGTAAGGCAGAGCTCAAAATTAGGCCTTTGAGTCTTTAAAAGTATCTGTAACCCCCATAACTGCACTGCTTCTGGCAGCATTTCCCAGCTCTGGGTCCTGTTAGCTCATTTCTCCAAAGCTTCTCTCTGCCTTTAAAGAGGCTTCAGAGCAGAATTGTGCATTTCTAACTCCTGCCCAGGGGCAGGATCTGAGGCTCCTCATCCCCTGGGGCCAGTCCAGCTGTGGGTCTAGGCAGGGCTGTGGGTTTTTACTCCTGCTCAGAGGTGATGTTTGTGCCCTGGAAAGGGCTGTGAAATCCCAGCCCCAGCTCAGACCCCCATTGCCATGCATTGCACTGAAAATTGGTGATGCAGCTTGTGAATAATTGCAGTGTTCGTGCCCTTTATCTGCCATTTGGCCTTCCTGTGCTTTCATTGTCAAAAAAGTTGATATTTTCCAACTTGGCCACAATGAGTTTGGTATTAGGATAATGCTGCCACTATAAATTTATTATCTATATCTACACTGTGATGAACTCAACTGAACTTTTATTCACCATCCTGATCACGATCTTTTAAAAGGAACCACTTCAAGCTGGAATAGGTACAAAGAAGAGCTCCTAATATGATTAGAAAGTAATTGAGTATGCAATTTTTTTCTTAGAAAAATTTTCTTGTTCACGTCCCAGTTCCTTGCACATAGAGAAAAGCTTCAAGTGCTTTAAATGTGTGTTTTCTTTCTGACAGGAGAGTGAAATTACTGTAACAGATTTGCATTTTTTTCTCCTCCAAGGCCTTTTGTACCTGTTCTTGTCTCACAGGAGCACTGGTAAACACCACAGCAGTGTGGGATAGGTGTGATACCTCCTATAACAATTGCACTCCCACACAAGTCATTTTAGGGTGTGCCAAACTTGTTCCCCTTATTACTTCATCTAAGTCAATACTGTAATCTGTTTTGTTTGAGAGATATAGGGCATAATCCTGGTTATTGTACTGCGTGGGCAATTTATCCAGTGATTTAATAAATATAGCACAAAATTCAATTTAATGCAAAGGTAGAGTTCAAACTTGACATGGTTATTGAATATATACCTCCATGTCAAGTGGAATGAAATTCTCCTGGCAGAGAAGAAAATAGGAGCCAGCTTTGGGGACAGTGAGAATTTGGAGTTAGAATTTCAGTGGGAGATAAAAGCATTATTCAGTTCTTAACGTGGCCTGCCCTTTGAAAGAATCCAGGGAATCTTTGGATAGAATCTTTGGAATCTTTGTGGATAAACAAGAAAAGGTTTAGTCATTCTTTTGGGGCAAAGTAAAAGAATTGCACCCAAGAAATCCCATAATTGTACTGTGACTTACAGGGAAGCTGCCCAGTGCTTCTGTGATCTCTAAGAATGAGGGTTTGGATTAATAATTGCATTAATTTTATAGATAATTATGGCACACATAGGAGGCAAAGAAAAGATATTATCCCTACTGCCTGATGATTGTGAGTCATAAAACGATGAAGATTTGCCAAATTTGTACAGAAACAATTGGGAATTAGTTCCCCATGTTCTGTGTCTGGACCTGAGGCAGGTGCTGAGCCAGGAGAGGAAAACTGCAGTTTCCAAAGTGTCTGAGATTGTGGATTTGCAGCCTGATGGCTCAACTGGCCATGGCAGAACAGGTCAAATTTTCTGTCTGTAGATTTTCTGTGCCATCACTGCAGGGACTTCACTGGCCCAGGGGGATTCTCCCTGCTGATGTCTCTGTTAACACCAGATTTCTGTGGGTAAATGCTCATTTCCATTATCTAACCACTAATAACACAATTAATTACGGATATAACCATTATGTTTCTTCTTTGTGCTGTAAGGTTTAGCAGAGAATCGTGTGTTTTATTTTTGTTTGTTTGATTTTCAAGAAACCTTGTGAAGTGCATCTTAAAGAAAAACCACATTTTTCATCATGGTTTATCCACTATCTACTCCCAGCTGCCACAAGCCAAAATTTGGCTTCTGTGGCTGATAGCAAGCAGAAAAGAAATGTCTACTCTGAGTCAGAATGAAGAGAAAACAATTTTGAAGGAATAAGGGGTTTTGGCAGCAAATCTTCTTGTCACACTTTCCTGGTGAAGTCTTAATAAGAATCTTTTTTTAGAGGCAAGCAAGTGGGTCAGTGGCCTGGGCTGGCACACTTGGCTCATCCAGAATGCCCTGAGGGAAAAATATCAGTTTTGGTGTCAATACTGGCATGAAGAACAGATACATCTTTAGAATCTCTCTCTATATTAATTACATCAATTCTGTCTGCTTTGCGTTTTTATTTTAAAATCTGTTCTTTTTTATGTAAGTCATTCTAAGGGCAGCTCTTTCCAGGCTGTGTAATTCATAATGGATTGTGGGTTTGGCTCTTCCAGTTCCAGTCTGAACTTGGGCAGCTCTTAAGTAAATTCAGATTTCTCCTGTTGTGTTGGGAAGTCTCCTGTCCCTCTGTCCTGCTCAGCTGTGAACATTTCCTGCCCCTTAGCTTGTTGTTATCATGTAATTTGAATTTTCCTTAAATTATCCTCAAAATTAATTTATTTTTCTTAGTTCTTATTTCTTCCTCAAAACCTCTTGTAAATTTTTTTTTTTTTTTTGCATAAATTTGTAAATCAACTTTTACTAACAGAAAAAAAATCCCCAGAAATGTTTTGTTTCCTGGAGCGAGCAGGATCAGATGGGTCAAGGGAAGGGAGCAATGAGGGCTGAGCTCAGCTGAAGTGACAAATGCAAATCCTTCTGTTACCTTGGATTAAAAAGGGCTCCCCTGAAGGGGAACTCGAGCAGTGGCTGCATTACAGTGTCAGGTGCAAAACCTTTAATGGAGAGAAATTGCCTCAGCTAATCTATTTGTCAGTAGGGAGGGGAAGTAGAAAACTATATATAACTTTGAAGCTGAAAGGTTTTGCCCTTCTCCAAAAGAATAAAATAATATAGCACTGAATAATGGGTTTGATTCCAGTTTTAAATTAGAAATCCAATTTGTTCTTATGAGCTCCCTACTCCATTTCTTACTACTCTCTCAATTCTGCTGGGTGACATTGGGAGATAAAGCAGAATTTACAAGATTGAAATAGGAAAATTTTTCTTAAAGGTAGACTGAAACATGTCCAGAATGATGTATTATAAATTGTATTGCATTTATTAATAAATGCCAAGTATCCCCAGATAAGATAATTAAGTTTTATGCTTAGAGATGTGTTAAATGTAGATGCCAAATCAATTCTTTTCATAATTAGTGTTACCTGTTGTAGGAGCTGAAAAATGGGATTTTTGAACCCATCTGAATGCAGAGTTGTGTTACAGCCATACGAACACATACAGGGGAAAGAGGATTGGCAGGGGGGAAAGTGCTGCTAAAATAAGTGATTTATATCATTTGGAAGCACTCTCAGAAAATGGTCACCTATAGAAGTGCTATTTAACAATTTATCTCTGCTTAAATTGGGGTTTGTCTGCTGTGCTGTGTGCTCATCATGAGAGGGGGAGGGATGAAATGAGTCAGGGCACAATTTAGGTTATGAAAAACTCTGCCAAATGGCACTTCCACAGTTCAATGAAGTAGAGATCTTCTCAACAGTGAGACAAGTAAAATTTATTACCATCTTCAGAAATTATTTTTTAAAGGAAAACAGTAGCCAAAGAGTCCAGGTTTCCATCTTTCTATTCTGAGAATCCCATTTGCATTCAGAGAACTAAAAACTTGGAATGTGGCTGGAAAGTCAAGTGCAAACATTAGAGACTGGCATCAAAGCACATCTGGTGCAGGAACATTTATTGCCTCTATGAAAATGGGAGTATTTATAGGGAATATTCCAGGGAAATTGTATTTTTTAAGTTCTGAGTTATCAGTACTCTCTTGCTCACGCAAGTCCTTCATTACCTGCTATCCAAAAATCACATTCTTGCACTTGGGAACACAAATTCAATGGAATCCTTTCTGTTCTCTGCCTCTTACAACCTTCACCCTCTTCTCATTGTCTAAAACTTCCACTTTGAGAAAACACCATTTCAAAATATCAATCCTATGGAGATACAATTGAGTCTGGACCATTTCCTACCAAAGACTTCACCATTTATTGTGGATTTAGAGTTTGATATTGTTGTGTGGAGTACACTGCTGCAGGGACAGCAGTGAAAACGTGGGGACAGTGACAGGACCACAGCCAGGGGGGTCCCTGTGAGCATCTTCCAAATCTCCAGCCATCAGCTCCTGAGGCATCTCCTGAGCCAGAGCTGAGTTTTTGTAAATTTCTGGGTGAAAAAAAATATGTTTAAATTTAAAAATTTACTTCCCTGCATGGAAACAGTTTTGATATTAATGCACAGGATATTCCAGATGATGCAGACCAGCAGTCAATGACAGAACACACTTTTCATCTTCCAGAGGACACAGTCTGTACCTGAAACTGCAGAATGTCACAGTTCAACGGGATATTAGTTTAAGAACTGAGCTGAGTACAGGGGGTGTGATGAGAACCTCTCCAGTTTTTATTTAAATCATGTTTTGTGGAATAGCACGGTGCCTGGGCAGGGAAGGATGTCATTGTCAGGGTAGAGAGTGCCAGTGCTCTTGAACAGTGAATGGAAAGCAGGAGGGAATTCCTGGATGGTTCAGGATATGCAAGGCCAGGGACAGACAGGTGCAGATGTGTCTGAAAAGAAATAATTCGGGGCCTTAGCAAAAGGCTGTTGATTTTCTTTTTCTTGCTGTAAGAATACTGCACTGAACTTTTGCTCATCTCCTCAAAACTGATAAGTAAGCAAACCATTACAGCACGAGCTGTGCCCTGCAGGAACTCCTGTGATGCTTTCACCTTTCAGCCAGCCTGGGGGTGAAGTCTTTCTCCAGAGTGCAGAGAGCAGCCAGGAACTCCTGATTTTCCCTGAGCACTGAGCCAAAGCCCAGGCTGATCTCTCACCTCTCAGGGGGATCAGCAGCTCCTTTCCAAAGGTTTGCTGTGCTCCTCTGTGCTGGGATCAGCCTGGATCAGCTGGCACGGAGGGGCACACTCGTGCCATGAGGAAAATCACTGATGGAATTACCCCTTTTTTCAGCTAGAATTGAATGAAAACCAACATCCCTGTTAGAACACTGCAGCCTGTGTCACCTTCCCCTCCAGAGACATTTGGTGCTCTCCAGAAGGGTTTGCATTCCTGGAATCCCAGATTCCCAGAATCCCAGGATGGTTTGGGCTGGAAGGGACCTTAAACCAACTCGAGATCCCACCCCTGCCATGGGCACAGCATCCTGATGTGTTTCTCTGTCTGTTTGGAGAATTCCCCATCAGTGCCTTTGCTGCTGCAGATGAATTTCCCTCTTTGCCTCAATTTCATCACAAATTCTCCTCCCAACATCCCTAAAATGACGTCCTTGCTAATATCTGCTCTGTTTATATATGTCCCTAATGTAAATCATTAGCCTTTAAGTGCTGGCAACGTTAGCATATTGTTGCTGTAGGCTAAGTGTAATTCTTTTAATCTTGATGGTAATTTCCTGGTTAAATATTTTAAATAAATACATTTAAATAAATAACTTTGCACAAGGAATATTAATCATATGGTTTTAGCAGTATATTTGGATATTCAGTTATTTCTGACTCTCTAGTTTTTAACTTTTATATTTGGAATCTAATTTGGCAAAGACTGTGCCTTGCTAGCAATCATGGACCTTGAGCAGCAAGTCTGGTTTCTACTGGTGTCAGTGTAAAGAGTGAAAAATAAGTTGAGGTTTGGAATTCTGTTCTCCTCAGTGATAATCCATAGCACTGAGGCATGACAGGGGACTTCCTACTGTGCTCTCTGCTTTCAGAGTATCCTAAAACACAAAACTGGGGCAGAAATGCAGGTTTTGTGCCAATACCTTTCACATTTTTTCAGAATAAAGGTGAATAGTTAGAAGTGGCTGAGATATTTACGTCCCTGTGGGCTGCAATCGTAGCACAAATGATTTTGTAATATCCAGGACATTCCTGAAGCAAAAGGATTCCATGTGCATTTGTGGCAGCATTCACAGAAATGTTGGTGTTTGGTGATTGTTGGCACACCTGCATTGATTTCAAAGCAAACCAAGCAGGTTTTCAGCAGAGAGCCAGCGAGGGTGGGGGATTGTTCCTGACAATGGCATTAACCAGCTTTAAATAGCCAGGAGACAAGCAAGGGATGGAATCTGAGTTAAATCCTGTTTTTGGCCTTGGTGTAGAGGATTTCACGGAGGGTGGAGTTATGTGTGAGGGGATTTTGGTTCTGCCTTGGGTTTTTGATGTTTGCAGATCTGCTGTGACCTCTTGTCCTGTTCCCTTCATGAACTCCTCATGGTTTTAAGGTCAACCTCCAAATTACGAAGCCTTTCCTGCTTGGAGAGGTTTCCTATGCAGAAATGCTTTCTTTATACTCATTTTAGACTTTGAAGGAACCCCAGAATTTCCAAGGAAAATTCCTGGCTCTTTGCTCCTTCGTGCCCCACCTTTGGGTGCCTCTCTGGGGCTGCCTCAGTTTGAGTCTCACCACAGCCCCAGGATCACGTAGAGCACAGTAAAATCTGGGTTTGCAGAGTCATTTGTGCTGATTTTCCTCATTTTAGTGCTCTCCTCATGCACACAAATTCAAATTAATTCAAATTAAAAAATTGCTACAAATTAAAATTAAAGAGTTAAACTGGGACACCGTGGAGATAATTTCTTTTTTATGGTACCACTGCCCAGATACGGAACAACTTAATAGTTTAAGCTTTATTTTTTCACATAACAAAATGCTAGATTTTCCTGAATGTCACCAAAATAAAAAAAAAATTCCTCCTACTGGAGGAATTAAACACATACATTGCATATTTTTATAGATTCCATAGCATAGTGCTATTTCCTCTGGCTTAATTTTATGTCGTCTTTCCGTCCTATTTTTCTGGCTCCTCTGTTTGCCTTGTGTCTTTGTAATAATGCAATTTGAATTTCTAGTACCCTTCCAATGAATATTTCAGAAAAACCCTACACTTGGTAAGGTCATAATGGAAGTTCTTTAAAAGTTAATTTTAGAAAACCAATTTGTTTCAATCAGTTCTGTATAGATGACAATTTCCTTGGCTCCACATCCGTTTTACAAATATTCATATACAATTATCAGCACTTGGAGTTTTTTAAATAATATTTGTTCTCTTTTCCTCTGTCCCTGCTACGTGGAAAGTCTGAATTTCCCTGAATTTTGGGGAAGTTTTTATTTGTGACTGAAAGCTCCCACACTGCCAGAGCAGCAGACAAAAATTCACTTGGAGTGAGAAACAGAGCAGGGAACCTTTCAGGAGCTGTGAAGAACAACTGGAGAAGGTTTGCACAGCATTTCATTCTGAGCAGTGGATGCCTTCCAGCAGCAAAATGCTGGCTCCAAGCTCTGTTTTGCAGTTTTCAGCTAAATCAAGGGAAGCAAGCCAATAATGCTGCTTTTTATAAAACTTTCTGAGTGTTGAGCAGCGCAGAGAAGCGAATTGGAAGAAACATCTTCTCACTTCGGATAAAAACAGAGAGGGAGAACTTAAAAACAGTGGGGAACTTAAAGAATCTGTCGAGCCTAAGCCTGGGACAGCTCCAGGGGAGAGGAATAACTGGAGGCCAAGGGAATGCTGCGGAATTCCTGACTCCTGAGAAGGTGCCAGGGGAAATCCTGGAGCTGACAGAGCTTGCCCAGCACATTCTGAGCAGTGAAGCCAATGGGAACTGCAGCAACCCCAACAAGTCACCTAGAGAATGAGTGGAATTATTTTAACCTCCCAGCAGCGTCCTGGCTCACATTTATCTCATTATTGGAGATTTTTTTGGCATTTCAAGGGGTCTGGGCCGTGCTCTCAGCACTGTTGGCCTGGCTCTGCCAGGATCCAGCTCCACCAGACCTCAGAGAGGAGCTGCTGCTGGATATGAGATGGGAATTTGTTGTGAAACAGATAATTGTTATTAAATAGATAATTGTTAGGAAAGGGATAATTGTTGTAAAATAGATAATTCCAGAAATGCAGGCTTTAACAGGATCCTGGGCTCAGCAGCATTAATTAGCTGCTGTCATTAGGCTGCTGCCTCTTGCCACAGTCTGAGAGCAGAAATGGAGCAGTTCAGACTATGGGGACATCAAAAAAGCATTTGGGTCCAGCAGTTTTTAATTTTAAAAATGAGTTTTGGTAAGGCACATTTAAGCCCACCCAAACCATATCTGCAGAAGTGATTTAAAGCCTGTATGTGTCTTTCCCCATTAATTTTTCATGAGACAGGCAAAGTGGATAAATTATCTTCAAATTTGGATTTAGTTGTCGAAGTAACTTGTTACTTACTCAAACTTTTAATTAACTAAACTGTTCTCTTTATAATTCATATTGAGCAATTTCCTGCAGCAGTATTTTACAGGTGGGAATCCATGTATTGCTGATTTACTGAATGAGAAATAAAAATATGAAGAGAATGACTTGTAAAAAGTTTTTAATTTATTGTTTTTTCATTTCACTTCAGGATGCCCTTATTTTTGTCTGTGCAATTCCAATTTTCCCTAAAAGCTTTATTTTACAAAAGAATTGGCATATATACCATCACTTTCTTAAGTTGTAAAGTTATTTTAAGGAATTTCAGGATATTTTAGATGGAACAAAAAACTACTCAAGCACCAGTTTTAAGGATTTTATTAAGATGCCAAAAAGAAATATTTTTTGTAAAAATACCACTAATATTAAAAAAAAAAATAAATAAAAAATCCAGAAGGAAACCCTTGAAAGAGCAAAAGCTTGAAGAAGTCTTGTAATGCCCCAAAAAGAAATGCTGGTTCTTTGTAGGGGAGTATCAAAGCACCTCTTCTTGTGATAATCTGTATTTTCCTCTTATTTGTTTCATCATTAGAGATGCATTTCCACTGCATTACATTGCATTCTGAACATGGTTTATATTTCCAGAAGAACCTGAAAATTTTCTCTGGAATGTCTCTTGAGATCCACCTGAATTTCCCTTTGTGACAATCTCCAAAGAAATGAACACAAGCTCCCACGAGCAGGGAATTTCCCCCAATATTGCTCTAAATTCTGTATCCATTTGATTTCCTAGGGTGTTATTAAAAATGGTCAGCATTATATCACCCCAGGAAGAGAAAATGATTCATTTTTGTCATTCCTGCACTGCCAATTTAATCCTTCCTCAGCTCCTCTGCCAGCTCCACTGGATTCTGTGGGGGTTTCCTTTCCAAAGGTCTGACATTTCTGGCTGGAATTTGGTTCAGACTTCCTCCAGTTTCTTATCACTTTGTAAATGTCAGATTTACAAAACGTAGACAGAGCTTTATAGAAACGTGAACAATTTGTGTTGTCTGATAATTCTGTCATTCTTACACACTTCAATCTTTGGGGTTTCCTGCTCTCTGTCTTCCAGCCCTTCTGGTTTTCCCATTTCTCCTTCAATCCTTTATTCCCTGAATTTGAACATTTTAAATTTTGAATTTGAATTTAACAGGTGTGGCATTTTTCCAGGCACCTCTTTGTCACATTTAACACGAAGCCAGAGGAGAATTTGGGTGAGAAGGAATCTCCAGGCACAACCTCACCCTGCACTGAAGAGTCCACAAGGAGAAACACAAAATCTTTGTTTCTCGTGGAAATTATGATTTTTAACAACAGGGAAATTTAAATTAATCAGATTAATTTCATAATAATGCTACCCAGAATTTAAATTAGGGATTAATTGAAATAATTTTTGATATATTACTTAATTTAGAGTTGGAAAATCAGGCAAATAGAATATTATTATGATAAAGAACTAGTAAATAAAACACTGTTCTGTGTCAATTAAAACACTGTGTAACATTCTTAGCTGCTAACAATGAACCATAATGCAAAAGGAGCAGACTTTTAAAAATTATTCTCCAAATTCTCTCTGTACCAGCTGAAAAAACAGATAATGGCAACATCAGATATATTTTCCTTATTTTTTTTCTTAATGCACTTGCTACTCTAATGTCTGAACATTTCCACATTTAGAGGTAATAAATAACTTTAATTTCATAGAAAGATGCAGCTTCCACTTCAAGGTGGCATTTTTTAAGCAAATAAATAGAATAGATTTTTTGTGCTTGCTTTATTATCTAAGTGCCTCTTTATCTATTATACACTTGACGTGCCATTTGCTGCTAAGTTATTGATAATTATATAGACATTTTTATAATGACACAGAACAAAACACGATTGTGCAGAGTTTGCAAGGGGCTGGTGCAACATAAAACATATAATGAGCTAATGGATTCGAATTAATCACTGAATTAGTGAGGGAAAAAATAAAGAGGCTGGGAAGAAGATGCCATAAAACCGTGTTCCCTTTAGTGCTGGAAAGGCTGAGGAGGAAGGAGCATCAATTTTCACATTTCATATCCTCGGTGTTTGCTTCTTTTTGAGGATTTTCTTATTTCTGCAGAAGTTTTTTCTCTGGCCCCACTCTCTGTTCAGAGAGAACATGTTTCACACAGGTTTCACAGATTTGGGGCAACAGAGTCATTCCTATTTCCAAAAGAGAAGAGATGTAAAGGGATGTTGAGATTTAAATAGATGTAAAAATGGGAAGGGAATGGATGTAAAGGGAATAGAAGGGGGCTGTGCTATTTTTCTTTCACAATTAACTGAATATAACCACTCTAAGTGCCTGGTATTGTTTGGTTTATGTTTCTTCTGAAATGCCAATAGATGAAGAATTGCTTTTGATACACCACAGAGTGGGTTGGACTGGAGAAAGCTGATGCTTGTAGGAATCAGGATGGATTTGGATGCTGTGCAGACACATTTTCTTCCAGTTGTTACCCACCTCTGACTTTTAACAATTATGACTAGGGAGGCAGAAAAATTTTGGTTTTCCTTTTGCTCTCTGAGTTTTCAAATTCTTTTTGGCCCAGGCAAAAATTTCTTTTCCTTACTTTGCAGTTAATACACTTTGCTATCAGAACTCCAAAGAATAAAGGGAAGTTGTTGGGGGTCAAGGAATTAAAGCACCCTCAGGTGTTTGTGGGTTTTTCTGGTGACTCCTGACGTCCTGATTTCCCTGTCAGCACACCCAGAGCAGCTTGGGCCAGGCACTGAAATCCTGAAATCATTCCCACAGCCAAACTCCAGCACCTTTCACTGGAGCTGCAAGGAAAGTGTTGGTTAAACCTCTTTAGGATTCTATTCCCAGTCTGCAGCTGTGAAAGTTGAGTAATAACATAATGAGTAATTAAACATGTGAATTAAAAGGTGAATCTCACACCGTGGGCTGAATCTGTTCAGGTTTTGCAGATCGTTCGAGAGGGAAAGGTCATTTATTAGCAAGCTCTTTTTTTCTCTGTTAGGTTTCAAAAATCAAATACCAACCTAAGAAAGGGATAATTTTATAGCTCACTTCTGGAATGAAAACCACCATTTCCAATTGTATCTGAAATGGTTTCAGTAGTGAGTTTAATCACACTTTGTCATCTCCATAGGTGCTTTGTGCAGGTTGGAGTGTCTAGAAGGGTGTTTATGTTGATAAAGGAAAATAAATGCCATGTCCTACAATTGTAATATTTCATTCAGATAAAATATAATAATGGGAACAATATGAGATGAAAAATATCAAAAAAATGCATCTTCATTATGACAACCTTGAGGGTATCAAAGAAAAAAACAGCATTTTAAAAATGTTATATCCTCTGGATTGCTGCAGTGTGTTTGACTTTACAGTGGCGCAGTTCAAGGGTTTGAAAATTTGAAAATTACACTGAAATTCTCTCCTCATATTCACATTCATCCCTATTACAAATACCAGGGGGACTCAAGGCATAAGAGGTTCTCATTTTCACCTTTCTGTTTATATGACTGGAGGATTCTTTTTAATACCAAATTTTGCTAAGAGCAAATCCAGCAGCAAGGGCTGGCTGTGTCTGAAAAGGATTCCTGGAACTTGAAAATGCTGAGTCTGTTGCAAAAGGAATAGAAAAGTTCCATATGAGCAAGTCCCAGGTTTAGGAAATGTTGTGACAGCTGAAGTCCAAGTGAATATGATGACTTTTTATTTTGTTTTAATTTTTGTTGTGGTTTAAGCCCACCTGGCAACAGGATCTTCTTTCCTGTGAATTTGGGAAGCTTTGCTTTGCGTATCAGCGATTCCATGTGTGGTGATTGCACTGAATGATCAAATTGCTCATATCCACTGAGTAATCCAGGTAAATCATTATATTCTCTGCTGAAATTGTAGCTTAGAATTAAGTTAACAACCCTTTATTCAGTGCTCCCTCTGCCAAATGCACAAAGTCAATTTGGCACTGAAGACAGCAAACGTTGTGACTGGGTGTCATGGAAATTTGGCTCCACAACAGAGAGGTTCCTGCAGCTCAGTTCCTCAGCCCAGGCCAGGAGCTGCAGCTAAAGAAGTGGAAATCTGCTCCCTGCTTGCTGAGAATCAATTCCCTCCTCAGCCCCTGCCAGAGTGATGCCCAAGCCACGAGAATCCAGTCTTCAATCAGTTTATCAAATCGGAATTAAATTAATCTTTAATAAGTTCTCACGGTGGTGATGACTCAGAACATCTGTCAGTTAATTGGATCTATGACTTCTGTGTATTTTTAAATAACTTTTAATGGGATTTCTTATACAACATCTGGATTTGGAGTGCAATTTCAGCAGTGTCTGCTGGATGTCATTCATAGAGCACCCACGATGGATATCAGTGAGCATAGGAAATTGAAACTCTGATAACTTATGTTGATTTAACTTTCCACTTTTTACTGATGGGACAGTTTGTATTTTAATAATTTTAGGTTAGCATCAGATTTCCACATGATCAATCACTTCTGAAAATGAAGGGCAGACTGGTGTGTGATATTCTTGGAAAACTTAATTCTCAAGCTTTGCTTTTTCATACAATCTCTTCTAATTCAAGATTCCCACACCTCCACAGAAGAAGTAGGAGAGTTTTACTCTCTGCACTTCTCTATTATTTTTCAGTAGCTGTAAATTTGGTCAGTAAGGTAAATAAAGTCATATTTTAAAGACTGTGAAGATAATGAGAAGTAAAAAATCATCCAGCACCATTTTTAGCCCCATCACATCCTAGAGATGCCTTCCAACACCAATTCCCCCATCTGTATTACTGCCTGGATGGTTGTTAGTGAATAAATTATTGTTAATGTGATGTATCACAAACTTTATCCATCCTTCCAAAATCATTTCCTCTCTGGCCCTTCCTGGCCCCCCCTGTGCAGAGCAGGTTCAGTTTTCACAGGGACAGCTGTGTAAAGAGAAAAGCCTTCTCCAGCCTGGGGAATCCTGGGATAGGAGTTATCAAATGGCCAAAATTCACTGGATGTTAACAATGATCCTTTTTATTTGGGTGCTGTTTGGTATTTATAGCTGATTAACTCCCTTCTACACCACCCAGCAATCTGCCTTTAGAGAGCAGAGAAAACTGGTACAGACTGAAAGAGCAGCTGTTAAATACATAGAGAAAACTCAGCTAATTTACTGTAGAACAATTATTAGCAAAGCACTGAGAGATATTTCAGGTGGTTTTTTGGGTTTTTTTTTCTGTTACTGTGTCTTTACTTTTTTTAACTTTTACTTAAAGTGCTGAGTAGAAAAACTTTCACAAGTTACAGAAATTTGTAAATATCAAATATCACTTGCTTATTGAAGAACTCTGAAGAAATGGAGTATTTTTGAGGTCAGAGTAAGAAACTGTTTCCACTATTAATGCTGAAGTGTTGATGTACAAGTAATGTTTTATAGCACATGCATTAAAAATTTCAGCTAAAGAAAATCCTTTGCTGTTTTTCCCCTTCTATTCCTTTGAGGGAAGTAGTTTTTGTTTCAGAAAAGGAGAATTCTGGCATTGTCACTTAGATGTAGTGAAATGAGGAATGCTGGTTTAGGAAATAGCCTTCCACTGGAAATGGAAATAATTTAGAAGTGATTTGCTGAATGTTTGTTCCATGGTAATATTCTGTACATGTCTTCCCTCCACAGGCTTTGGAATTTAGGTTATTCAATTTTAGAATATTGGTTACTACTTATTTTGGAGGACACTACCAATTAAAGGAAATTAACAGAACTTTTAAGGTTTCCTAACAGGAAAAAAAAACAGATAATTTGGATGCTTGAGCAGTTCTTAAATAAAACATTTATTTTTTTGCTCTTTCTTCCAGTAAACTTTTGGAAGCAAAATTAGTTATTTCAGTTTGATGTTTCCAATTTTTCCTGAAATTGCAATTTGGTGGGGACTAATATAACTTTTTTCTTTGATGTGGTGATTTTGGACTCGTGGATTTTCTGCTTCTTTCTACTCTTAGTTCTCGTTTGCTGTAGGTCCTCAGCAGAGTCACTTTAGGGTAAATATTGCACAAAGATTGCTACATTTATACAGTCTTGTGAAATGATGCCTTACAGTTTTCCCATTTGTAAAATATGTGATAAAACTGCTCATACAAGGGTTTTGGAACCTTATTGTTTGAAAGCATTTGTGGATGTGGAGAGGAGGCTTTCCTCCCACCACCGAGATCAGCTGTAAGGGACAGGAGGACTCGGTTCTGATTTGCTTTATCTGTAATGAGCCTCTTCCAAAAACCCTTTTTGAGGAGCACATATGTGATTATTTCTGTAGTGATATCCCTGGGCAGATGAGGTGGGCGTGGGAAGCCAAAGCAGGAGAGAGAAATCTGCTGCTGGAGATTCCCAGCCCCAGCTCCAGCCCTGCTCCCTGGGGGAATGTGCTGGGAGGGATTTGCCTGACACAGCTGGGGGCTGGAGCCCCATTTTGGCTGCTCTGCCCTTGAGTAGGATGGGAAAGAGTGTGTCTTGTATTCGGGAAAAAGTAGATTTCATGGAATCCTGGAATGGTTTGGGCGGGAAGGGACCTTGAAACTCATCCAGTGCCAGCCCTGCCATGGCAGGGACACCTCCCCCTGTCCAACCCTGCCAGGGATCCAGGGGCAGCCACAGCTCCTCTGGGAAAACTCCCAGCTTTCTGTCCTGCCCTCAGCCAGTGAGACAGCAAGAAAATCGGTCCCTGTCATCCCCAGAATGTCCCAAAATGCTTTGAACCCCGTCCTTCTAGCTCTGCTCACCAGCGAGAAAAAATTCAAATGTTATTCCGGTACTCAAATGGCAGGTTGTTTGTTTGTGTATTATTTAATTCTCACTGACTTTAAGATAATGTTTCTATCTCTGAAATTTAATAGCACAAGTGGGTGTTAATTCTGATAGAGTTCCAGAGCAATAAAATGCTGCTGGAATTCCACTGAATAGCAAACTGCTGTAAATTTTAGTCATGCAGTGCTGGTATCAAACAGAATGAGCAGCCAGGCTGCAGATGAGAGATTGAAACCACTTTGAACACATCTCAATTGGCAATCATTAAAGAGGCATTTCTACTGATTTTGCATCTGGTATTCAGACAGAATTCCTAGTTCTGAAAATGTGGAAAATAAGTGGCTTTTATAAGGTAGATAGTCTATTGGATTTGATTGTAGCTTCAGTTGAAAACCCCTATCGAGAATATAAGCATGAAGAAAAATGGATTATCTCTATAATTCTCTCTGAAAACACAACTCAGTGTGCATTTGTAAACACTGAACTACCTAGAAGTCAATGGAAAATGTTCTGCAGATTTCAAATCCCTCATTACTTTTATTTCAGGGCTGATATTTTATTTTACTGGGCTTCAAGGTTTCTATTCTCTGACGAAAGTATCAACCCAGGGAACCACTGAAAATGTCATCCTGACTCAGAGAATGACATATTTTGCTTAGAAATGTACCTTTCAGCATGTACTCGAGTCCTACTTGTGTGAGTCAAGTGAGTATCACAGCGGAAGGGAATGAAGGTTAAATTCAAATACTTGTCTGAAAGGAACCTTGAGACGGAGACAGGAGGGGGAGTTTGCTTTCCATTTAGTGATTTGGAAGTGTGGAGGATCATAAAAAACTCTGAATACAGGAAAACAGACACCAAAAAGTGTTTTTCTTTTCGTTCTCTTTTAGTCTGTGCCCGAGTGGGTTTACATTACTCGTGGCTCATTTGCTATAGGTGTGCTGTATAAAAAAGATCCAGTGCTTTTTGCTTGCTTTTTTTACATATAATACAACCTTTCCCATAGCTTCCTGATCACTGTTGTCTGTTCCTCATCACTTTTAATCCACAGACTTTGGTGTCTGTTGGCCAGTTCCAGGTGTGGCAGGGCTCAGGGCTGGGCTGTGGGTCCTGGGGAGGTTTGGGTGCCTGGCTCAGCCCTGTTTGTGCTCCTGGACATCACTTTGGGGTGATGCTCTCCTGGTGATGCTGAGCAGTCAGTGTGTGCAAAGCTGCAAACTAAACCAGAGCAGGTGCCACTCAGCAGGCCAAAAAGGAATTGTTTGTACACGTGGAATGGGGTGGGGGTTCAGGGAAAAGGAGAGGGAGCTGGAGATTGAGGAGTTATAAAGGGATGGGTTGATGTGAGGGAGCAGAAGAAATCAGGAGTGATGCATGAAAGGCCAGGTTTTGTGATTTCTGCTGCTCACAGAATTAACTGCTCCTCTTTGCTTTGCTGCTCTTCACCAGAAAGAAAGAATCACTGCATTTCAACTCAGTTGGGAGACAAAATAATTCTTAAGCAGCTCATTCATTATATTTAATAAGTCTCCAAATAGTATTTACTAGAGATTGTTTATTGTCCCATGTTCTAATGTAATTTGTAAAAAAAAAAAAAAACAAAACAAATAAAGTGTCTTTAAATTGCTGCTTCCAAAGCAGTTCTGAGGCAGCTGTTTCTGGGGGAGAAGTTTCGAGTGCAGGTTGCTCACACGTGCTGTGTGAGCCCTTTCTTTGTGAATTCATTGCCTTGATACAGAAACATCAAAACAGATTAAGAAAACCTGCCAAGGTTTTTCCTTCCAGACTCTGTGACCCTTGTTTGGTAGGAAGTTCTGTGAAGGTTTTAAGTTATGTCTGTGCATTTCAGCATATCCATATTTTTAAGGCTTTGCATCAGATGGAGAAAAAGCAGGCAGTGACAAGATTTGCTGGGTGTAGAGTGTATATAATCTGACATTTTCAGGACACGGATTTTAACTAATTTACACCATCAAGCCACACTACTTAAATTCGTGACAGCAAACCATCTTCAAATTTTATATAGGAATGTCTTCATTTTGCAGATCTCAGATCCATCAGTTTGTTTCTGCAGAACTTAATCTTCTTTTCCCCTTCCACATTATGAGGATCACTCCTGTGCTTGCTGTTAGTTCCACCTTTACTCTTTCTCATGTCCAAGAGCTCACCTGGGCCTGTCAGGGCTCCTCCCTTTCACACATTATCCATGCATGGATTAAACTGGTTTTTGGTCAACAGCAGATTAGTTGGTGAGTTGGTATAAGAATTCCTGTGGATAAAAATTTGCACACATTTCAATGTATAAATTACAAGTACTGAAAAACCAGCAAGTGTCAAAGATGTGAAATGTCAATAATTATTTGAAGTTCCTGAAGCATTTTTTGTTTTATTATTAAAAAAACAAAACCAAACTCCTTTACTGACACATCTGTATCCTGTAACTTAAATTTCACCCCTGCCAAGGATAGTGTCTGGGTTTTCTCCTTAATGCTAAATCTCCTTCCAGCTTTACAATCTGTTTTATTTATACTCCTGTTGTTTTATTGGTGAATATTTTAATTGCTGTGCTGACTAAGCAGGATCAATATCCGACTGTGCTGCTGTGGTGAAATATTCCACATTTACAGCAGCTGCTCCTCACGAGCTCCTGGATGACAATTTTCCAGTGGCCTGTGGATGCAGCAGCCACTTCCACAAATCTTCAATTGCTGCCTCTGTCCTGGGCTGCAGTTTGAAGTTAACAGTGCCAGGAGCTTTGCTTTAATTGGGTTTGAGTGAAAACCTCAGGATCTGCCCTCCATCACTCTTTCTGTTTGTTTCATTGTGAAATGCAGTTACACTTAAGGTAGGCACTTTATAACTTGTATGGACTAGAGGAAAAAAATGTTGTCAGACACTGCAAGGATTAGCTGGGCTAACACCAGGCAAGGTTTTGTTCCTCACAAGTCCCAGGCTGAAATGACAAGCTTTCCCGTGATGTGCTAAAGAAGAATGAACTTCACTTCAGCACATTCATTTAAAAAGATCCCTCTTGTGCTTTCATAATATTACCTAATGTTGTGATTAAAATCTTTATGCTTGTCAGAGAAAATAAAATTACAACTGTATTTTATTTTATCTAATAAACACTTTGAGCTGGAATGTTGAGGAAGACAGGCACACAAAACTACCCCAAGCTGTGCAACACAAAACAGCCCCAAAGGTTCTGTTATCCCTGGGAATCCCTTCCTCAGCAGGGTAAGAGCAATGGGATGTTGTGCTCTGGGTGGCTCCAGAGCCACAGGAAACCTCCCCCAGCAGCTGCAGGACTCGGGTACCTCCGGCACTGCAAACACATCGGGAAATTCTGTGGAAAAACGAATTCCACTCTGTAGGAGTGAGGTGACAGACGTGCTGAGTTTCCCAGGTAAATCCTGGCATTCCAAGAGGTAAAACCTGAGGATTTCAGTGGCACTGGGCACCGTGGGCTCCATCTGTGTGTGCAGAAACGTGTGAGATGTTCTCCAGAACATCGCTGCTCTGCCAGCAGCATCCCAGAGTCACTGTCGGACACAAAATGATTCACACGGACACGGCTCGAGGTGTGGTGAAAAAGGGAGAGAAGTTTATTTGTTCTTTCAGTGTTTACAGGTTTCTGACCAAAACCAGGGATTGGATGGTCAGGTCACCACCTTCCCAACCACACTGGGTGGTTCCCAACCACTCTCACCACGTGAGGGACGTCCATCAAAAGATTAAAGAATTCCATTCTTTAATGGAATGTATAAACACCAATGTTTATGGTTACTTTCCTGGGAAAGTGGCTAGAAATTATGAAAATAATATCAAAAGGTCTGATTCTCAGGGCATCACCGGCGTGCACCTTGCCAAGGAGATTCCCAGCTCTGCTCCAGGCTGCCCTTCTGGGGCAGCAGGAATTTGGTGGTGGGAGCAGCATCTCCCAGTCCAGTGCCTCTGCCCTGCTGTCTCCTGTTAGGAGTGAAAACCTCTGGTTTTGTTCCTGCTGCTCCCTGCTCAGGGCGGCGTCAGCAGAGGAAAAAGTGGGAGTGCACAGGAGACTCTGCAGTGCAAACACATTTGGGGTAATTGGAATTGTTTATTGTGATGTTGTTCTGAGGGAGAATGTGAATGGAACAAATGCAAGATGATCTCAGTTGTTGAACAACAACCGGGTACTGATAAACTCCAGATGAAAAATTATGTGTGATTCCTGAAGGGAATTGGAACTTTGGATTAAATATGCCCAGAAAAAAAAAAATAAAATAGCAATATGTATTTAAAGGTGGCAAAGGCATACACTTAAAAGTTATTACACAGCAAAATAAATGTTTCCAGCACAAGGTTCTTTGGGCCTCCTTGCGTGGGTGGATTCTCACCCCATGCATTACACACACACCTGCAATTTTTAACTCAGAACCTGGGCTTTGTCTTGGACACCAAGATAATGTAATTCACCCAATGAGCAGAGGTTCAATATTTCATTTAATTCTTACTGTTAATTGCTGTTTGTCTGCCTGGCTTGCTGGATCCCCCAGGGCTTTGGTGTGGGGAAGGAGCTGTTCATCACTGCATTGTCTGTGAGTGGCTCTCATCAATACAATGCAGAGGTGTCTCTCAAACATTCATTTGATTTATATCCTCTCCTGCTGCTCCTTGCAGAGGGAAGACTACTATTTCCATTTCACAGATAAGAAAGTGAAAACCAAAGACTCTGAGGACAAAAGCTTTTGCTAATTTCAGAAAACTTGAATTTTATGTGTTTAAATCAATGCTCTGAATTTCTACAGGAAAAAAGTCCAGGCACTGGGGGAAAAACCCATCACCACAGAGATGCTGATTTCCTGCTAGGAAGGTTGCTTTAAAAAGTCCCCAAAACTCCAATCTTTTTTAAACTTATCAAATCATAAATTTTTGGCTAAGTTTGCCTCTAACTTTGCATCCATTAGGAACCAGGAGGAATTGATTGGATGATTTCAGAGCGGCAATAACACAGCTCCAGGGTCTTTTCCAGATGATCCCTCTGTTGTATCCAGCCCCAATTCCTGGGATCTCAGGTGAGAGAAGCAGGCTCACTCTTTCCCAGCCTCCACCACCTGCATGTCTCTTTAAACACCAGGCTCAACCATCATTTCTCTGTCTCATTTATTTTTCCTGGTTGTATTCGCTCAATCTGCACCAAGAACAAACACCTTCAGGCTCTTTGTTCAGAACAGTGTGAAGAGCTCTGCTTGCATATTTATTCCTCTAGCAAATTAGCTCAAAAAGCAAGAGAATTGTGGCTGAGACATTGCCACAATTATATACAAGGTCTGTTACACAGGAAAGCTGAGAAATCAACATAATACCTGGGTTTTGTCCTCTCTGTGAATCCCTCCTCTGCTGGGAGCCCAAAGGACACCTTGAGGTTCTACAGAATCTTTTCAAAGCCTACAATTGAACTTTTGGAATGTTTGTTAAAGGGAAAACAATTTTTAGTTCATGTCTTTTACCCTCTTAATTCTTTCCCATGTCTCAAATTTATAAATCTTGTATGTATTAATTCTTTGTCAACAGACTTAGAAAAGAACCCTTGACAAACGAATTTCTTAGGCATGACAGTGCAGCTCTTAATTAAAAATATAATTCAGGCAGCAAGAAGCCAGAGACAGCCAGTGGAACAATTTTTCATTGAAGAATGAGAGAACAAAAATACAATCAGTGATATAATTTGAGCTTTTCTAACTCTTATTACTACAGTTTGATTGTTAATTTTAGATGAATAGAGAATTAAATGCTTTTAAGGATGTACAAAGCCGGCAGTCTCTTTCTTCTTTGTCCACCTTTGCTGAAGTTCTTAATTATATATTATCTTTTTCAAATGTAACATTTCCTCCTAATTAAACTCTCCCAAAGGTAAGGAGGTATTTTTGTTTTTGTAGATGGTAACAGTTGATGTGGGGATTGGGCTAAAAGTGGTTCTGTAAAACACCAGATTGCCTTCAGGCCAGAGGGGAGTCAGTTCTGCTTTACAAATGAAGGAAAAAAACCCCAAATTTACAAATCAGAGTTCAAAATTTCACAATTATATCAATATACAGGGGAAAATGGGACAAGCAGGCCCATCTCCCAGGCATTTCTTTTGGTGCAATTTCTCCAGCTGTGGATTTTGTAATAATTCCAGTTTTATATTAAAAAAAAAACCAAAAACAAAACACTCGAACAACCAAAACAAAATACAAAAGAAACCCCCACAAAATATATTAAAGGATAAACAACAAAACCATCCCTGTGTTACTATTCCAACCTGTTTTCATTCCAGCAGGATGCAAAGGGAAGCCATCATTAATGAATGATCATCAACTGGCACAGAACGCCTTGCCCACGTTGCAAAGGAAAATGTTTTGTTTTATCACCATGGAGATGGCTCAGATCAATGGGTTTTGATTTGAAATTGTTGTTCAGGATCTATAGAATTTATTAATGTGCTCGTTTGATAGGTGATGCCTTATGCAGAGAGGATAATGCCGCCATTCCCAAGGATGTGACTGTTCCATTAAAGCTGCTCAGCCAAATGATGAAAACTGAGACTTGAAATTGGGTAAATAGTGCTGGAGAGAAATGATTGCAGAACTTCTTTTGTCATATTTGCTCAGATCTTGGATAATCCTGAGAGCAATACTGCAGTTACACAACTAACAGAGAAGTCAGGTTTTCCTTAAAACACTCCATTAAATCCTTCCTTTTGTCATTGTCTTGCATTTAGTACAGGACTCAGGAGGAAATGTCCTGCATGTTTGCTGAAATGTAAATTATTATCAGTGCATGAGCAAAATTGCTCAACTGATTTGAAATAACAGGATCTGCACAATCCAAGTGAGCAGTTGATATTCCAGTGATCATTATTTTCTACCCAGCTGCCTGCTGTGAGTTTAGAAGTCTTCATTGGTGACACATCTATCGATAGAAATATAGAGAAATAGAGACTAAATATCTTTTGGTTCCCCTTTTTCTTTCCCAATTTCTCTAGAAATTAGGGTCAAGAGTCCCTTTGTGATTGTAGCAGTGGACACTCATATATTGTTTCCTTTGATAGAAATGTGCTTTCTGCTCTCTATTTCCTTTCCAGCTGAAATGAAAAAAACCTCAAACAAACAACAACAAACCAAACACCAAACCAAACCAAACCCAACCAAACCAAACCAAACCAAACCAACAACAATAAAAAAAAAACCCAAAACAACAACAACAACAACAAAAACTAAACAAAACACCCCAAACAAAACCTCCAAACATACAAAAAAAAATTCTCCGTGGAACTTTGATAGCCACTGGATGTGCAGAACAGCTCTTCACAGCAATAAATGTGGATTTCTCCCATTCTCTTGATTTAATAAATCAGAATTTTGGCTTGGATGACTGTTGGTAGAATCCTCCCCAACCAAAAGAGTTTTTACCTGGAGCTCTCAGGGTTTTGCAGGGGGGCAGTGCCTGGGCAGGATGAAAGTTTTGTCTCCTCTGACCCCTCAAACTCCCCCACTTGGCATTGCTGCTGCTTTGCTCTGTGTAACTCCAGAAAACTTCATTCCCAGAAGGACCAAAACAAAGATTATTTTACTAATATGGCTTTTCCCACCTTTCTCTCTGCATCCTTGTTTTCTTTTTTTCCAAGTCCTTTCTCTTTTTGGTAATTTCAGCAGGTCAAGCTGAGGTTTGTTGGTCTGATTTTGATCAATATATTGCCCTACCAAATATCAGCCTGTTTTCCTTCCTTTTTCTAATCAATACCCTAAAGTCTGAAAAATACTCAAACGAGATCAAAACCACAGCATTTAAGCAATCCTACCACAGCAGACCTGTGCTCATGTTTAGAGATAAAACTGCTGCTTACCTCCACTCTGAGTTCAGGGGCATTTTTTTCAAATACAACTCTATCAACAAATTTGCACAGCATTTACAAAAATTAAACCACTGCTGCTTTGTTTGGTTTTGTTTTTTCCTTTTAAATCTGTCTTTATATAAGCTATTTTTTTCCCCACTTTTTACATTTTTTTTTTTTTTTTCAAGTGCAGAAAATACTTTCAAAGCCACCCCAGGGAAATCTCTAAGCCAGAGGACATACAGCATTTTCACTTTTTCCTGCTTCAGGCTAAGGTAGTTTGACTGATCCATCATCTGAGTAGCAGGCAAAGCATAAATCATGTATGAAAATGTCAGCTGAAATGTTAGTGCACCTTCATGTCATTAATTGCATTTTTTAAATCTTCTGTCTGTATCATCTACAGAAATTCCCCAACATAAACACAGTTGCAAGTATAAATACTTCAGAGGGGTTTGTTTGGAAAAAAAAACAGGAAAGAAACTGAAGTTACTCTGTGGAATTCAGAACTTTCTGAGAGAATGTGGAGCCCAGGGTTTGCCTGCATGACAGAATTGGTGTTTTTAACAAACGTGACATAACAGATTTCCATTGTTATTGAACATTTTCCTGCTGCCTGTTGGGAACTAAACAAATGAAATTATCTTTCTGCTGGGATTAATGCAGATTTTATCTGGAAAATCACCTAAATTCCCATATTTCTCTAGACATGTTGTCACTGGATAGATTGTTCCTTTTTCTCTGTGACCTAATGTCAGCCACTTTCAACGATGGAGCTAAAACGTTCTCAGTATTTTCTTTTGTAGTTATATTTGTTCTCTTTCTTGCCTTTTGCTTTTATTAATATTAAATGTAACATAAATTCATTGCTACTTCAGAATGCCTGAAATTGAATTTGCTGTTCCAATATTAATACAATTATTAACTTCCTTCTGGAAACTCTCCATCCTAAATGCAAGTTACTGTTTTGGCCATGATGCCCTCCTGTTCATTTGCTATTAATACAGAAGTTTTTATGTTTTTTCTTTACCTAGGTACTTTTCAGATAAATGTAACCTTTTTTTTTCTAATGGAATTCTCAGACTAAAGAATTTATTATTATTTTTTATTCTTCCCATTTGCCTTGGGAAAGCAGAGACTTTGTGAAGAAACTCTGTTTTATTTTCTCACTGCCTGAACACACTCACTGCCCTGCTCTCTGCTGAACTATGTTAATTTTCCTTATCACTCTGCCATAGACAGATAAACTGAGGTGTTTATCAAAATAAAATTTGGTGAAGGTTACATTTTCACATCCTCAGCTCCTTCACTTTATCCCTTCACACAAAATGAAGCAATCCTCAAGTGCACAGGTTAGAGCAGAAATGTGGCCCTTTCTCAGTGCCAGAGATTTCCAGAATAAATGAGAGTTATTCCTGCTCTTTGCACCCCTCTGGATCTCTGGAATGCTGATTTTCCCTCATTCCATCTCGCTATTTGTATAAATATCTCGTTTTCATTGAATCCATAAGCACAGCATTAACCTTTTCTGATTTTGTGGGTGTTTCAAAATTACTCATTGTATTGACCCTCAGGCCTTTAGTTACCTGGTTTTTTTGTTTGTTTGGTTTTTTTTTCCAATCCAGTTTCCTTTTCTTGATAAGAATTAAAATACTTTCTGTTTCGACAGATGAGAAATGTTCTTATTAAAAAAAGACTAAGAGGCTGAATTCCTTCTTAAAGCCGTAAGTTATTCAATCAATCAAAGAGATTAAAACTGATTAAAACAAGCTGGAGGGGAAAAAGAAAATAAGAATCAAACCTATCATTTTTGAAAATTTAACCTCCTGTTTTGAGTTCTATCAGTGAATAAATATAGTGACTTTCCACAGACTTTGATAAAAAGGCAGCTCAATATATTTAGAAGGTATTCCGGTCTATCGTTCAGATAAGCAAAAAGCAAAGGAGATTGGAATTACAAACCAATGATTTTTTCACTCTCAGGAATTGAATAGTTTATCAATTCCCCTTAAACACAACTAAAATCACATTTTCCATCTGATTTTTAGTTTTTAACTGCTATTTAAGAACGTTTGCCATAATTACTTTGAAAAAGCATTATTATCAGTCCAAATGCAGGATTTTTCCAGAAAAATACTTTAATTTATGATTTTAAGAGGAAAAAATAAATTCTGTGCTTTCATTTGCTAGTTTTCTCTTTAAATCATATTTAAAAAGGTTAGGGAGTATATTTACCTTTTCCTTCATTATCAAATTATTAATTTGTCCAAGTAGTCTGCAATATTTTTAGTCCAAAGTAATAAATTCAGAGATTGTTGAGCTGCCAAGGCAGCTGCACGTGCATTTTTCTTCCAGAGGAGCTCCCAACCATTTAAAATCTCAATAGTTGGGCTGAACTTCTCTTGTAATTCCATCACAGTTATTTAGCTAAAAGAAGCAATTCCAGAATTTTCAGACAAGCCCAAGATAGCAATGTATAATCCTTAAAATTGTGACACTGATATTACTTTAGACCTTTTTTTTTTTATGGCAAGATTAAAAGGGCTTTAATACCTTTCTCTCACAAAGTGGTGTGGAAATACTGTCTTCTCTGTGTTTCCTGAAATAGCTGCTCAGGCTTGCAATCATTTCAAAATATTATCTTGGGAGTTTTCAGGGCACAAAAGTTAAAAGATAAATTGTGCTGCTCATCCAAATGTTGGGATATGAATGCTAATCTGACATTTGTGAGCAAGGGCTGGAATAAAAACATCCTGGAGTAGGAGAGAGGCTGTTGGACAATTGCTGCTCATTAAGGAAACATCAGCATGTGATTAACAGCTACAGATACCCACAAAACCTTTGGAATTCAAGTCTTGTTTAAGAATCAGGAGAAATCCTTGAGAATCCATTCATGTGCACATGTAATGATCCTCATATAGAAAGTCACAACAGTGCAGACCTGCCTAATATTTTCATTATTGTTATTATTTATATTATTGTTTTCATTACTTATGATTATTTTCATTATCATATTATTATAGTGCAGCTACACCTCATTTTATCTCAGCATTTGGACACAATTTCAGTGATTTTCTTCTATTTTTACCTCATTTTACCTCAACATTTGGACACAATTTCAGTGATTTTATTCCATTTTTTTCTGCTACATTCTTGGCATAAAATTCTTCTCAAATCCAGTAACACCCTTGATATCAAATGATCCAAACTGACTTGGCTCAGGTATTAAGAATGGGCTTGGTAACTCTCATTGGAGATTAGGATTCTCCCATTGAGATATTGTCTTTTTGAGAGTGTTTAAAGGAGATTTCTGTGGAATTTCTTGTTGGCTGTAGGGTGAGAATGACATGGGTGGCAGGGATGGGAACAACCTGGTCATGGCACATTGGAAACGAAGGGAAAATGAAGATTTCAGCACTGGGAACAAGCACAGCATTCAGTACTCCCAGAAATGCAAACAAAACCAGGTGAAATATTCACCAGTGAGGAGGGAGGGCAGCTCAGATCCGTGATGTACCTGCAGCATACCTGGGGATGTTTGTAAAAAGCTCCCTGGTGGCATTTTGCAGCTCTGAAAACTGCAGCATCCTCATCTTGGTCTGTTAAAGCCAGGCAGATAACGGGGGCAGAGCTTCCCATCTGTCACAGAGCCTCCAGAAAGTCTGCAGCCCAAATTCAGTAATTCTGGGTTTGCAGCACCTCCTCTACAGCCACTGCCTGGATTCAGCTCCCTGACATGGCTGGCAGTCATTTGTGTTAATTTGTGCTCACATTTTGTGTTAATGATCACAAAAATGCCACTCTCAGTAATTGGTTTTATACCACCTTCAATTTATGGAGAATCCTCCTGGCCTGGGCTGCAGGAACCCAGGAGAGAGGCTCGCTCCATCCCGAGTGAAGTTTCACAGACCAAAGGGAAGGTAAATATTCAGAGGAATGTTCTATTCAACTTTTCCTTTTAAACAATTTTTTTTCCTTGGAACAGGTTTTGGGTATGTAAAATTTGCTGTTTTTTGCAATGATTTGCTCTGATGAGTAACATTTACAGACACTACAGACAGAAGAGCTGAACCTCTCAGTCAAATCCATCCTTCAGAAGGATGAATCCAGCTTTCCTTTGGGAATCTGCACCCCCTGCCAAAAAAAAAAAAGGGATAAAAGAATACAATAAAAATAATAAATAAAATAAATGCCCATGAGGATTTAGAAGAGATTTTTTTTTCCCCTGTCTTTTGGCCAAGTATCCAAGGGAAGTGAGTTGCTCTAATAAAAAGACAATTCTGACTAATTTAAGTTTACCAACCCCTTTCCTGTTGGGTACTGCTTGATACTGAATTTTGCCTAAACCTAATGAGTTTGGGGATTGCACTAGGCCATCTTTATATGGCAGTTTCTTCCATTTTCCTGTATATTAGAATATATTTTAATTAAATTAAGCATAGAAGAGTCTTCTTATGGCACCTCAGAAACTCCACATTTGGGCAGGTTTGCTCCAGGCTGTTGCAGGTATCATAGATCAACAAACACAATGCTGAATATAGAATAGAAATTGTATTAGTTTGTCAGGAATTGTTTAAATATTCTGGTAAAATAATGGTGTTTTGTAAAAGCCTGTCTGTGTGCTGACTGTATCAGAACTCAGTCATTTCCTCAGTTTATTCATCTCAAGAACTGCAGGGTAATCACTGAATATTGAAGGAAAAGAAAGAATTTTAGGAATTTCTGTTTCTGCTTCTTGATTTGTGTCAGGTTGTGGAAGAGCTCTTTATAACAGCCAGGGCAGCATTCAGCTCTTGATGGAAATCAAGGGTAGCTGCTATCACTTCTCTGGAGATCCCTTTGAAAGCCTCATCTGCATTTTAAGTCTGATACAATCATTGGGTCTTGGAAGTCAGTTCAGGTGCAGAAAATCTTACAGAAGCTCTGATCTTGTCTGATTGCTGGTGGTTTGCTGGGGAAAGCTGCTCTGACCAGGATCAGAAGTGGTTGTGTTCTGCAAGCCTCAGATCTATTTTAGATAAAGCTGCAGGTTGTCTGTACATCCCCCTGTGCTCATCAGCCATGTGGTGGTACTCATAAAAAAACCCAAAATGCAAAATCATTTGTAAAGAGAGGGAATGGTGCAAAGCCAGGGGAGCTCTGTTGTGGAGTCACACCTGCCTGAAGAAGGACCTGAGACCAGACTGAGTCCTCTGCTCTTGGTCTTTATTAAAAGCAATTTATCCTCCTTGAGTGAGGAATGAAATCCCTGCACCCCCAAGGCTGACTGGACTCTCTAGCAAAGGACTCATTTGACTCATGAGGTAACAAAGCTGTTTGAACATCGGTCTAATATTCTCAAAATGTCATTTCAGAAAGGATTTTTCTCATTCCTTTTTTGTTTTTTTGGGTTTTTTTCAGCCTGTAAATGGATTGTAAATGGAATCACAGAAGCAGAATGCAGCAGCTCACTCACAGCAGAACCAGCGAATATTTTTTGGGTTGGGAAGTGAAAGTTGTTGGGTCAGTATCTGCAGAGTCTCATCTGATCCACTCCCACTTGATAACTCAGCTGGATGCTGAAGTTTAACTTGATTTCCAGCAACCAAATCAACATTTGAATACAAGTGTGACTTAGAGAGAAAATAATTACGTTTAATAAGCACGTGTTAAATGAGATGTTGAATGCTCTGTACTGAGAGCACAAACAAACTCTTGAGAGAACAATGGCAGAACTGAGCATCAACCACCACCATCAGCAACCTCCCATCTGGAACTCTGCCACTCATCTCCTTCAGAAAGAAGGTAAGCCCAAAATTAAGCAGGGCTTTTGAAAAAGCTTGTATTGCTTTAATTAATCTTTGCTCTTCTCTAGCTTTTAACCACGACAAGAAAACATATCAGCTATGCTGTCAGAAAACACAATGAAGTTTCCAGCCTTGTTGCTCTTGTTTACCAAAGAATTTTTTTTTCCTTTTGCATTTTAGGTGTTTAACAGCTTAAAACACTTCCCCAGTGAAGCATACACAGATTAATATTTCATTACAAGAACTGTATTACATCACATTCTGTCTTTTAAAAAAAAAATATCCCCAAACAAAAGATGCCAATTTTCTCTCCATCTTCTGTAAAAATAGAAACAAAAGAAATTAGGGCTCTCTAACCCACCTGAGAACAAAGGGCAGATTAGGTGCCAACAGGGACCAGCAGCAAGTATGAGGAGAAATACATTTATGAGTAATGTAATTAATTTATTAATAATTAAAAAATACCATCTTCTAATGATCCTCACCAAAGGAAGGGCTCAATTTCACTGTGCTGGTAGTTTGGCTTTTTTTACTTATTCCTCTAATCTAAAACTCTAATTTCTCTAATCTAAAACTCCCTTTGTCTTTACATTCCCTGAGTATGGAAGCAACAAGTTTCGTTGTTAAAGTTTGTGTTTCACCCAGGGCTATGTGCCAAATGAAGATTTCCCTCTTTTTGCTGGTTTTGAACCCAGCAGTTGCTAGTTTTCTATTGTTCTTGTGCTCCAGAAATGCTGAAGTGGAACTCCCTGCTCATGGAGTCCATGCCACTCATGACTTCCAGGCTTTGGTAAGAACGTGGTGGATTTTGTGCCCACTGAAAAAAAAAAAACCTGCTCAAGTTTAGCTGTAAGGAAATAACTCCACACATTTTTACTTTTCTGTGCTACTGTTACTTGTACTGGTTTTTACTATTTTACCTTTTCTATATGAGTAACCTGTAAATGCACAAAGGATTCAAAAGCATAGAATGGATTTCTGTCCTAAAACAATGATGTTTTCGATTTTGTTATCTTTCCATTCTCTAGAAATTCAATTGCTTTCTGTTTGCCTTTGAGCTGATGTTTTTGTAGAATTGTCTATCCTAATTCCAGCAACATATTTCTATGCAGCTTGGTCAGAGACCAACATTGTAGATGCAAATTAAGATTGTTTTTTTCCCCTCACTGTGCATTGTTTTTATGTCTATCAGCATCATATTTTAGCTGACATTTTATTGCCACTTTCTCAAACTTGCAATAAAATCTCATTTTGTTAGCATCAGTAGATGAGAAACAGAAAACTCTGTAACTTAGTGAAGTTTTATTTCCATTTTTTTCCAAATAGGACCCAGCACAAAACTCCTCCACTGTAAAAGTTAACCCAGACCCCCAAACAACTTCATTTAGAAACCTTTAGCAAGGGATCTTTTCAAAGCACTTTGGCATGGTGTTATTAACCACTGAATTTTCTCTTCTCCTATGTTTGTCTTATCTGGACTTGCTTCATTTTATGTCTCCTTTTGGATAATGTTTTGGGGAACAATCACCCTTCCTGGGCTGCTTTATCCCCAGCAGCAGCAGCTCAGCCCCACACAGCACCAGCTCTCCCCGTGGGGTGAGATGGAGCAGTTTAACAAGTGAAACCAGAGCTGTGCAGAGCAGAAAAAGGAATTAATTCACATCTCCCCGTGGGCAGGCAGGTGCTGAGCCATGGCCAGGAAAGCTGGGCCCTGTCAGGTGTGACACCAAAGCAGCTGCCACCTGCCCCACGCCAGCGTGCAAAAACAACTGCTCTGGCAGCAGGAGCGAAAATGAAATCTGGCTTCTCCTGGTTTGCTGGTTTTGCCCTCTAAATACTCCTCACACCTCAGTGACCTCGGCTGTTCGCTGTGCCATCCTCATCACACACAACAAAGGGATATTCCCATTTTCCCCTCTCTCTTTGGAGCCCAAATCTGCTGGTTGGACACCGCTTTTAGCTCAGTAAAGGCTGCAAAAATCTTGGAGTGGTGTCGTGCTCCATCCTGTAGGTGTAAATGTAATTCAGGATATGGCACCAAATAAAGCAGGAGGGTGAGGAACAGGAACTGCCCCATGGAAAATGCACCACTGCAAAAAAAATCTTTAAAAAAATAAGTAAAAAATCTAATCTAAGTAGCTTTGTTTACTGAGGAAGAGAATGTTTTGCAAACAAGAACAGTCCAAAGATAATTATAGAAAAGTAAGAATAACAATATTTAGGTTAACATTTACCATAAAGGAACAGAAGCAGATTACTATTGAAAAGGCTTGGAAAACATCTCATGAGAATTTGCCGGCGTGTTTTCATACAGAAAGTTCTGTAGAATATCCTTTTTTCCTGAGCCAAGTGGAAGAATTACTGAGAAGGATTTCTCTGAGAGTTTGTGTGCCTTTCCATATGCCACAGTTTAACAGACACTAGCAGGTCTGTTTATATCATCATTTTTTTCCCTTTAAAAAAAAATAAAATTGCTCTTTGCTAGTTTTCATATGTTCCCTAAAGATTTTCATCTTGCAAATAAAAAGAGCTTAATTATTTCCATAATGGAAGGATTAGTGTTCCCAAGAGCCGATTCTTTCTGTTTAAAAATCATTGTAGGTATAATAAAATGCAAGTAGTTCATGACCAATGCAGCTGCTTCACAAATTACTGGAGTTCAAAATATATGGAAATAATTTTAAAAAATGCCCAACCACACAACAAGAGAAAAGAAATTTTTAAAAGAGGATGGAAAATAAAACAAAACAAGAGTAAAACTAAAGAAGAGTAGTGCCATTAATGGATAGCAGCAATCAGGTCAAGACCACAGAGGATAAATTAGTTGAGAAAAGTGTAATACAATAGCTGATGCCTCAACAACCCTTAATTTTCTGTGGTTTTCCACCATCCTCTTGCAAGAGAGTTTAGGGATATTACACACCAGCTGCCAGGAGAATTTCCATATATCGAATGCCTTTATGTGTCCATTATATTTTATGATCTATTGACGGATGAATTTGGGTTTCTGTGTTCTCGTTACCCTGCTGTAGCTATCGACTGCAGCCCGCTCTGGATCAACGAGGGTCAGCGTTTATTCCACGAGTAAAACCTGCCCAGTGAATGTGGCATCCAAACAGCAGCTCTGGCTGCCTTGTTTTATAGGAAAAGCCTGATGGATCTGAGCCAGAGAATCCCAGGATTTCCTAGAGCTCCATGGCACAGGTGAAGTTGGTTTCTATCCGAGACAAAAGCATTTTGTGTGGGGACTGCAGAGCTTCCCTCTCCTTGCCTTTATTGTTTTACAATCCCTTCCTGCTAATGCAGGAAGTCTCTTTTATGGCTGGGAGAGTCTCACAGCTTTAAACTGCTCCTGTGTTTTCTGGGGACTTCACAGGTTCCCAGAGCAATTTAAACTCGGTGTGGTAAAGGAGACCTTAAAAGTTCTCTTCCTTTTTCTTACCTTTTAGGAAGTGGCATCAAACTGTCCTTTAAAAATGAGTCCACATTTCTGATTCAGCTCCGTGCAGCAGCCCAAGGGCCAGCCCAGCTCAGCTGCTATAAATCATTCAAAGCAGGGAGATAATAACACTCTTATTTCAGATCTGCTTTTATATTATGTATGCTTATAAAACAGAAATAGGTGTCTCTGACTGAGTACCAACATCCCAGCCTATTTTGGGAACGCTTTTCTGTGACTTATGTAGTCTTTGATCAATTTTCACCACTGCTCAGTGAACAACTTCATGTTTATTTATCTGAGGGGTTTTTTTAAAGTATTTATAATTAAAGTAAATCCAGCATGTTATAGCAGTAGACTAGTGTCCTGCCATTGTGGAAACACTACTTTAAAATGCTGAATTTTATCTTATGAAACTATAAATCTGTGCACAAAGGGGTGGTTCTTGTTTTAACTCGTGGAATTTAACCGATACAAAAAGATGCAGTCCTGTCACCGGCTCCTCCTGTCCCTCTCTTTCCTCTATTACATTTTATTTAGCAGCCATGCAAAACATGAAATGTAAAACTGATTTAAAAGCTCCCCCCAAACGCTGGTTTTCCATCAGATGAGTGAAGTGATCTGGGTTAATCTTTCACACTGAGCGTGATGCACTGCAAGTGTCGGGGGAAAAAAGAAATCGTGTCTTTCCATGGAAGTTTCCAGTTACTTGAGTTTGGATACACTGGGCAGTCATGCTCTAAATTACTGCATTGCCATCAGGCTTCTGACTGCACTCAGTGTGTGTTTTGGGCTATTCTCTTTAAAAGGTAGAATGCAATTAAAACATCTTAGCTGGGTCTTTGTATTGCCACGTTTAACCTCTCCAGAAACCTTGGTAGAGCGCTGCGTTCTTGTGAAGTATTAGTGCTGGCATTAGGAGCAATTCCTGATTTATTATTATGTGTCAGTTTAATTAACATGCTGTTTCACTCCCTCTTCCAGATTGTTAATGAAGATGTTAAATAAACAGGACCAAACAGTGATCCCTGCAGAGCTCCACCAGACACCTCCCACCAACTTGATACATTGCCATTTTTCATTACCCTTTATTTGCACTCAGCCAGCCATTTTTAAATCCAAGTGACAGTACTCCATGTCCAAGCCAATTTGAATTAATTTTGCAAGTAGAGATTTTGTAAGACACTACATCAAGTGTTTTACTCAGACCAGATATATTACACATGCTTTCATCCACTAATTTTCTAAAGCTATCAGAAAAAGCAATCAAGCTTTGAAGATTACTAGCACCCAGCCAGCTTTTTTACTGGTTTATTCACTTACAAAACCAATCTTGGCATTATTAAAGATTTGCCACTCCTTTAGCTGGTGACTGATTTAAAACAATGCATCTTTCTAATCCATTACCTTCCTGAAATAAAATAGAGCCCTGATTATTCCTCCTAAGTGCTATTTTAGGGCTATGTGGCATGAGAGTTTAAAATGTGATTGGCAGACAGATATTTTTCTTGAAAAGGATCCGTGATTTCAGCAGCTTAGCTTATGTTTATTTTACATGCTTCCAGCTGTTAGCTTGTATCAGCAGTTATTCCTTATTCCCAGTATGAAAGCAAGTAGGTCCTGTGACACCTCTTTAATTATATCAGGGAAGGAACATCAGACTGGCAGTAGAAGCAAAAAATACAGTATAGCAGGATTAGTTCTCACAAAACCAGATTTATTTCTTACAGCAGAGGAACACGCCAGTCAAAATAAACTTTCTCTCCTTATTTAATATATTCCTTTCCTCTATGTTTTATTGCCTACTCATGCTATAAATTGTTATACTTAAGGCTTCTAGTCAGAATTGTTGGGTTTTTTTTCCCTCTTTTGGCTTGTCCATTCCTTATTCTTCCGTCTCCACAAAGCTGGAGCCATTTATTCTGTTCCTGTTCCCCTCCTCCTGTGAAGGGCTGTGTTTGTTTTCCAGATGTGGTTTGGGGCACAGAGGAACGTGGTGCCTTCAACTTTCTACAGACTTTAATAAAATTGGGATGGTCTCAGGTATTTTTCCCTCCTAAAGCCTGGCTCATATTCTGGTTACTAAAATGTGTTTTTCCAGCTGTCCCTACTGAAACACTCTCTTATTCTTGCCAGTGTCATTCAAATATTGGTTATTCCCTCACCTGGGGCTCGGTTCTGCCTCTAATTTGTTGATGCTGTTTTTGCTGAAATGAGTCCAAGAAGTTTACTGCTACACTTCTCTAAATTTTTCATGCTGTTAAGTCAGCTTGTTCAGGGTAAAATTTTCAAACTGGAATGTCACCCTCAGAAAAATGCTGAGCGTTTTGCTGACTTTTGTGAGTTTAGATTGCTGGGATCCTCCAATGGGTGTATTGTTTGTTGGATGTAGCTTTTCTTTATTTCTACACTTAATTTTATTTATCAAAATGAATGGTCTCTTGAGCCAAGTCTTTCAGCTCACAGTGGAATGCCTAGATCAGAATACCCAGTGCTGAACCTCTCTGCATGTATGCATGTGTGCATGAAGGCAGAAAGCACATTGATTTTCTTCCCAAGGATAAGAGAAGCAAAGGTCATAGCTCCTCACACTCTAATTTATGCAAGATTAATGCATAGAATACAGCAGAGTTCACTTAATGAGGATGAAACATGCAGATGAGTGAAAAAGTGTATCGTTTTCAGTTTTGATTTCCCAGTGGAAAGAATATAAAATAATACAATAATATAAAATATCTTTCACAAGAATTTCTGATTAAGAAGCAGGCAGCAGTGTATAATCCTGTTTTGAGCTGGAATCAAGGAACTCAGGCTGCCTTCTCCTTTGGAATATCCTGCACTTTATGGTTCCACACTTGTGGAAAACTGGGCAGGCACCTTGGGCTCTTTCCTTGCACTTCTGTTTCACAGAAATATTTCTGTGAGAATGCTTTCGTGGCTCTGGAGGCAGAGTGCTGCAGGAAAACCAGAGCTTTGTGATAATCAGAGTCTGTAATCCTTGGGAACAAAGAAATTGCTGATGAACTCAAAGCGATAAGAAATGTCTGGTGTCTCCAGCAAACTGCCTGGAGTTCAAAGTCTCTTCTCTGCCCTGAGTGACCTCCTGGAACCTGAACTGTCCATTACTCTCAGAGTGTTTCTGCGCTCTAGGATGATGTTGCCAGTTGCCTTTCAAGACTCCCTTTTAGTTTTTCTATCACTTTGCAGAGCTTTTAAGGCACAGCTCTGTCTCATCCTCCCTGGTGACCTGCCCCATATCCTGCTCTGTCCCCTCCTCCCCAGCCACTCACATCATCAGTGGGCAACGAGTCCAGAGAAGTTCAGCCATCATTCCTCTCCTTAAAGCTGTGATGGAGGCTTTGGAAACAGCTTCATTTTCAACGTGTTGCACTTGAAGCAGAAATAAAAATGCCCATTTGACTCTATAATGGACTTTAATCTCCAAATTGGCACGCTAGCTCCTGAGAGGTTAGCTGAATTTTCAGTTCACCAAACAAAAGTCCTTAAAATGTTGACTGGAGTTTTGCTCAGATTTTCTCATGTTTCATGGAGTTTTTGAAATAGTTCAGCCCCATGTCAAGTTTAGAACAGCTGCCAGGCATCTCAGAGATCTGAGAAAACTTTTGAACATTCAGTAGTAACTGCATTCGTGTGTTTCTCTGCATTCCTCATGAGTTTAAAAGATTGTTCACAATCTTTCGATTCAACATCGTTGAATTTCGGTTTTGGAAGTTTCCAGACAACATTTTGTTGAAAAAAAAGATCCACAACTCTGCCTCTCTTTTTAAATCAAAACATCAGAGTTATTTTTCTGTGCTCTCTCCTCATCTGTGATCAGGGTCAAGGTAGGGCTTGTGTGGTAAATCTGAAGTGAGAAAATAAAGTTCCATTTGGACCCAGTTTTTTGTTCCCCCTCCAGAGCTCTGCGCTGCCCTCCCTTGTCTGAAGGTCCTGGAGTGACACTGTTGGACTGGGAGGAAGAAATGTTATTCACAGCTTTATTAAAAGTCTGTAATGCCTATTACTTAATTAAAATCCAGCCTGATATAAACCCAGATTGCATCTGCCTGATAAGGGATGGGCTACAATTCTCTTGTCATAGAAACTGCTGTGTTTGACTGAGTTTTCCCTCTATTTTAGAAATGAAATGTTGAATGAATGAGCTTCTTCCTCCCCTCTGATTTCCAAAAGCAAAGAAAAGGACAATATTCATGTTGGAAATAATTTCTTACAGTACAAAAATATATTTGTGCTGCGTTGGCTTTTCTGTATTTTTTTGTGCTTCTCTTTTGTTTCTAACAAATCTGGTTGCTTCCCCAGAATCTTATGATAACTTTTAGAGTACAATCTATTTCCAGTGTCTTTATGAAAGCAAAGCTCTGTCATTATGTTCTCAAAGGGATGTACCAATAAACCTGAACCTGGGGAATAAAATTGGAAGATTACTGTTTCCTGTCATGTATTTCTGTTTTATGGTGTTGAGTAAACTGGAATGGTTTAGTGGGGAGAAAAAACAGCAGCACTGAAGGGAAGTAGCTATTAATGTCCTATCAGAGCTTGATGGGGTTTGATATAATTAAAAAAAAAAAACAACAACTTGTGATATCTCCAGCAATTGTAATTTCAATTATTTGCTAGCTAAAGGCAACTTTCACTGCTCCAAGTTAGGAAATCATGTAAATAGACTAATTAATATAATTTGCCTTGTGCTCCACTAAGAGAACAAACCCAAATATTTAATTTTTTAAGAGGGGGAAAAAAACCCCACATAAACTAAATATTATAAATATTCAGTCCAGCCATAAAGCAAACATTACGTATTTCAAGTCATCCTCGGCATTTCTGAGGATTTGATGAAATTATGATGGTTTGATTTGGCTTTACAGCTGCACCAGAGGAAAGGAAGAGTTCCTTTGTGAGCATCAGAGCCAGCTCTTTCCAGAGTGCAGGGGACAACGTCTGCGGCGGGGGGCCAGCAGATAGAAAGAAAGCTTCATCATCTTGAATCTTCAGCCTTTAATATCAAGAGACTTCCACAAAACTTAAAATGAGTCTTTGAAATATTCCGTGCTGTGGTGGTAGAAAGGTACAATAAATAATATTTTTCTTTTTCCTCGTGTGGAATGGAGAGATAAAGCTATTTATAAAACTGTAAAGGCTTACAAATCATTCTAACCGGTTGTCATATGTTAATGTCAGCCAGAATTTAATCACCCAAAGTAAAAAAAATCTATATTTTTTTTTTCTCCAAACCTATCTTATTTTCATAACTCTCTCTATTGACAGGTTCTCTTGTGATGATAAATTAAAGGAATGACCAAGACCACAAAAATGTAAAGTCAGAAAAAGCACAGGGCCTGACCCAGTAGGTTGTTTTTAAACTGGGTGGCAGTTTTATTTCTTTGTTCTTGTAGCATTTACAGGATCTGATGAGGAGTCGTGCTCAGCACTGTACACCTGCTTAACAAGAAAATAAAGAGGGGATAAATAAATGTGAAGTGAAGATCCAGATTTGTATTACAGGTGGCAAGGCTCTATCTATAAACTCTTTGTGGAGTTGTTGGTTCAGGAATAAACAACCTTGCTTAGGAGCAGAAGAATTTTATTCATCAATTTATTAATAAAGGTTTTTATGACAGCTGCTTACCCAAAAAGCTGTTCAGTGACGGGTTTAATTTGCCATCTGGGATTGGAGTGCCCCGAATCCTTTGGCTTTTTGCCACTTTCACTCCTGTTAAAAGGAGACACATCATCCACGGGCGTTCCAGGTGATCTGTGCTGAATCAGACTTTGCCCTCTGAACCAAAGAGGAGTTTCAGAGAAAAATGAAGACATGCATGATGTTTAGGTCTGTGATTTTATAATGTTGTATCCATCTCTCAGGAAATCCAGGACTGATCAGGTTCCTGATGTTTAGGTCTGTGATTTTATAATGTTGTATCCATCTCTCAGGAAATCCAGGACTGATCAGGTTCCTGTGCAGACGATGTTGGACATCCAGCATTCCTTGGTGGCCTTTATCCTGCATTCAAATCGAAGTCAGGAAGGCTCTTGCCAAGCTTGCCATGCTTTTTGATATGAGTATTAGAAAAATCAATTTTAAAAATCACCCTATTCTCTTTTTCAAAACAATATAACTCTGTTGATTGAACCGATGGCTTTGGTTGTCTTCTCACAGCATGTGAGCCATGCACAACACTGAAATGTGAAATTGGTCTCCCTTTATTTCCCTGATGCCAAAGCCCTTCTGTGGGTCAGGGAGAGGCTGCCAGTGCAGAGCCCCTGTCCTGAGTGCTGAAAACACCAGAGGTGCCCCCAGGTGTGGCTGCTCCATGCAGCTGGAAAGTTTCCTCTCCATTCCTGGAGGTGGCCTGCTGCAATTGAAAATGGACACAATAAAAACCACAGAAACAGCAGAGTGGGTCTGAAGCCTTTTGTTTGTGCTGAGGACGTTCCTCTCTCCCTGGGTTTTTTAGAAGATGATCCTCATTTCCCTCTGCCCACGCTTTGCCATGTAAGGTTTATTTCCAAGCCTTTTTGAAGGAGGTGTTTTGCCTATTAGAAATACAGATTTATATCCCAGGGCTCCCTGATGAAAGGTTGGCTGTCTAATGGCGTGGGTTTGGTGGCTGTGGTACAGTGCAGGGTGTTAAGGCTGTAATAGGAAATCAAATAGTTCATTTCACAGCCATCAAGTACATGCTGAGCTGCCTGACTGGTTTATGCTGCTTTATCTTTGAGGACATAAAACCTATTCTTACTTTATGAAAACATACTTTGTGTTGGATAATCATTTCATTTACATATAAAGGTTACACTTAATAAAAATATATGAACCAAAATTGCAACAAAGATACAACATCATAAACCACCTTTTTTAAAGCGTGCTGGCTTTTCCTCTTGAAAGGCTTCATTGCCTTTAAGACAGGAGATACTGCTTCAGAACTAAAGATTTAAAGCTTTTTTCTTCTGCCTGTAGTAAAAGTAATAAAGCTTTTTATTGTACAAAGACTGTAAATATATTTAGCAATAATTTCAACAGCTGGAAGTGTCTAGATGTCTGTAGTGGAAATACAAGGATCATATTTACCTAGACTTGGCCTTGAAATTTCTATAACCCTTTTCTTTCCACCTAAGCAGCACTGAACAGTTATTGGCTGTTATCTTGTAAACACTGCAAGACAATCTCGTGGAGAAAATGACTCTGTGCAGTCAGAAATAAGACACTGCTGGAGCAGGAATGCTGTGAGTATTTTCTGTTGTCATCGTCTGTGACAACTGTTTCCTGCAAAGAGGAGCCACCCCTGCAGCCTGGAGCCTGGCACCCAAAACTCTGCACAGCTCTGAGAGCAGAGTCTGATGGTGGAGAGCCTTCATCCCCCAGAACACGCCACAATAAACCTGATATCCTAAAGAAATTGCTGGTGTTTAGGGAAACTGTGGCAAAAAAATAATAAATATTTTTTAAAAATAAAAGTAATAATGGTCTTTATTATTATTTTTATTATTATTATTATTATTATTATTATTATTATTATTATTATTATTATTAATTTTTATCTTTATCTTTATCTTTATCTTTATCTTTATTGTCTTTATTGTCTTTATCTGTATTATTTGTATTATTATATTTATTATTATATTTATTATTATATTTATTATTATATTTATTATTATATTTATTATTACTTTATCTTTATTATTATCATCTTTATTATCTTTATTATTATCATCTTTATTATTATCTTTATCATTGTTTGTGTTATTCTAAATGCATGAGATATTTGGGGTTGGTAGAGTAGCAGGTTTAGGCTGCAGGTAAAGTTCATTGCCTTTGGAAACACAGAAAGTTGAGAAGCAAACCTGTATCAGTTTTCATTCCTGCCAACATCTCTTTGCCTTTCTCAGTAAATATCTCAGCACTGCCAGTGTTTCATCCTTAAATCAGTACGAACAGATTTCCATTCTCTCAGTTTTATTTTGTACTTCTGTTGGCCCAATACAAACAAACTTTCAGCTCCTAAACTTTATTATCCTCTGAGGATACAAAGAGACTCTGTAAGCAGTGGAGCAGCGTCTCTTTCAACTCCATTTATAAAATAACTGTAATTGTTCTATCTCTGTATGATGGGAAACAGAACCAGTCATTGCATAGTTATAATCACAAAACAAAAACAAAATGCATGCACAGACACTCGTGCCTTGTGGGAAAACAGTGATCAGTAAGTTTGATGAGCGTGGTCAGAACGTCTGCTGAAATTTCTTTAGGATAAATATCTGCAAAGTTTCAAGGAAAAGAAGGAAAAGCATTCCAAAATATTTGTTAGCTCTACTGAAATTGTTCTTTTGGGGGTTTTTCAGAGGCCTTTCAATCATTCAGGTTTTTCTGGACATGGTCTCTTACCCCAGCATGTGGATGTGGATGTGACCTACTGTAAAAGGTTTATTTATTCTCCTATTGAATGGTTTTCATGCCCTTTTGGTAGAGGTTTCTCTTCTTCTCTGCTGACCTCTGCTCTGCCTTTTGTGCTCTGAAATTGAAGAGACCGCCCTGAAACAGAGAGATTCTGAGGAACAGAACAAACACTCAGGAAATTTTAAATTTTGACTCGTAATACTTCACAGTTCAAAACAGCATGGAAAAAAAAATGATATTTTTATGTCTCAAAAGGTTTTGAGACAATCCTGAAACATCCACTTTTTGACAGCATCTTGCCATCTAGTTGAATTTGAAACATGAGAAAAGCCTCAGAGGATACAGGAAGAGTGATGATGGTAAGGAGGAAATGGATTGTGTTTTGTTTAAAAACCAGACCTACCCAAACATGCAAGAGTAATGGAAGATATCAAATCAAGACAAATGTTATTGTACTGATAATAAGTTAGGTTAAGACAGCAAAGTTTCCTAATAAGGCTGGAGGGGGAGACTTCTTCCTGATGGATGAGAAGACCACCAAAGTGAGGGAAAAAAATCTGTAAAATAACACATCTCTCATTTTTTAACAGCAGCAGTTTTAAAAATTATTATTGAAATACATTTGAGCAACTTTAGATATCATATCTTGATATCAGTGCTAATTTTCTTTTGTAATAGGCAGCAAACCTTGTATAGCATGGATTTCTAAATTAAAATATTTAACGGTACACTTCAGTGGAAAGAAGAAGAACATTTTAAAAAGTAGACATCAGTAGTGATTAGAAATGTCAATTAACACAGTGTAAACAAGCATGAGCTTGTGTATTTCTGTGAAATTAAATCAAACTGTCTCAGCAGCAGATAAAGTTACTTTATTTACCACTGAAAGGGGACTGTTCCATCACTACTAGACCTGCAGCTGATCTATTATACAAGCTATCAGATATAGATAATTACATTATCAATTTATATCTTAAATCTCTGCTAGGATTTACTGAATTTGATTTTAGGAAACATACACTTGACAAGACAATTTTTCTGGCATCCTTTGGGGATGGCAACCGAATTTTGGGGTTGTAAAACACAATCCCATGTTCAGCTGATAGAAACTGACAGTGACATTTACACAATTCGATCTGGTTTATCAAGATTTTATGCTTCTGAGTCTAAAATGCATCAGGAAGTCTAAAGTCCACCTGGCTTGTCTTAAAATTATACAGTGCATTATATAATAACAGAGTTAGGTCTCCATTTTGGGTGAGAAAATACCAAATAGGCCTCTGTTGAGGAAATATTGAAGAAATGACAAAATATCAAGAGGAACTGGATGCATCTGCACAGGAAGATTTGTTTGTAGGCAGAGACAGCTTTGCAGGAGGTTGTACAAGGAAGTCACAAGGGCTTGGGTTCGGCCTCTTGCAGGGAATAAACTGCTCAAAGTGCTCAAAGTGTGACACTGAGGCACCTCTCAGCACACAGGACCAGTGGGCTGGGAAAGGAATGAGTTTAAATTTAAATTTAAATTTAAATTTAAATTAAAAAAAAAAATTACACAAAGGTCCTGCAGCCCCTGTGAAGGAGTTCACTGTGATGGGCCTTTATAAATAAATGTGGCAACTTGGATGCAGACTGTTAAAATTGCATAATTTTGTACTTCTTTTAATGCTTTTAATTCTTCCTTCATGAAGCCAAATTAAGGTTAGAAAGTGAAGCACTTGAAGAGAAATTAACACTGAATAACAGTGATTTTGATTCTGAATGGGCTGCATGAAATGGCCTGAAATTCTCCTTGTTTCCATCTCCAGGGTAATGTGGAATGAGCATTTACCTGCAGACCTGGCTCTCACCTGCACCTTCATGCCACAGACAAATCCCCCAGCTCACAGAATGGGGATAATTGGAATGGAAGAAATTCTTGTGGTTTGCGAGGAATTGGATCAATCAATTTTGACTTGGAGACTTTCATTGCGGTTTATTTGATAGTTAGAAACATCAGCATCTCAGAAATTAATGATCTGCCTGAAATAATGGGGATTTTAGAGGATGGAATGTTACTAAATTAATAAATATAATAAATATTAACTATTTCACTGCAAGTATATGGTCTTTCTGAAATTAAAGATGAGAATAATGTTGGATTTTCAGTTCAGAAGTAATGGTTTCATATATCAGCAAGACATTTTTTATTGATGATGTTGATATTCAGAACAGAGCTGTGTTTTTTATTCCCAATGCCCATCTGGGCTGTGCTTTCATGTTAATTGAAAGACTATTCCTCCTAATGTGGAGATGCTCTCTGTCTTCAGGTCTGGGTTCATTCAGCAAGTTCAGGACAGTCTGATAAATGGAGAAAATCTTTCAGTATTTGCTCCTAATGTTTATGGTGCAGCAGTGAGAGTTTACCACCTCCCCAGGTAATTAGCTCCCAATGCAGGAAACATTTTGGGATGCTATAGGATGCCCTGAACAGCACGGAATGCGTGATGAGAGATGAAATGAATTATAGACAAGTGAAGGAAATGGGGAAAGTTTTAAGAGAATTTTTTTTTTTTTTTATATAGAATAGTTATTATAACACTTAGTCATTAAAACAGCAGTAATAAAATTATATTTATAGCTGAATAAGGAGTCTCAGTGTGATTAAGATATGGAAGCAGCTAATTGGACTGGTGAAATATTAGGATATTGAAGTGATGAAAAGTATACAAATGAAAAAAAAAGTGCATAAAAATTAATGAGGAGACCAAAATAGGAAATGGAATAAAGGAAAATAACAAATGAAGCAATGCAGAATGAATAAACATACAGCTGGTAGACAAGGAGATCTCGAGGACAGTGCAAAAGTGAAGGGATATTCATTGCCTCCGAGCTGCTGCTTCTGCAGAGCCTGGGCTCAGCCTGAGCCTTTGGGGTTTCTCAGGGGATGGAGGGATGGATTCTCCTGGCAGGGTTTCCTGAGAGTTTGGGGTTTCTCAGGGGATGGAGGGATGGATTCTCATGGCAGGGTGTGCTGGGTGGTTGGTGTTTCTCAGTGTGCACAGGGATGCATTCTCATGGCAGGGTTTCCTGGGTGGTTGGTGTTTCTCAGGGGATGGAGGGATGGATTTTCATGGCAGGGATTTCTGAGCCTTTGGTGTTTCTCAGTGTGCACAGTGATGCATTCTCATGGCAGGGTGTGCTGTCCTCTCTGTGTCCCCTCTTGTGGGAGCAGAGGTGTGTCAGCCGTGCTGAGGAGCCAGGCTGGCTCTGCCTGAAGGGGATCAGCCTTTGCTTTTCTGGGGTCAGGAGGGAAGGCCAGGGGTGCTCTTTGCTGGGAGATCTTGAAGCTGGGTTTGTTCCCTGGGGCAGGTGGTTGGGAGGAGGAGGAGGGGGAATGTCCCAGAAATTCCTGTGCTGGCAGAAGCAGGTGGCAGTGACAGGGAGGGACAGGCAGCTCCCTCCAGAAAAGGTGGGATTGCTTCTCCACAGGCAACCTGGAGCAGATTTAGGAACTGGCCTGAATGTCCTTTTCAGGTTCCCTTTTATCCCTTGTGACTGAGCAGGTTGCCCTCCATCCATCCCACTGGAGCACACCCCAGCTTCTCTGGGCAGCCAGCGCCTCTCACAACCTCCACAGAGAAGATTTTCCTCCTTTTCAGTTTGAAGTTTGTGTCCTGTCACCCCCTGCCCTGTCCCCAGCCCCTCCCCAGCTCTCCTGGAGCTCCTTTGGGCACTGGCTCTGAGCTCCCTGGGGTTTTCTCTTCCCCAGGATGTGCAACCTCCCCTCTCAGCCTGTCTTCACAGGAGAGGTGCTCCAGCCCTCTGAGCTTCTGTTTTCTCTCTCAGTGGCAAAGTAGGAAAAACTCTCAGAATATAACTATATTTAAAGGTTTATTCATAAGATTATTCTAATAACTAATTATTAAAATTATTATTAATTAATAATATTATTCTATTTTACTTGTATTTTAATAATTTCAATATTTTTATAATAATTTTTTTAAATGTATTTTCCAAGCTTGGAAAATTTGGGAAAATACTAACAGTTTGGAAAACATATAGAATATTTATTATGAAAACGATGAGATTTGCAGCACACTTTTATCTGTGGCTTTGCAGTGATAAATCCAATAGAATTGTTACTGCAATTATATATCAGGACACACAAAGTTTATGTTTGCACATAAATATGAGATGAACTCTCCTGCCAAGCACTTTAAGTAGCAGCTGATGTTTCATTATATCCCTGATTTATACCAACAAGGTAAGATATTTACAGTTAACTAACTCTGTAAATAATTTTGGCCTCTGAGGTACCTCGATGTGAAATATGGTCAGGAATGAACAGCAAAACAAGGTGCTTGGATTAAACACATTCTTTTATGATGAGCAAACTTCACCTATATTTACCCATTTAAACAGAATTCTGTTTTATACATAGTTATCTGATTCTCTTCACCATATGAAGTTAGAAATGTTAAGCCTCAAAGCTATATCCTTCCTGCATATTGCGTTAAACAGACATGGTTTCAGCAATTTCCATTCCTTGCAGGAAAATATGGAATTTTCTGAATTAATTTAATTTACATGGCCACTGGGTCTTTCGTTTTAGATGATTTTTTCCCCCTGAGAACTGTAGCTTTTATCCTGGCCAGCGTGATGCTGCCCAGAAGGAAAAGGCAAGGCACCAGAATCAAGCCAGAATTCTCTCAAGCTCACATTTGGAGTTCTGGGGGTACAGAGGTCTGGGAATTGCCCTGTGCAGGAGCAGCCTGGCTGTGGCTGTGTTAAAGCAGAGGCAGCAGCTCTGGGACTGCACAGAGCCCACCATGGGTCCTGTTCTGGCCGTGCCCTGCCGTGTTTCAGCTCCTCCCAGGGCTGGGGAGTGTGAGTGCCTCTGAAAATGGAGCCATACAAACAAAGTCAGGGGCTGAACACGAGCTGGGAGCGAGTGCAATGAGCCACTGGACAGGACAGGTCCCACTGTCCTTTCGCTGCCTGTGCAGCTCTGCTCCCAGGGACATCAGGAGGTCACTTGGTGCAGCTCTCCTTGCTGAAACAACAGATCTGTGGTGCTCCAGCAGCGTTCTCCTCCAGTTTGCTGCCAGAAAAACCATCAGAGCAGCCCTTTGGATTATTAGGATGATGTTTTTCCCTTTAATATCCAACTTCGAGCTTCCTTATGCCATTTAAAACAATTGCTTATTCACTGTGGCCATGAGGAACAGATAATTCCCTTCTCCTTTTCAACAGCCTTTTATTTTCCTGATGACTGCTATAATGTTGTCTCATTTTTCTGTCTTTAGGCAAACTACTGCAATTCAATTATTCTTTTGGCACAGGTGGTATTGATTATTCCTAAGTATTCTTGTCCCTAGCACTTCTGCCATTTAAACTATCCTCTGTTTTAAGAGCTAATCTCCACCTCAATAAATCTGTCGTGTGGAAGCTTAAGAAAACACAAGTATTTTTTTTCATACCACGTGTAAATAAATGATGGAAGACTTTACACTGGCCATTGCAGAAGGCAGATTATAAATGAGTTCAAAAAAGGGTGACACACAGCCCTTATGGAAGAGTGGTCTAGAGGGCACAGCCAAAAATCATTTTCTAAATGCAAGCTCTAGCACAGGAGTGCTGAAATGATGGTTTGTGCCTGGGAGGGATGAACAAGGAAAAGGCTGTTCTTTACTTGCCCTGCTTCTCACATCCTTTCTCTAAGCATCTGTTACAGGATGTTTCAGTTATGACCTTCTTTCGTGGGATTGCTTCATCCTTAATAAGCTTAGGATACACTGGTTTGCATATGCATTTTGTAAATTTGTTGGCTTATTATTTCTGATAAAACTCATAAAAGGATTACGGGCCTCTTATCTCCTACCAGATTAATTGTGAGCTAAAACAGCAAAGGTTAAGAGGCTTGCCATTTCCTCTTTTCTCCTCTTGCAGATGGCTGCCTGAGTCTCTCTGAAAACATTTATCCTTCATCTTCTTCATTACTTGTTGACCTATACCTTGTCACACAATCCTCACTCCTTTTAAAGATAAAGGAAAAATATTATGTAATTATGGAGATAGTCCCATTCTTTGAAATGTCTAATTATTTTTTTTAACTGTCCTTATTTCTTGGTTTAACTTAAGTTTTAAGAAAGGGAATTCCAATTCTGAATTATTCAAGGAAAAAAAAATCATACAGCTTGTTTTTAAGTAGCATCATTTTGGTTTTACTCATTTCCCTCTTCTCCTTCCTTAATTTTTATTATTAAGAAATTTGGTTGAGATTGGTCTCTGGAGGAGAGTAAATTGATTCTGTACAACCTGGGTATTATTAGTGGGTGGGGGAAGAGCCAATTAATTTAATGTCAGGGCTTATCCCTTTTCCAGCTTCTGTTTTGTGACTCATTTTGTCATTTCTTAGCAGTGCTTATCTCCACCTGCCTTTCAATGCTGTGACATGACCACAGAATATTATTTTTCTTTTATCTGCTCTGGCAAGAGATTTTGTGTTTTGATCTCTAACCCCGTCCTTCCTGGGGTGGGTTATGCTGCAGTCCCTTTCCTCGTGGGCTGCAGATGGAAACAAACGAAAAACTTCAGCTGGAGCAGATGCCAGTTATGGGATGCTGTGGCACGGTTCCCTCTGCAATGAAATGGAGATTGCTTTGGGAAATAGAGAATCTCTGTGAGGGTTTGAAAGCCCTGCAACCTGCCCCAGCCCAACCCAACCCAACCCAACCCAGCCCAACCCAGCCCAGCCCAACCCAACCCAGTCTAGCCCAGCCCAGCCCAACCCAACCCAACCCAACTCAACCCAACCCAACCCAGCCCAACCCAACCCAGCCCAACCCAGCCCAACCCAACCCAACTCAACCCAACCCAACCCAACACAACCCAACCCAGCCCAACCCAGCCCAGCCCAACCCAACCCAGTCTAGCCCAGCCCAGCCCAACCCAACCCAACCCAGCCCAACCCAACCCAACCCAGCCCAACCCAACCCAACCCAGCCCAACCCAACCCAGCCCAATCCAACCCAACCCAACCCAGCCCAACCCCGCCCAGCCCAGCCCAACCCAACCCCGCCCCACCCAACCCAGCCCAGCCCAACCCAACCCAGCCCAACCCAACCCAGCCCAACCCAGCCCAACCCAACCCAACTCAACCCAACCCAACCCAACACAACCCAACCCAGCCCAGCCCAGCCCAACCCAGCCCAACCCAACCCAACTCAACCCAACCCAACCCAACACAACCCAACCCAGCCCAGCCCAGCCCAACCAGCCCAACCCAACCCAACACAACCCAACCCAGCCCAGCCCAACCCAACCCAGCCCAACCCAACCCAGCCCAACCCAGCCCAACCCAACCCAACTCAACCCAACCCAACCCAACACAACCCAACCCAGCCCAGCCCAGCCCAACCCAACCCAACCCAACCCAGCCCAACACAACCCAACCCAGCCCAGCCCAGCCCAACCCAGCCCAACCCAACACAACCCAACCCAGCCCAACCCAGCCCAACCCAACCCAACCCAACACAACCCAACCCAGCCCAGCCCAGCCCAACCCAGCCCAACCCAACCCAGCCCAGCCCAGCCCAGCCCAACCCAACCCAGCCCAATCCAGCCCAGCCCAGCCCAGCCCAGCCCTGGCACTCTGGGATCAGGGTTAAAACCCATTTCCAGGTCCTGGCCTGGCTCTGCCTCCTCCCCTGGGTTTGCCAGAGCATCTGGGCTGCAGCTGGAGCTGCTCCATCTCCTCTCTGCAGTGCAGGTAGGGTGTGAGGGTTCTGCTGTGTGCCCACCCCTGCCAGCCTTGCCCTTGGGTTGGGATTAGAGGGGCAGAGATGCTGCCTCCTGAGAGTCCTGATGACTTTTTGTGGGTTTCCTCTGCAGTTTGTATGGCACTTTGGCGTTTAAGAGTAGCTGCAATGTTTGTTTCCTTATTGAAAACTTCTCTAAGGAACTGTTTTGAAAAGAAAATGGATTTGGGGCATAGCTTGTGGATGTCAGTGCAACCTGTGCCAGCTTCAGTTCATAATTCCATGCTAGATCAACAGCTGAGTTGCTCCAGTTGGCATTGCTTGTTCCTGGTGGATTGGCAGCAATCCTGGAGAGGGGCAGTGTGGGCAGCTGAGGATGAAAATGTCTGAGCTATTTTTGATTAATCTACTTACAAGTGTGAGTTAACTTCCTGAATTGCAGGCAGTTAATATTTTTCACTTTGACTTTGTTTTATGTTGCTCACCTGCTGTGATTTCAGAGAGGCAATATAAATGTTACTCTTGCACTGAAGAGTGGTGAGATGGCTGTGGAATTTTACTTGTTAATAAAAGCTGAAAATCCTCTGTGCAAGTTCACAGAAGTGCCAGAAGAGCATGTAGCTAAAATCCTGCAATTTATAATTATTCTGTTCCTACACCAGATTTTATCTGCTTGCAGAAGCCTCAAGCTTCACTGAGGCTCGATCCAGCCATTAGTGACCACGTTAAAAATGAGCTTATGACGAGTACCTGACTTGATTTATTGTTTTGAGGTGTGTTAAAATTATGGATTCTTGACAGAAAAACCAAAATCCCAGTGAATGAGGTCAAAATGTAGTAGAAAAATTGACTTCTTTGAGTACATGTTGTCCTCCTTAATTTTTATTTTTAACTGCTTGCTCTCGATTCCCCTGGAGCTGCAAGGGTCTATTTCTTTTTCCTTTATAATGTAACTCTGTCACTTTCATGTAGCGAAGCAAAATGATAACCAATGTGTATTATCTGATTCCTTGTGGAGAAATTCTGCACAGTAAACATAATGCACAAAAATATCACAAGGCTAATTGAGAGATATATCTTAAATTAGATGAGTTCTTTTCTTAATTCTTAACAATTGCTAAGCATTTTTATGAGCCAGATACCATTCCTTGCTTTCCACAGTAAGTTCAGTAATTAACAATGGAAATAAGTAGCTTCAGGCAAGATCTTTGTGTGTGTGGGTATATCTCATATATATATATATATGAGCTAGTTTCTCACTTTCTGCAAAGAAATTTATCAGTTGCATATTTTTGCTTTGGCAGGGCCTTTATTGCCTTCTATAAAGTTTTTAATATTTTGAGCACAGCAGTAACTTTTTTCAATTGTTTGTGAGCTCATCTCATTTACACTTTACTTGGTAACTGAAAGTAGCATTGAAATTTAGAAAATAAAATGGACTTTTCAGAATGGGAATGCCTGTGAAGCTGTATCATCTGGCTTTTTGAAGATAATAAAAATGAAAATAACTAAATGCAAAAGAACAAAATTAATGATAGCTGATCTTATGTAGTGGAGTGTTCCTCTCCTAAAAACTTTCAATGGGGACAACAGTTACAAATTGTTTTGGAAAGCAAAGTCAGACTTTAAAGTGTACAAGAGGCATCTCCATGGTCATTATACTCCCTGAACAAGCATGCAGGCAAACATCACAAAATTCCACATTTCAAAAGATGCAGGGATGCATTTGAAAGGCACCCAGTTCTCCAGATGAAGACTCCAGCTGAGAGCAAATTAAGAATCGGCCTGGAATGTGGCTGGTGGTTTTGGTTTAATCTAGTGCTGAGCGTTTAATATCAATGGATTTGCTTCATCAAAAAGTCGGGTTAGGATACTTCCTGTGGATTCCATCATGGAATAACCCTTTGGGTGCTGTTACTGTACAGTGTTTGATGGGAGAAAATGACTGAAAATGCAAATGTGGCACATACTGACAAAGCCAAGGGGCTCTGGCACCAGAAAGCAGAACTAATCTTTCACTGCAATTTATAGTAATTTTATCTTTTTTTTTTTTTTTCCCCAATGTGTGGAGTTTTCAAAACTCTTCAGGCTCAATCAAGATTAAAATGCAAAACAGGGCAGGTTTCTCCATTATTTTTATCTCCGGTGGACTTCACTGAGTGAGCAGTTTGTTACAAGTTATTCTGTAGATGAAGGCCCCTGTTAACAATCCTTGCATATAAAAGTGCTCAATCTGTTAGGTGTCAGTAAGAGAACACACCCATGGGTAAGTCTGGTAAATACACTTGGTTTATGTCATCCTGAAATGCAAAAATGTTTGCCAAGCAGTGGTGTTCAGTGCTTGAGACTGGGTTCAGCAAGTCCTTATTTACACAGTTTTTTTCCCTGAAGTGCTGGTTTGGAGCAGTTGCACATTGTGGGCTGCCCACCATCCTCGGGGTGGATATTTTGGTGTGAAAGCACCTCTTTTGTTTGGTTCTGCATCTGAATGAAAGGCATCAGTCCCTTGATGTTGCTGTGCACTAATGAAGGGACTGATACTCAAGTTTTTTTTTTATCCCCACTGCTATTTTATCAACTAAACTACTGTACAGTATGTTTGAGTAATGAATAGAACATAATAAATGTTGCTACATTTTCTATTTTGTCGCCAGAAGATGCATCTCGTGGGAAAGGTTAAATCTAACAATATGATCACTTGGTGGCTTCAGCACTCCACTGAATCAAGGACTCCTTTATTCTAATTAGAGCTTCAAAATAGTCCCTGTGTAAGGATGCAGTAGAAACCTGCAGGATTTCAAATGGGCAACCAGCAGGAATTCCTGACAAGTGTTCAGAAAATGCCTTATGGTGCTTTAAGAGATGCAGGGGATCTTTATGTTCAAGACCAGCTATTTCCCTGAAATTAATGTCATATTTAAAAAGAAATGCCCCTCAAAAACCCCAAAACTTTTATGTCATCTCTCTTTTTCATAACCAAAACACTGGTTTTTGTTGCTTTTCTTATACTTGCCTATATAAAAATTTGTTGGGTTTTTTTTTTTTCCTTTTGGAAAATATTCAGTTTAAATTGGCAAAATACCAAACATAGCTGATTATCAAAATTAATTAACTTCATATCATTTGATCTTCACAAAGACCTCTTCAGGATTGAAAGAAAGAAAATATTTGTTATTACTTTTAGCCTAAATATTTTTAAAAATACAGTTGTACAAATGATCCCTGCATCTTTAATGGATGTGCCTCACTGTAAGTGAACTTTAGTTAATCTTTTATTTTTGGTGTAGTTACTATATAATTCTTGAAATCAGGACTGGTCTCCCACTGTTATTGAACTTTCATCCTGTTGGGAGTTAGGGTTTGTTCCATGTTATTTTATTTCCTTTCTGTCCTGCTGTTATTGAGGAGGTGCTGGGAATGTGTGACACGTGCAGGTGATCTGACTGTACAGCTATTTACAAGAAGCTTTTTCTGACTCCTACTACAGTTTGTGAAATAAGGGATGAAAGACTTGTGCTAGAAGAAGTTCAGAGCACTGAACAATCAGCTGTCACTTCACAGAGCCTTTGGGACACTCTTAGGGCAGGTGGCAATTTGCCACCAAAGCACTCAGACTTTTTTTGAGTTACTTTAACGCTGTTCAGCAAGTCACAGACAAAATTCTATTTGATTTCTGGTTATTCTTCTGTTATATTAAATGGGCCAAGCTTAAGTGGGGTTTACCCTGGAGGACAGTAGAAATAATGAGGCCTTGCTGGAAACTCTGGAATAAGGAATCTGTTGGCTTTTAAAATGTTTTAGTAAGAATCTCCTGGCACACAATACTAGTTCAAAGCAAAGAGCTCTATCCCATTTCTTGGGTGTAAAATCTCTTTTTTTTCTCTTGAGGAAAGCATTCATAAGACTGTTGAGGACACTGGAACTCCCTCATGTCCATTGCAGAAGTCATTAGGTGCTAATTGAGGATTCCTATTACCCACCTCGGTTCTAGGTGCTCCAATTCCTGCAGCAGCCTGGATGCCCAGGCTGGGCCCCAGAGCTGGTTTTTATTGTTCCATCCAAACTGATATCCCTGGTTTGGGAAAGAATCTGTGAAATGGAACAGCTTTGAGCAGTCACAGAGCCACATCCTGCAGTTTGTATTGGGATGTTTGGATCCCAGGATGACACAGATGCAAAAGGAGTTTATAATAACTTTATTTATGCCTACTTTTTGATGGTGGGTCCTGGACAATGTCAAACAGCAGGAGATTATCCTGAGCAAACCTTCTATTTCCACCAGTGTTTGTTCTTCCAGAAGTTCTGGTGAGCATATGCATTAGGAATTTTTAAGTTTTGAACAGTAATATGGGAAAGGACAATGTTACAAACTTTTTCACCACCATGCATTGGAGTTTTGATCAATATCTAGCTGTTCAAGCTTCTTAGTGACTTCATTCTTTTTCTGTTTAAAAAAAGAAGACCCAAATGCACAAGAAAGACTCCTTAGTATTCTGTTTAACTCTGTAATATCTAGTTCAGATTCTATAACGAGGTTGAGTTTTCTGGTTTTAAAATTCATTCCCCTTGTAAAGGACCTACTTAACATAAATGTCTTGAGTATCTTTTTGCACTGGGTGAAGAGCATCCTCCCAACAATTCAGCTGCACATTTCCCCTTCAGATGGGGGAAGGGGGGTTGCATTGTCCTTGTTTTCAGCAGTGAATGACAAATCTGCCTGATCCCTCTTTGCTGTGCCATTGCCTAGCGCCACAATACCTAGTCTTGAATTAAGAAATCGTATTTCTATAAAGTGCCTAGTAAATTTTGAGTTCCACATGTGGAATTTGCAGAATCCAATATAATCTGAGTGGGAGCTACCTAAAATATAGTCTGAAGTGCCAAGGAGAAGCTCGAGGGGTCAGCTGGGCCAACTCTTAGCTGATGCCTATGGATAATTATGCAGAACAAAACAGTTTGAACAAGTCTCTTCAAGAAAAACTTGAAAATCCAGTCAATTTATTCCTGGAGAGTGACCTAAGTGTGAAAGAACTGAGTCAAAACATGTCCTTAAATGAGTCTGATAGAAGAAGTGAAAATAGATCCCCTCTTTCCTGAGTATCTTCAGGGGGCTGTTGAACAGACAGAGACACATGCTGGCCAAACAGCTTCCAAATGTTTCCTTCCTCTTGCACTGATTATCTATATAAAACTCCATTCCTGCAGCCAAATCTTTATTTTCTGAGAATATTTGACAAAATGGGCCCTGCAAGGGAGGAACCCATGGTTTAAGAGTTTTCTTGTGCCTTGGAGTAGACCAGAGCTTAGACCAGAAGAGAGGTTGTGAGACTTCTCAAGGGACAGAGCTTTGTGATAACCTGGCACTGCTAACAGGAGATTCCAGTGTCTAAAGAGGTTAAAGTTGTGTAATCTGAGCAGGTGGTGCCTTGGGAGGGACTCTGGGAGCGTGGTGAGACAGCAGTGGAGATCTCCAAGAGTTGTGTTACTTCTTGGGCATCCTTGTCCTGAGCTGGGGTCAGTTCTGGGAGGACCAAGGGGCTGGAGATGAGGAGACTTTCTCTGGCATTTTTGCTGAGGATTTGCACTTGGCCAGGTCAAATAGAATAGATGGATCTGCTCAGCAGAGCTTCTCCTTTCCTGGGGCAGGGGGACATGTGCTCTTTTCTGCTTTGGTTCGTTTTTTGTGTGCCTGGCATTTGTTCCTGCCTTTGAGGCTGGATTAACTGGACATCTGCTGCTGGAGATTTTCTCCTCTCCATTAAAGAGACACGAGTTGCTTCCATGCCAGTCTTCTGATGTCTGTCCAGAAGATTCTGCAGGCACTGAGACATGCTGAGTTGTGAGTTTAATTATCCTGGCAGGTTGTTAGAGACAAAACAAGAGATGGGAATTGCCACTCTGATAACAGAAGCCTGTACAGAAAATTCCCGAAGGAGTACATAAAAATGTAAACTGCTTAGTAATATGGCACCTTTTTCTGCTCAGGAGCTGCCTAAATGAGTTCTGCATGTTTCTGGAAATTCCAGAGTTGTGATTGTGTTTACTTTTAATGCTTAATAGACACTATAAAATGACTGTTTATGGGGTGAAAATAAAATAAAGCATTTGCATTTGTTGATATTTTCTCTGTCTGAAAAGCAGGGGATTGTTAACTGATGCCAATCAAATTTGGCATTGGATTCTATTGAGTTTGATACAGTTTTTGGCCAAAATATGTTTCAACATCTATTTTATACATTAAATATTAGTGTACATTTAAATAACCTAGTATATAAAATATAGCTCACGTTATTGCCTTTAATTAACCCTGCATAAATACCTGCCAAGGTTAAAGCAAGTTTTGGAGGACTCCAAGACTGTCCAAAACTGCAAATGATTGAATTTAGAAGACTTAGATGTTATTTAATTTTTATTTTTTTTCAAGATTAAGTAACTTGCCATAGACTGAAAATGTGCACGTGTTTTATGGCATTGGGCTGTCCCTGAGAGGGAGATGCTGCAGTCCCCAGCCCCTGGCAGCAGCACACTCTGATTTCAGCTTCCTCACGTCTTGTGCAGTTCAGCATTGGCTGGGGAGCCTTTTCCACACAGGTGCAAAACCAGGAGTAAAGAGAAGCTGCTTCTGCTGGTCCTGTGTTTCACTCAGAGCAGAATTTCTCCTCCAGGAAGACAAAGTGTGATGAATGCATTCACTGTGAAATGCTGGGAAATCAGTTTGAAATCTGATAGATAACGATGTAAAAAGTGTGTGGCTGAGTGAAATGCAGTGGTTTCCCCCACATTCATTCCAGCTATCCTGGGCAGCTCTAGATTTCTAAATAAAATTACAGGTTCTGAAACCAGGCCTTGATGTTTCTCATGGCTCATGGAACTGTTGGATGACAGTGGTTCCAGTCCAGGAAGACAGACAGAATGTTAGGACATTGATAGGGAGTGGAAAATAAAAAACATGATTATCTCCTTCGTGGTCATCCCATCTTGTCTGTTGATTTGATCCTTGTCTCAGGGTGTAGCGGAACTGCAGAAGATCTAGAAAAGAATGTGCATGATAATCAGCAGAATGGAACTGTTGGTTTTGAGTAACTCGTGCCAGGAGCTTTTAGGCTGAGAAAAAGAAAACAAGAAAAAGAGAGGAAGTATGAATTAGCTGGGGAAAGAGAACAGGAGGGAGTTGTCTCTTCCATCTGAGAATTAAGAGCTATCAAACTCCGCAAGTGGTTGGCTCAGGATGATTAAAGCAAACAGTTCCTCACACAGCATGAGGTTCAGCTGTGGAAGTTGTTGATCCAATGCATTGTGTGTAGATAATAAAATCTGTGTGGGTTCAAAAGCAATTGGACAAGTAGGTAACAAATTCAAATTATTAAGGCTTACTGTATTAAAAAAAATTACTTTTCTTCAACAAGTTCTTGACCCCTGAATCTTGGGAGTGTAGAACATTCCCAGAGAACGCTGTGTACACTCTATCCCTGGAAACTTGTGGTGTTCTCATGAGCTTCCTCAGTCATCTGCTCTTGGCAGCTGCTGGAGGATTGAACTGGAGGGAGCTTTGGTTTGACCTTGTATTTCTGTTCTTGCAAATTAGATTGCTTGTATGTGTCTGGTTTACAAAAAATTAATAATAAACTTTTTAAAATGTGAAGGGGAAAAGGGCTTGCATCTACTTCCAAATAGAAATTAGCAACTAAAATCACAGTACATCTTATGATTCCTTGTCTGTGACTTGTACAAAATGAAAGCTGGGGTGCCACATTAGATTACCTGGGAGAACTGGCCTCTCTTAATCTGGTTTGGTTTTTTTCTGACAGAACCTGAGAACTCTGTGATCATTTCTAATCTAGACCAACAAACAAATCAGGGACTATAGATATTGTAACACATTTAACAGGCACTTTATTCACACATATGGAATTGTGGTGGATCATGGGCAAGTAGTACCAAGGTCTCTGAAAAGGAAAATGATCTGTTTCACTCAGACTTATAAATATGTGTATCTTACAAGTCCGTCTTTTTGATTTACAAAGATGTTGAGCTCTTGTGTAAAATTAGTGTTTACAGTTGTCAGACCTGTGAAAGAGATGATTTTACTCCATGAACAATTCTGAATATAACGATGTCTGTAGCACTGTTTAGCATTTAATTGTATATTCAGCACCTTGTTGAGAAAGATCTCTTGCCATTCACAGAGATATCCAAGAGGCTTTCTATCCCCACTCTTCAAAAGACCTTTAGACTGTTAAATTTGCCTTTCTGTGCAGGAGCAGCAGAACAGTCTTGGGAAGCTGGTGAGACAGAGCTTTGAAGAGATGGGAGAAGGGGGTGAACTTTGGGGTGGATTTTGTTTCTGTCCCCCTGAGAAATGGCAAATTTAAATTGAGGGTTTGGGACACCAGGGATGAGCAGCAGCTCCTGCCCTGCCTCTGCCCGAGGTGAGGGTCTGGAGGAAAGGTGCCAGAGCTGTCCCTGTCACCTGTTTGGGTTCCTGCAGCAGGGGAAGCGCCCAGCTCTGCCCAGGTGAGGTGAGAGGAGCTCTCCCCTCTCGGGTGCTCAGAGCTGGGAACACAGCCCTGCTCACAAATATCACTTATTGCAGGGGATGCTCATGGAGAAAAGGCCTTGCAGCTCGAGGCAGTCGGTGTGGCACTTTCTGGTTCTTTGCAGTTCCCATTGCATTGATTTGTGCTCACCCCATGGTCAGAGGGAACAAAAACCCCCAAACCTCAGACCAAACCCTCCCTTTCTCCACCCCAAAACCACCCCTCAGTACAGGAGAAGGCTTTTGCTACAAAATCAGATTCCTTTGGGAGCTTTTTCAATTTGTGTCATTTTCATTGGCTTTTCCTTTCCTTTTATGCCAAACCCTTATTCAGTAATCTTTTTCTTAATCTATTTTTTTAATACAGTTCTACCACCATTGGCTCCTAACAGGTTGCTACATAATTTATTCTATTCTACATTACAGTAAAATGTGCAGAGCCAAAAGCTGTGGGAGTTTAGTGCAACTCCTAATGGAACATATATCTAATTTGGAAACCATAAAAATTTTTAACTGAAACTCTTGGGAACCGATTTTTTGCATCAGCTCCTTAACTAATTTTTAGATAGTTGTTAATTCATATTTCTTGGAGTTAGAGCTGTTGATCACATCACTGTTCTGTACTTTAATTCACAGAAATATTTTGCTTTTTCCTTTTTTCACAGGAAATAATGATTAGTATAATACCAAACAAATTCATTATTTGTACTCTTGGACAGAGTCAGTGATAAATGGCCTTTGTCAAGTTACATAATGTTTTGTGTACTTTTTCTAACCTGCTAAAATTTAAAGAAAGAATTTAAAAAAATCGTAGCTCCATTGTTGTTAGTGTTGTACCTTTGAAAGGTATTAAACACATTTTGAATGGTACTAAATTTCTGTAATGTAACTTGATGATAAAAGAAATACACAGCTTTACAACACAGCCGTTGCTAGGGATTGGCAGCATTTGCAAATTACCAGAACAAGTCAAGACCTCTGGAATAAGAACCCAATAAAAAAAAATGTTTCAGGCACATTAGGAGAATGTGAGGAGAATTCTCATGATAGATGAGAAGTTTTTAATAAAAGAACCAAGAAGTTTAATGCCCTTAAGTTATTACAACTCTTTTCTTTTAACAAGTAGACCAAAGCTGTACAGCAACCACAAAAATATAGGAAAAAGTTATATAGGTCTCCTATATTGTAGAAAAAAAATTGATTAATGTATTCTTGAATAAAAATTGCTTCTCACTTGATTTTTTTTCGCCCCAGATTTTCTTTTCTGTTTGACAGAGCCAAGCACAGCAGCCAGTAAGGAAGGCCAGTTGTGAGTGTCCACAACTCTAAATGGACTAGAACTTTATTGCTTTCCAGTTTAACTCTTAATTTGCATCTTGAGTAAACTGTGGTTTCATGCAGATTTGTGGCTTTTCTATAGGACTCTGCAAGAGTGATTTCACTGTGCCATGGTGTCAAGCATGCTGCTTTAGCTATATTTTTCCATCATCCATTAAATATCAAAGCAATAGCCTGCTTTGCAATAATTTATTTTGTCTTTGTGACCAGACCACACTGAATTGTTGTCGTATTTTTGGGTGAGAAGACTGATTTGTCCTTTTGGTCAAAGAAGGAACATTCGAGGCTTTTATTGTACTTGGTAACTGGGGATTAATCCTCCTTTAACCAGAGTTACTTTTAAATCCTCTCTACCCCATTCACAATGAGAGGTGACTGTTTCTATTTCATATTTCCTCTTCTCAGAGCTGTGGGGAGCATTTTTTTGGCTGCCAGTGATGGTGGGGAGGATGTGTGAGGTGCTTTGTGATTAAACAAATGAAGCAGGTGGATTTTTTTTGTGGCACACAATCCATACACAGAGTAAGAAATACAATAATAGCCTGTAAAGACCTTTCTAGACATGCAAACTGACAAATCTGGGTGCTTCCTACTCGGAAAATGTTATTGAATAGCTATTACTCGAACTGAATCAGTTAGAAAATTGTTATAATAGTTTTGCAGTGGAAATTGCCAGCTGAAGGCTAATTTGTAAAAAGGATTGAAGTCGATTGAATTACTTTTCTGCTGTAGTAGGTGGAAACGACTCTGGCTGTTCCCAGGCCATGAGGCAGGGCTGTAAATGTGGCAGCTGTGTGTGAATTAGTGCAGAGGCTGCGTGTTTAGCTCTGTGAAATCACCGAGTGCAGCCAGCCTGTCTCTGGAGGAGGAACCTGGAAACCCAGCAGTGCCTTGGAGATGCCGAGAGCTCATCTGGCCACATCTGGACCCAGCTGATCACATTGGAGCTTTTTCTGTGTCCTTTCAGCCAGAGCAGCGATTTTGGGATCTCTGGGAACAGGAGGGTGGGGAAGTTCCTTCCTGCTCATTCTGGTTTTCTGTAGCCTCTGAAAATACGCTTTTTACTGTGTGATTTCTGCCAGCATGAACATGTGGAAGGTGAAGGACTTTTACATGAACATCAGATGAGTGGTGAGAGGCTGATCCCAGATAGGAGTGGGAGGAATCTGAGTGAGGATCTATTTTCAAGGTCAACCTCTCCCTCTGAGAGTCTCATCTCCTGCTCCATCCACCGCTGTTTGTTTTTACTTCATGCACAGCCTTTTGGAAAGGTGTCTATCAAACCTGAGTGCAGCAACCCCGAGGAATAAAGATTCCACCAGCAGCTCCTGCTTGTGCTTTCTGTAATCAGCTGAAGCACTAATGAGTAATCAGTGGTGGTGGGGAGGTTTGCAGCAGGTCTGCGTTCCACGCTCCGCGTGCTGAGCGATGTTTTACCACTGTTGGGTCCCAGCTTGACACCTGGTGATATATCTCAGCTGTTTGAGACAAGCTGAGAGCGGAGGGATGGGCATCTGGGGTGCAGTTTGCTGCTTCAGAAGCCTGGTGTGAGGAAACCTCGACACCTGGAAGGGAACATTTCCATCCTCTAAAAAGTGCAGTGTGAACCCTGGTGTTTTACTGTGATGGCAGATGACACCAGCTTTATTTCCTGTTGTAAATTCAGGTTTGGAGAGCTGATGTGTGACTGAGAATATGGCTGCGGGGGTAGAAGGAATAAAAGGAACTTTCCTGTAAATGTTTAGCCCTAATTTCATCTTCCTAGTGTAAACAATGAACCTGTTCCCTCAGCACATCATTTCAGTGAATATTCTTGCAGACTGCAGTCATCCAAAATAGTTTTGGTACTGATACAGCCAGTAGACCACTAACTCTAAAGCTTGGAAAAAGTTCAGTAAACATTTCAGCATCCAAGAATGTGGATTTTAACAGAAAATGAATAGCTCAAAAGTGTATGCTTTGACTTTGATGCAGCTAAATATGTTGAACCACAGAGACTTGAAAGAATTTGATATACTCTAAAAGAAAATCAACTTCCTCCCAGCAGCCCAATAAATAATTTTCCCCATTCTCTTGTAACTTGTTTTGCTGAGGAGTGGAATAGAAAGGCTACTAGAAAACATGAAATCTCAAAAAGTGAGCCAAAAAACAGCCACGTGAGCAAGAAGCCTTCCCACAGACAGCTGGAAGATTCTAGACCTAATCCCATCCCTTAGTAATCTACATGTTTAATCTGTTTCCTGCTGCCATGCCAGCACTGCAGCACTGCAGAGGGTGAGTTATCAGTGCCAGAAAGGCTTGTACAGCCCTGCAGGAGATACCAGCTCCTGGGATTTCCATATGCATGATACAACTCGTGATAGAGGATGACAGGAGAGTGGTGAGTGTAGAAACCGTGGATAAAAGTCAGAGACTGGATTTATACAGAGGGGGTTTCTTTGTTGTCGTGGAGAGGTGGGAAATAGAAAAGAGCTTTGTTTAAGTTGTGGAGTGAGCCTGCCTAGTGTTCCCCCTCACTGGAGGGCTGGCCTCTGCTCCCCACTGCTTTAGCTGCTGGTGCTGCTGGAACTGCAGCAACATCTGTGGCTCAGAGGGAATTCAGCCTGCAGAAAGGTGGGGAGAGCATTGCAAGGCAGCAGGAAAAGCTCCTGTGGATTGGAAACCCTTAATGAGTCTCTCTTGGGCAAACAATTGTGTGTGCTGTTAAAGCAAGCAGAATCCTGCTCTGGTTGTCCCCCCTTAGTGGGAGTCATCTCTGTGTCCCTGAAATCAGTTCTCTTGAGAAGCTGCACAAAGGCTGCTCAGCGTGTGGCATCAGGAATGCCAGCACAGAAACATTTCTGTGTTTCACCAGCTGAGCTCACAGCTGACCTGAGACCTGACTTTCAAGTTGAGGCTGCATAGCAGAAGAGGATTTAGCATCCCCCAAATGGTGACACTCAGAAGGTGATGCCCACTCTCTGCACACTCCACAGGTTTCCACTTGTGGATCCAGTGTCCATTAGTAATTTCACAGCACTGAATACCATCTTGGAGTTTATCTTTGGATTAGGCTGAGAGGAATTCAGCTTGGGCACTCTTAGATCACTCTGCAGTGCCAACCAGAGTATAAAGAAGGCTACAAATGTGAGATTTTTTATTTTTTTTTCCTAAAGTCCTAGAATGATGAAACAGATACCCTTTTTTTAATCCACATGTCAGACACAGAACAATACTGAGACTAAGGCTGAGTTGGGAGTTGACATTGTGGTCCCTTCTACTCAGGGCTCTGCAGAGTTTTGTTCAAGAGGAATATTTGGAATACATCAGAGACAGGAGAAAATGTCCAATAATTCTGTGATTACCTCTACATGGTGCATGATTTTCTTGTGTTCAGTTACTCCTTTTGACTTGGAGACTGCTCACAGTAAAATTGTTACTTGAGACATCAAGGCAAAGACTTCTGAATAAGTGTTCAAACAGAAAACTAAATTAACAAACATCTCCAGGGTGGATGTTCTCAGACAGTAGAGTATCACAAGCAGGTAACACACAGGCTGGAAAATGCTCTTATTAGCAAATACTGAGCTAACAGTTCCTGTAGTATTATCAGCTCTGAAATCTGTCTCTTAATGGCTGCAAGAAGCACGTTTGGAGAGTTCAGCAGACTCTGAGGTGCTGCTTTATCTGTGCAAAGTGTAAATAAATTCAGGAGTGTTGTCTGGGTAGGGAGGTGTGTAAAGCTTTCATTGGATCTGATCAGTGATCTTCATGCTAATAATCTCTAGGCATTCTGGTACAAGTGGCTTTCATCTCAAGAATTCTTGCGTCCTGCAGATGGATTTAGATGCTGGAACAACCCAGAAGTTTCTAAAAGAAAAAAGGTCTTGCTACCTGTCCAGAACAAACTGTAAATACATAACGCTCTTAACTCAGTAGCCACACATGCACTTCAGACTCAGAGTTAATATTTGTAGTGATTGTCATATAGAAAGGTTTACTTGGGCATAGGAGTAATTACTGATGATGGGTGCCAATGGGTTTAGGTTTCAGTGCATAGAACTTAGCTCTGCTTATAGGATTTTGTTAACACCTCTCACTGGAGATTAACCTGATCTCCCTAGCACAGGAAATTAAAAATCCTTTGACAGTCATCTTCAGATTATGAGTGGGAAGGCAAGATGAAGTGTCTCTTAGCCCCTTAGCATGCACCTTTCTCTTCTGTTTCCTTAAGAGAGGTAGGAAAAGTTGTAGGGATTAAAAAAAATATAAAATCCATTGGTACTGACAAGCAGCACATCTTTCATCTGGGTTATAGTGCTTTTCACTTCTCTGTATGTTATTCAAGTAGCTGGAAGTGCTTTTATGTTTAAAATTCAGCTCTCAAAGCTTGTACCTGAGAATGGGGTAAGTTATTGTAATTTTTCAAGTGTTTTAATCCTTGGGTAGTGCCCATAAATATTTAACAGTGGCTACTACAACACGGTTTTAGTCTGCCTGATAGACGTGGGCATCACTGCAAGGCAGGCAAGAAATGGGAAATTGGGGGCACTAAAAGAACCTTAAGAACTTTCTTCCTAATTTGCTCTCCTGCAAAACTTGTGGGTTTGTGGTGCCAAGCCCCGTTCACAACAAAACTTGAGGTGGTTTTCTTTCTGTCCTGCTTCTCTGCCCTATCCCAACCTTCTTCCTTACAGAGTGGGGTGGCCAGAGGGGTTTTGGAGTGGAGTAACGCTGTCAGGGGTCACTGAAATGCTCCTGCAGTTGTCTGTGTGTGATGCCCTTCTGCTGCTGTAATCAGAGCCAGTTTGCCTCTGTAACTTTCAAAAATGAAGTTGTTTTGGTTTTTTTTTTTTTAATAATTGCAGATGGAAAGACTCTTGCTTTTTGCTTGGGAATAACTTTGCCAAGATCTGGCTCTGTTGCCCTGGTGGCATTGGGTGTTGGCAATGTTGATGTATGGGTGAGCAAAGCAGAAAAGCTCCTGAGGGTTGAGTTCACTGTGTGCTTTGTGCCCCCTCCTCAGGGCCGTGCACATTCTCATTTTGTGGCAATCCAGTGATCCAGTGGCTGCATCAGCTTCTCATGAGTGGAATATTGAGTTTAGAATTTGCCTCTTGTGAAGGCTGCATCTTGGCTTTTCCAAAACACAGGGAGTCCCAGGAAAAGGTTCCCTCACAAAATCCCGGAATGGTTCAGGTGGGGAAGGAGCCCTGGAGGTCACCTGGACCAACCTCCCTGCTCTTAGGGGAGAAAAAGGAGCCCTGAAGTTCTGCTTCAGCTGCTGAGCTTTGCAAAAGTGTGGAAAACCTTCGAGGTAAAGGGTGAAGCATTAAAGACAGGGAGACAGGAGTGGGTCAGGACTCGGTGCCTCCTGGCACTTCTCTCAAGGATAAATGTTGTCTGCTAACGGCCACGAATTTTGGGTTTTAATACCCCTGTCTTTCCTTGTGGTCTTTCCTAGTTCTTCACTTTTCTCCAGCTCACAAAAATAAAACAGTTCTGTGGTGGATTTACTATACTTGGAAAGAAGCTAAAATTCTGGAGTGTGTTGTAAATTTCCAAGGGAAGATACTCAGGGTTTTAAGAGTAAAAATGAAGAGGGTTGTTGTCATCGGTCCTTTTGGGTACAAATGAGAAGCTCCTGCTCCTGTAGGTGTGACCCAGGATCTCTGTGAACAAAAATGCCCCTGGAATGCCTGGATGGGTGAATTGAGAAGTGAGAATCTCCTGAGTAAGGGCAGAGTATGTGTTCAGGCACCTGTTTCAAAGTCGTGTACCTGCTTCTTTCATCCAGCTTGGAGGCAAATCATTTCCTTGGTAGGAAAACCAAAAGCCTAAAAACTGCCCCCCTTTGCTGCCATGGGCACTTAGAGCTAAATTCCCTTTGATATCCTAATTTCTAAAGCTACTTGGTACTAGGCTGATTCATTTTCATAATCCTTTGACTGTAATATGTGTATTTTAGTCATAGTCTGTGTCACTAAATCATGAGTTTGGATCTCAATTCTGGGTAATCTGGGAAACTCAAAAGATGGTTTGGGCTGGTTGCTTTTTCTTCCCTCCTGTTTGCCTCTGGTTTTGCTATTGGAATTGCATTCCAGATGGGAACTGGAAGTACTAAAATCCTCCTAAGAACTGATGGAAGGTGAGAGGTTCCAGGCACTTTCTGACACCTGAAGTCTCCTCTGTGCTTCTGCTCCAGCTGTGCAGGTAGAGAATCTCCCTTTCAGGGATCATCTGTCCAGTTTTGTGACTGGAAGTGGCTGTAATTCATCACAGCCTGGTTTCTGTCATCTTCATTCAGCATGTCAACCAAACCAGGACAGAGAGCTGCCTGAAATTAGCAGTGTTCCAAAAAATGCCATTCCCTCCTTCCTAAATTCTACAGCTCCCTCCCACGTGAGGGGCTGTTAGATGGCAAGAGGCAGGATTATTGCTTTAGAAGCTTAGGGATGCCAAAGTCAGCTGCTGGGAAATCACAGAAGGTACAGCAGAGAGATAACAGGTGCTGCTTTAAAATAAATACAGAAAAAAAAAAAATTATTAACTTGACAGAATTTTGTTTAAACATCACCTGGCAGCCTATGCATCAGATGAGATGAAAATACAGAGTAGAACAAATGGAGAAAAATAAAGGTCTGTGTTCTGGTAGCTCTCTACTTTGATGTGCAGTGTGTGCTTATGAGATAGTTAATAACTGTTAAACAAGAAGGAACAGGAAAAAAAAAAATCAGGCTCAAAAGGAAATTAATTTTGAAGGCCACATTCTTGAATGTCAGAAATCAGATAGATAAGGAGAAAATTCTAGTGTCAACTGTTAGGGGTTTTGTACATGATCTAACTTCAGATTTCCCTGAGTTAATATAAAACTCCTTTATTTGTCATCCAGTGCTATTTCAAATGATCTGCTTCTTTATTTCATACCACAGGAAAAGTATGAAGGGAGGAAAAAAAAATAATTCTGATGGAGACAGGAACAGTTTAACCTTTCCTTTGACATTTCTATAAGAAATCCACTAAAGTTTATTTTATCCAAAAAGTTTCAGGGGAGGAAATTGAAGCTCTGGGAGAGAATGAAGGGAGGGGAACAGTTTTCAAGCATGAAAATTCACTCAAATCTTCCCTTAAACGAGCAGTTCTTGTTGTCTTTAATTGTTCAGGTCAGGAGCAGCCCAGGACAAGTGGGAAGGGAAATTGGAGCAGAGTTTGCCAAGCCTGGCCCTGGAATCTTTCACCTCCTGGACCCTTCTGCACCAGGGCTGGGTTTTGTCTCTGCTCTTTGGGCGCTTGGTGCCATTAAATTTTCTTTTTTCTGAGCAGAAGTGGACGTGGGCAAACCCCCCCTTTTCAAAGAGCTCACAGCAGCAAACATTTGAGAGCTGGCTCTTGGTTCATCATGCAGGCAACGAGCCTGGGAGCTCCAGAATGCAGAGTTTATAGCTGACCCAAAGTTATTAAATTAGAAATCTGGGCCACCATTGCCAAGGTGTATGAAAATCAGATTGAGACACTTTCACTCGGGCCTGACTTTCTGCTTTTGAACAGATTGGAGCTGTAATGACATCACAGATGGAAGCTGAAAATATATTCATTCTCATGAGATATTCTTATCTGGAATGTTGAGAGGCCTGGTTTCTATCCGAAGTGTCATATAAATATATGACTAAGTGGAAAAATGCTTTTAACTACTGAATGTGATCTTCCTTGTTTGACTCTCACAATCTAAAGAGAATTTGGCTGTGCTGTCAGTCTCTCTGGTACTTTGGGAGTGTTCTTCAGTGGGAGATGTCAGATCTGCTTTGCATTGTCTTTGTGAATTTACCACCAAAGGTGGTTTTCAGTTTGACCAGGTGTGTTTAAGGACTTTTTCATAAGTTACAGATTTTCTTAGGGAGCAGCATGTTTTTTGAATGAACCTTCTGCATGAAGAAGAAATCAACTTTCTGCCAGTGGCACCAGAAGAAATGAGCTTCAAAATAAGCTTTTTCCCCAGTCTTTATGATTCATGTGCAAGGCAGTCAATGATTTGTTGGAGGAACTGATAAACTCAATAATGTGATTTTGCAAACACGAACACATTTGGGTGTCAAAACCATGGAAAATTGTATCCTAACCCAAAAACTGAGATGAGGATCAGCCCCCCCTGCTCTGAGCCACTGGCAGCTGAAGAAATGTCACAGCCTCAGTTCTGAGCCAGACTGAAAATCTCTGTCTTGAGCATCTGTCTGTTCCTCGTGCTGAGGAAGGCAATCTTTGCTCATCCATGTCCTGGCAGGACCTTTCAGCTCAGGAAGACTGAGAAGTTATTTCCCTTTGTTTGCTCTTTGACTTTCATCTAAGAGGGAATGTCAGAAGGAGGGAAGAGACTGATATTATGCAAAATCCAGGTTAGAAGGTAAAGCAACTTTTCCATGGAAAATTAGATTACCAAAAAAAGTATCAACAACTTTGTCCAGTTTTATTCAGGGATCCTACGAGAGAATTGTGTGGGGAACTTCAGAATAAAAAAACAATATCAATCTTAGCACGATTCTGGCATTTCTGTAGAGCTCAACAGAGTAATTATTTCAGTGGGATCCAAGTTGCCCTGGATTAACACACTTTCAATTCTGGATCAGCTGAAGGATGTGTCTGTGAAGATGGTGCCAGACTATACAACACTCCAGCAAATGTCTCCATTTCCTCTTTCTAAAACAAGGATTCCCATTTTTTTCAGCCACTGCTTTATGTCCTCTATAGGAGTCTCAAAGTAAATGATCCAGGTTGAATTTTTCTACTGTGTCTACAAATGAGGAAGGTTTTGGGCACCTGTTAAGTCGTATAAATAGGGCAGTTTTGGTCAGGGGGAGACTTTGTTCCTATGGCCTCTGCTCTGCCTGTTCAGTAGCTGTTTAATAAGAGTTTGGGTTCATTTGTGGTTAAATCAATACTGTTAATGAGTATATGTGATGATTAATAAAAAAACCAAAACAAAAACAACAACTCATCAAAGAAGTATTTAGGGGGAAAAAACCCCCACAACCAAATGAAGACAATTTCATTCATGTCCAAGTAGTGTCTCATTTCATGCTGGTTTTAAGGCTCCAGAGAATCTTACAATTCTTTTATTAAATAAAAAGAGAAAAAGGTAAAAGGGAGCTCTGTTGGTGCATGCAGAGTGTTGGCACCTCTGCTAATTGAAAGAGAAGATAAAATGAACGTGTGAAGAAATTATTTCCTGAGGTTTTCATCTCTGAGATTAGTGAAAGCAGGTTATAAAAGCCCTGTCTAAAGTTCAGCAATAATTCACCTTTGAGTACTTGTCGGGAACTTGAGCAGGCACCACTTTAATTGTATGGAGAAAGGGGGAGGGAAATTCCATATACAGATGTGAGCGGCCCAAGGAAATTTGTAAATATTCCCCAGGTGATTTTTTTCATAGGGAACTGAATTTGCATCTCTTGTCATCCTTTGACAGCAAAATGAGCAGGACAGGCTCAGTGCTTGTGTTTCCTGTTTAGCCCACGTTTTCCATCCCACCTCCTCCTGGGCTCTTGCAGTGGGCCAGGTTCACGTTTGCTGTCATTAATTTCAATTTCAATTTGGCAGTGTTGATTTCCAGTACCAGAGAAGTCTGGCCTGGCTTTTTAAGAGGCTGGCTAACTGGAAGGAAATATCAGTACATATTCAAAGGCTGTTTCATAACCACCATGGAGTAATTGTGAGTATTTTGGTATTTTCAAAAGAATAGCAACTCGCTGAGGGAATTAAATTAAGCTAATGAAAGAAAGCCTTTTACTTAGAACCAATAAAACGTATTAGACTTTGCAATAATCTGTCTGAAGTGGTTTTGAAGCCCTTTGCCTTGATTTTATTTGAAGTAGAATTGGACAGTGCATTTAAGGTACTGTGGGAAAGGCTCTGGAGCTGCTGTGGGGAGCTGTAAATTGGCTGTTGGATCTCTCACTCAGCTCTCACAACCCCCGAGGAATTGATGGAAGATCTCCCTGAACCTCCAGGCTCTGCCTGCCTGAGATGTATCGACTTCAGCAGAGATGGGCTGGGGGAACCTGGAATAAAAAATATTGATGATCACAGCTTTTGGGTGATTTCCCAGTTTGAGATGGTGAGAGAGGTTCGTGGTGTGTTCCCTGCTCTGTCCAGCTGTGTCCTGGCAGTGACCCCTGGATGGAAATGGCTCACTGACCTCACTTTCTGCATGGAAACTCCCGTGATCTGTGTGGTTTCTTTTCCCTTTTTTCTCCCTTTAAAAGATTTTAATGCAAAACACCTTTGAAATTGTCCTGTTCAAGTACCAATGAATATTTCACAGAGGACTGCTTGACTTCAGATTTCCTTTCTCATTCCCCTGCATCTTTTTCTCGGTGTACAAATAAACAGGTAATCAAAATAAGAAACAAATGACATAAAAAAAAGGTTCATCAGAATGTCATTTTAAATACCTTTCTGTTGTTAAGATCACCACTCATTTCAAAAATGAGAGCAAAAGTTTTTACAACTTTTATGGGTGCTTTTTGAAAGTATTTAGTTACTTCTTGGAGTTAAGCCACCACTTTGTGTCATCATAACATATTGACAAAAACTCCTCTAGGAAAATGACATCCATTATTAAAAATTTCCCCAGGAAACTTCCAGCAGACAAAAAAATTTGCTAGCTATAGCTATTCCTTCTTTGTTCTTTTTATATTTATTTTCACAATACCAAAATTTCATTCCTTGTAATTGGAATAACCATAATTTCCACCCAGCAGTTTCATGTAAAACACTGTCTCAGTGCATTTATTTCATAACCTGTTCAGGTGTTGTGCCTGCCTGAAGGCTTTTTCTGTCATGTCTTTTCTAGGGGTAGAAGGCAGAAGATGGGGTTTTGCATTGTCAGAATGTTTATTTCTCATTTAATGTGTCACACGGCTTTCTCTCGTGGTCACAACAGGCTCCAAAGACAGTTTGCCTCAAAATTCCCTGGATTTTGCACTTTTGTAGAGAGATTGTCACCACACCCAAGGAGGCTTCATAACCTCCCTGCCTTCCTCAGGGAAAATGCTAATCCGCCAAATTTCACTTGGCATTGTCTGATGCTTAAACTCGTATTTGCAGATTTCTGTTGAAACAAATTAGGAGCAGAAAGTTTCCTAGTAACCACCACCCCCTTCAAGTTCTATCTAGCAGATAAAGTAAGAGATGTTTGTTCTAGTGTGCCTGTGGCTTATCAATGCTGTTGTCAGAAAGCAGGCACATTATCAAGCAGACTACAGGTGGTGTTGACATTTATGGATCCCATTTTCTCTAAATAGGCTGCTTTAGAATCAAAATCGTATTCAAAAGCTGCCTTTCAAAACAGTGTTATTTCTCTTTGAAGAGAGAATTTTGTGAATTCAGACAATTAGCATTTTTAACAGCTTGCACTTTAGAAAGAAGGTAAGAAAGTCAGCACCCACAGCTCTTCCATGAGGGATTAAGTAACTTCTAAACTGGAGGCATTCTCAGCTCTCTGTAATTAGCTCTCCAGTGAAACTTTGCTCCAAAACTGCTCTAAAAATGGCATTAACTTCTCCTGGTTCTTGTGCAAAACCTGACCCTGGCTGCAATGCTCCACTGCTCTGACTTTGGAGGAATATCATTAAATATGAAAGATGACATTGCTTTTGAAAAATAATTTTAGTGAGAACGATGGCATGCCAAAAGAGACAAAACCTCTCTCTCTCTGGTTGCAAAGGGCTCATTTTCCTGCCAGTCATCCCTGGCCAGCTGTGCCTTCAGCACTGGGAGAGCTGCAGCCTCTCTTCCAGAGGGGAGGAGCCCCCTCGGGGGTCCCACTGTGCTCGTGGGAGAGCTCCTGCAGCAGCGGAATCTGGGGATGGGATGGAGGGGATGGGATGGAGGGGATGGGATGGGATGGGATGGGATGGAGGGGATGGGATGGGATGGGATGGGATGGAGGGGATGGGATGGGATGGGATGGGATGGGATGGGATGGGATGGGATGGGATGGAGGGGATGGAGGGGATGGGATGGAGGATGGATGGATGGATGGGATGGGATGGGATGGGATGGGATGGGATGGAGATGGGATGGGATGGATGGGATGGGATGGGATGGGATGGGATGGGATGGGATGGGATGGGATGGGATGGGATGGGATGGATGGGATGGGATGGGATGGGATGGGATGGGATGGGATGGGATGGGATGGGAGGGGATGGGATGGGATGGGATGGGATGGGATGGAGGGGATGGGAGGGAGGGGAGGGGATGGAGGGGATGGGAGGGGTTGGGATGGGATGGGATGGGATGGGATGGGATGGGATGGGATGGGATGGGATGGGATGGAGGGGATGGGATGGAGGGGATGGAGGGGATGGGATGGAGGGGATGGAGGGGATGGGATGGAGGGGATGGGATGGAGGGGATTGGGATGGATGGGATGGGATGGAGGGGATGGGATGGAGGGGATTGGGATGGATGGGATGGGATGATAATACTCTTTAAAAAGAACAGAATTTTTCACCTGGACATGTGGCCATTCCATTTTTAACTTCTCTCACCTGTGTGTTTTCTACTGAGGTGGTGGGTGAATGGAAGAAACGAGCTGGGACCAGGGCCAGGGACACAGAAGAGATGTCAGGACTGCAGGAATACTGTCCTGACTATTTCATGAATATTTCATTGTTCTCCAGGTCTGCCTGGCTCGGGGTCTGGTGTAAATCAGAAGCCATGGACACACAGCACCTTTTTGGGGCAGATTTCAGTAGAAGCAGCAATTTGCTGGGCTTTGGCTGCCAGCCCCAGGCTCTGGGATAACAGCACACCTGGGCAGGGTGCCCTGAGGTTTTCTGCTCGAGGACAGCTGAGATGTTTCATGGCAATTAAGGCAGATTTTTACGAGAATAATAACAGACAATGGCTGCTACTTCCCTTTATTTTGCACCTTTTCTTTCCTGTCAGAAAATGGACTTCCTGCAGTAATTGCAAAGGATCAGAGTTGCTCTGAGGACCTGGGCTCCTCCAGCAATCTCAATATCCTCGTCCATGGAGGTGACTCAGTACACAACACTGGACTGACTTTACATTTTATTTCCACTTCATTACATCTCTGCTTAAAAAGAATGTTTTTTTTCACTATGCCAGGTGTATGTTGTGATTTCAAACATCGTTTTGAGGCATATTAATTTGGAAAACACATCTGAGGCACAAATCTAATAGCTGAAACATTTTATTTACTTATGTTTCTAATACTTAGGTAGCTCCACGTATTGCGTGGGTTTTTTCCACCCCATTTAAAAAGAAATTGCATCTGGGTCAGACTAAAAGCTGAAGAGATTTTAGCCCAGCTGGTGTATTGTGGTTCTTGTTTGTTTTCCTTCTTCAAAGTAATGTGAGAAATCACCCTGAGAATTGCTGAAATCGTTTCCTATATGATACCACGATTTTTTTTAAAAAAGTGAAGCTGTGTCTTGCTCACTTATAAATCCTATCATGAATACAAGAGAAACAAAACTCATCTACAATGTTACCACATGCCTCAAGCAGCAGGAGAGTGATTTTCCCCTTAATAAAGAAATTGCTTGTTTACAAATAATAAAGACACTTCACATTAGAATGGGAATGGTTGCTAAACTGATATTCTTTAAATAAGAAAATCTAGTTTCAAGAACAGGAATTGAGATCCTCCAGAATTCTCTCTGGACGATCAAAGAAGACTTATTTAAATTCCAGTTGTTTGAAATGCATTGCAATTTGTAAACCTGCGATACGAATTTGCACTTCTATTAAAAAATATCAAAGTCACCTCCCAAGGCTCTTCAGGTGATAATATATTTCTTTTAGATGGGCAAAGTAAGGCATGGAATAATTAATTAGTTGTTCCAGGTCAGTTAGCTTAGGCCAAAATTATGATAAAAAGATCCCAAATGTCCAATTCACAGCAGAAATGAGTAAACAAACAGCTCCTGTCGTTCTCTGCCTTGAAACCACGTATAAATAAACTTTTTGAGATCTTGGCAAAGAAAAAAAATATTTCTGCATTTCACTAATGCATGGCAGACCCAAATGTTGAAATTTTGAATGGATGCTTGATTTTTTTCCCTTTTCTTTCTCTTTCTTTCCTTGAGCAGAGCAGGGATGGGGTTGTGCCAGAGAGGCCATTTGAGCAGTAATTAACCAGAGTTCACTGCTGCCATCCTCCTGTGCTGCCTCTGGGAGGGCCAGTGCCCTGTTCCTGCTCGTTGCATTATTGTACTGGGATCATGGTTTATTCTGGAATTATTTATTCTCACCATCTAACAGTTACAGGAGTGGATTTATAATAATAGATCTAACACCACACTTATACAAATGTTAAAACAAGCTGGGCTGTGCAACTGCAAACTGACAGCTGCTGTTGCTTGGCAGTCAAAAATAGGATTGGTTGTTTGGTTCTTTTTAACAGTCCAACACAGATCAGACAAAACCCAAGACCTGTGTTAACCCCACATGCACTCCTCTGACAGGAACAGCCCTGCATGTTCATTGGGCTCCACAGATCTGGCCATACTCTGACTGGGAAAACTTTGATTTAATTTAAAATGGTTCGTTTTCATCAGTGCAGCACTCAGCAGTAAATAAGTAGAAAATGAGCACAGCAAAAGTAAACCATACACATATATATATACATATACATATTTATTTTAATTTTTTCTTTTAACCATGCATATTATTGTGTTGCAGTCATACATATTGCCTTTTTTTGTGTGTGTGTATTCCCTTCAGCCTCTGACCACTCCTTTATATCAAATTCTTCCTCCGGTGCCAGCTCAGTGCTGCTCCATCCTCTGCTGCTGTTGGTACCCTCAGGGAAGGCAGGGATGGATGGAGGGGTTTGTTCCTCCTTCTCTGGGGTGGGGAAAAGGTTTTCCCTCGTTTTCAAGTCCTTCCTTTCATGTGGGAAATGCATTTCCACAGTTGGTGCTGTGTTGAATTTCCCTAGTGCTACCTACAGGTCGAGCAGCACAGCCCGCTCCAGAATTGCAGGGAATTCTCAATAAAAGAGGGTGTGGTTTTTTCCTACTGTTTTATACAAACAAACCAGATAAATACAGGGAGGGGAAAAAAAAGCAAACTAGATCTGAAATCTTGTTACTTCTAATTCTTTCCCCAAGATCTGTAGCCTGGTGCTGATCCAGCCCATGTTAAAAGTTCATACACTGCCTAGAGAAATAGACATAATTGTTTCATTAATTTCAAGATTATAATTAAGCCATCTTCAGTGTTTTCAATCCTTTTCTCACAATGTCTCTATGAATAAAACATCTCCCAATGGTATATTGTCTATTTTTTAAACATCCTTCTGGATTCCTCTCTAAACTCATTCTAAATAAAGATACCATCTTGAACAGTACAGTAGGTCAATTTGCTTTTTACAAATTAGGATTTCTGTTATTAATTGGACAGTTTCTAAAGTATGGCAAATCAAGGATTCATAATTGTGTCTTAAAAGACTTGTACAAATACATGAATGAATTTTTCATGCATTCTTGATTTGTTAAAATGTGTTCGTTTCTCAGCGGAGAGAGAATAATGGGAAAGATTCTAAAAAAGGCCTTAATTTGTGGGCAGAGGAGTGAGGAAAAGCTTAAAAGGTATTAATGAAGTTGGAGGGGAATCTTCAGGTGAGAAGGGGAAAGCCTGGGTGGAGTGGAGCTCACAGAGAGGGGATTTTGTGGGCTTGGTTTGGTGTTTATGTTGTTCAGTTTTGTTTGGTTTTATTTTTTTTTGTTCTACTGCAAAAATAGTAGATTGCTAATAATAGTAGAACTCTAATAAGGATCTTGCTTTTCCATTCTAGAAGTCAGATTTGTATTTAAAACTGCCTGAAAAAGCTTCAAACTCACAGTAACTGTGTGGACAATCTCAACAGTTATTTTTAATTCAAAAGAAGACAACTAATCAATAATACATGTTTTTTCTGTTTGTTATTGGAAGGTTGAAAAAACCAGAAGTCTGCTTGTGCATATAAAGTACAGCATCATCATTAAATAAAGAACAGTTTACTCCTTGGCTTTCTCCTTTATAACACACATCAGTACCAAAAACAGGGGGAAGATTTTTGTTTTCTTTTAGATAAAATACTTTTGCTTTATTATTAATGGTGATTCAGATTTAAGCTGTGGGATCTTCCACACACTTTGAACCGAGATGCTGTTGAAAGTGTCACTTTCTGTTGCAATGATTTTTGTTTCATTTCTGTTTTGTAAGGCCCCTAGCTGAAAAAAAAAAAAAAAAGCAAAAAAAAAGCAAATAACTTTGTTTTCTTGGTTTTAATAACAAGTGCCTTAGGAACTCTGAAACAGCTCTTTAGTTGGGCTGCTAGAAGTGGATATAGATATTTTAAAGAAGCAATTGTGCAGGGTGGGCAGCCTGCTGCTGCACACTGTCTGTGTTTTTACTGTTCCAATGGACTTGGGACTTGCTTTACCCAGCAGCCAAACCTCCCAGAGCCTGCTGGAATTCAATAATCTCCGAAAACTTTGTCAAAATTAATTTACCGATTCCAAGATTGTGTTGGGACGTGAAGTACTGGCAGGCAGGCAGATGGAGAATGTCATTGCTTAATTGGCATTTCCTCTGGAAACAAAACTTAAAATAACATAAAACTGTGTGTATTTATTGGATCAGAGCAGACCTGTGTCTGCTGCAGCGTGCTGGGGATGGCAAGGAGGAATGCAAGGATGAAATGGACTGCAGCAATATTTCTCCAAAATACTTTGTAATTTCAGAAAGTCTAGGCTTCAGGATTTACTGAGTTAGAGGTTTTGCATTTGTATTTAATAGCCCTCAATGGAAAACACAGAGGGAAAAAGGCAGTTGAGCCCATGTGAGCTTTTTAGCAGCCACACAACTGTGTTGAAATATTTCATAAAGTACTTTCTTTAAAGGTGTGTGAGAAATCAAATAGTTCAGTTATTTTGAACAAGACTGCCTGTCTCTTTTGAACTTCATTTGAGGCTCTTACTGCTTTGACAAGTAAGAAAAGAAAGAAATTCCACACAAGGACCAGATTTTAGATGGAAGTTGCAAATGCTGCCAGACTTTTAATAAAAGGAGATTTTGTGGAGCATTCTTATTGCAGATGGTAATTTATGATTAAAAAAAAACCTTGCGATGCTGGGGGTTCTTTTTCTCTTTATTTCAAGTTTGTGCTTTAACTTGGATGTTTTAGCTAAGCCCATTTCCCTGCAGGAAGGTTTGAAGCTGGCTGTAAATCTGGGGGTGCTGGTGTTGGCAAAGGCAGGTGCTCTCCTCGCTGGGTAAATGAGCAGTGCTGCATTCTGCAGAGGTCCAGGGACTGCACTTTTGAACTGATCTTTTACAAAGTCAAAGAGTGAATCCATACCAAAGGAGGAAATTAAAAAATATGCTGCTCAAAAGCCTTACCCTGAGGTACCTGATTTTAATTTCTGTATGAGCATTAAAAGAAAACAGCAAGCCAGAAATCACCTGCTTGGATTTGTGCGTTAAAAGAAATTTAAATTCACATCTGAAATGCGCCAATGGTCAACATGGGGAAAAAAAATGTTTTCAGCCATCTGATTTTTATTGAGCATCCCTCAGGGAAGGAGACAGGAAAATAAATATTGCAACCTTCTGAATTTTCACAGGGAGAAATCCCCTTGCTGGGATGAGGGTTATTTGTGCCATGAAGTGCTGGGAGCAGCACACTCCAAGCAGGCCTGTTCCTTTTTTCCTTTCTTTGGGTGGGTTTTGAGGAGTTCTGCAAAGTCCATGAGCCTTCATGTAGTGATTTTACCCTGGGGGTTTGGGGAGTGATGGAGCAATGCTCTGCTGAAATCTCTCCTGTCTTGGTGAGTAGAAAGTTTTGGTTATTTTCTGCCTCCATTCCTACCAGGAAGACTCCATTCATAAGTTATTTATTAGTGTAAAAAAAAAAAAAATCAAAAAAATCTGGTGCTTGCAATTTCTAGAAATAGACTTTTTCATTTTCATTACAAGTTTCATTTAGGAGACAAGTACTCTGAAGGTTTCAGATTTTAATTAAATCATGTCCGTTTTCACCAATTTGTCTTAAGTACAAGGGAAATATGAACTGAGATTAGTGTTGCATGAAGAGAGAAATCCATCTCGAGTTGCTGAGCTTTCTAGGAGTTAAATTTTTCCTCACATAAATCTGGCTATTCTTGTTAAAGCTAATTATTCACTTGTCCACGGTGCTCAGATGCTATGAAATGGACATGATAGACTGCAGTTACTTAATGTGGACGGGGACAGCCAAAAAATGTACATTTAAAAATTCTCAGGCCACTTATAATTTATTGTAATACTTGCCAAAGCACGAGAGATGCTTTCAAAGTTCCAAAAGAAAGGGCAGCTGGATACTCCAAGGAGTGTACAAGCAGTTATCCATGTGAAGGGCAGAGATATTTAATTAGAAATGTTCCAGGCTCTCTGGGATGTGGGAGAACCAAGGTATATTTTCCTAAATACAGAAATAAAAATCTTTTTCTCTAAGAAGAACTTTTCTTTTGATGAAGAATGGGGTTTTTTTTTATTTTTTTTTGATGACATGCAGATGATGACTTAAAAAAAAAAAAATCAAGGTTCATATGTAAGCACTGTTAAATGTCCCTGATAATATTAATAGTTCTTTATATTAGTCAGGGTTTGAAGTCAGCCTTGCAAAAAGGGGCAGACAGGTTATGGCAAAGTCTCCCAAGATTGGCAAAGTCTTTTCCCAGCTAATGCATGTGAAAGTGGATCCTGGAAATGCTGATGGGAGCCTGGGAACCAGGGGATGTGCTGCTCTTCAGATAAAACTTTTATGCTGAAGATTGCAGCCTTTAATTGCTGCTGTTCAGAACAGCAGATTTTGCAGCAGGCAGTGCTAGGAAATGGCAGAACTTAATAGAAGAGTTTTCATTATCAGGAATCTCTTCAAGGTAAATGCTGCAATATTAGTCTTAATATTGCCATACTTTACCAAATGACTGCATTAATCTGATTTCCTGACTGCTAGAGAGATAAAAAACTATAAAAGGGAGGTAGATCCAAGTGATATATCAAGTTGAGTCTGAACTTTTCCAGAGGAACTTCTGGTAGTTGAGGTGTTTGCTGTAGGTCCAGTGGAACCAGACCCAAATGATTGAGTGTTGCAAACACCAGGGAAGAACAGGGATTGTTTGCAGTAACACCAAATGAAAATCCTGAAAGCAGCCAGGAGGAAAGAAAAAAATAAAAATAAAAAAAAAGATGACTTAATGTTGTATTTTAGGATCAAAAATATCTTAAGAGTGAATTTCAGCAAATAATGAAACTGATTCCAAAAGGGAAATGATGAAAGCCTCATCTCATTATAACTGAGCTAAACAGGCCAATGCACTCTAATAAGAATTCCTGCATCCTCTCTTGACAGACAGGTTAGTGACATGATGGGTCTTTGATGTTTTACATTTTTCTGATTCCAGAAATACATTCCTAAAGTGAAATCTGTTTCCATTAGAAACAGTGAATTTGGTGGGAGGGTTGTGCAGTATAACATCAGGGAGAAGAGAACATCCAAGAGGACAAACTTCAATCTGAGGGTTTGTACACACACCTTGGTGAGCCCAGGAAATTCTTACAGCATTTCAGAATTTTTCATCCTTTCTGAATGTTGATTTTTTTTTAGCATGTTAACTCCTCACTTTTCTTTGCCCTGCTGCAGTGTCTTTAATGAAGGGAGGGAGCTGCTGTCATTAAAACAATCTGGCAAGGAGTTTTAAGGTGCTAAACACCTTCAGGACCTTTAAAAAGAAATGCTGAGCACAAATTTCCTTTTTGACAGTAATTAAGGAGCTGTAGGGTGGAGGAAAATCCGTGCAGCTTCTTTGTCCTCCTGCTGACCTCCTGCACTGGCCTCCACAGGCTCCTGAGTCTTCAGCTGATGGAGATTCTTTGGAGAGGTTTTTAGAGGAGTTTATGAGCTGAAGGTGGCTCTGGAAGTGCTGACCTGAGGATGCTGCTGCTGCTGCCAAGAATTCACGCAGGAATCTGGGTTTATTTCTTGGGGGTGACTCAGTGGGTGACAGCAAGCGGGGCCGAGGACAGAAGGTGTCACCTGGTCCAGCTGGGCCCTGGGAATGTTTTGGGGGTGCTCCTTGTCCATCCTTTTTCAGCCAGGGTGGTTTTCCAGCTCCTGCCTGTGGTGAGGATCCCCACAGAGGGGACAGGGATGGAACCCAAGGATGTCACTTAGAGACAAGGAGGTGCCAGCACCTCACTTGGGTGAGACCAGCATCAGACTGCACACACTGAGGTATCTTAAACCTCAACCACCTTCTTATTATCTCTGTAGTAATTTCCTTTTTCCTTCAGAAGTCTGGAATTGTATTTGTCAGGGCTTAAAAAATGTTGGCATTGTGGTTCAGTCACAAAAGTGTGAGGGTTTCTTTACCTTGCCATGGCTGAGGTACCCTCATACAATATTTTGTATGGTTTTTATATTACAGAATTATTACTTTATATTATTTATATAATTTTTGCATGTTTTTAATATTTTGCTGTTTCTATGTTCATTATTTGAATCTGAAGCTCTCTACTCCTATTTGAGTATTTATATTATTTATATTGAGTATAGTAAATTATTTGAGTATATTTGTATTTACAAAGAAGAACTTTATAAAAGCAAAGATAAAAACAACTTTTGTGTCCCCAAACAGACCAAAAGACCAAAGTTATGTTTGGGTTGCTAAAGGTCTGAGCACGTGGCTTGCAATATTTAAATCAAGTACATTTCCACATTGCAAGGCTGTTTCATTCCTTTCTAACATGGATTTGTTGCAATGGGCAAAGTCTCTGCATAAATTACGGTCCAAAACTGATATGTGAAATACAGATTCTGTTTGCACAAAGTGTTGGATTCTTTTTAATGAAAAAAATTTATCAGTGTCTCTGGAATATGAGACAGATCATCTTGAATTTTGGTGGTAACTCTTTTCTTTATGGGAGTTTTACCTGTGCAGGAGAAACAAAGAAATTGTTAAGGCTTTGGGGAAGAGTAATTTTCATTGCCAAGAGTAGTTTAAAAAAAGGCATCGTAGTGTTTCTTGCTTTAGAGTAGATGAAGAATATTTCAGTTAAATTATTAATATAAAATATTTTTGTTTGTGTTTTACAAAGAAATAGTATCAGGATTTGCATCTTTATTCTTTCCTTTTTAGCATGCTCAAAGTCAAATGCAATTTGGAGGAATGATCAACTTAAACCTTGATTTTTATTTAATTCTTTTCTCCAGCTTTGTTGTTTAAAAATAATTTAGCCTATAAAACCAGTTAACCTGAAAATAAAATTTATGGAATACTAATTTTTTTTCATTTGGGACTGTATAATTTCTAAGGAACTCCAGTTCTGTAACTTTTGCTTATGTGCTGTCCATGTTTTCCCATACATTCCGTGCTTGGTGGCTGCTTTAGTGATTACATTGCTATTAGCAGCAGAGTTTAAGTAGTGCAAAATCAAATATTTAAGCTGTTGTCAATCTGAGAAGGGAGGATTTTAAGCAAGGATCCCTTTGAAATGCAGGCTTGTAACTCCCCAGTGCTTTGTGCATCAGGAGGCTCTGGCACGACTTAAATCCTCTCAAATAAATGGAGGTAGCCACTCATATTCCCAATAATCCCATGGCAGCAGGCAGTCTGTGCCAGGAGCTCTGTAAATAAAACAGAGCCCACTGTGACCTGCAGTGCCAGGGAACAGCTCACCCCACAAAAGTTTTGTGCTCCCCAGCAGGGTCGTCTTGTCCTGTTTCCAGCTGGGCACAGGGAAGGGCAGAAAATCAGATTAACTCTGAGCTGAGCCCTTCCTGCTTGTACAAACTGGGGCTGTTAGAGGTAAAAACAGATTTCTCACCTTTTGTCAATGTAGTGCTCAGTCCCTCACGCCTGACTTTAACTCAAAACTCTGAAATTTAGATTTTTCCTGTTTCCCATGCTATCCCAGTGAGGAAGTGCAGTGAAGGGAAATTCAGAGCAAGCAGAACCCATGAGCCTGAGGAGCCTGGGTGATGCTCACTGCATTTCCTGGCACAAGGGAAGAGGAGAGGCTGGACAGCAGAATTCTCTGTCCTTGGGGGCTTGAGTGCCAGCCAGGAAAACAGCTGGGTGGGGGAGTCAGGAAACATCACCAGTTCCCAGCTGCTGTCTGCTTGGGTTTTGGGGTTTTTTTGGTTTGTTTTTTAGTTTGGTTGGGGTTTGTTTTGTTTATTTTTATTTGTTTGTTTTGTTTGATTTTGGTTTGTTTTTTGTTCGGGTTTTTTTTCAGTTTTTTGTTGTTATTGCACATTTGGTTCTGGTTTCTTTTACTCTTGTTTCGGAGGGGTAAACAGAGAACTCACCAGTCTGGGACTCACAGGAGTGTTACAGACATCTGCAAAAAGCATTTGTATTTCCTTCCCCTGAACTGACTGCAAAGAACTGCTCTGGGCTCCCATCGGGGCTGTGCAATCTATTATAAATTACTTGACTAAAAGAAGGGTTCTCTGTTCATGTACTGCTGCTGCCTAAGGCTCCTCTATTAAAACATCGTGTTCACTGTATCACATTGCCATTCCTTAATTTTTATTAATAAATAAGCACAGCTGTGCTGTTATTTGCACACTTCTGGGCAAACTCTTCTCCCTTTAGCTTTAGAATGATGTAGGGGCAAATGAAAATGTGTGTATTGTGTGGAGAGTGAAGAAAAGGGAGCGATACAGAGATGCTAAATATTCATAATAAATTATGCACGAAAGTAAATTTAAGGCATCACTAATTTCAAAGCCTGAAGTTACATCTTGGGTTGGAAAGGACCTTAAAGCTCATCTTGTTCCAGACCCCCTGCCATGGCAGGGACACCTCCCACCTTCCCAGGAGCTCCCAGCCCCAATGTCCAGCCTGGCTTTGGGCACTGCCAGGGATCCAGGGACAGCCCCAGCTGTGCCAGGGTCTGCCCACTCTGCCAGGGAACAATTCCTGCCCAAAACCCCATCCAGCCCTGCCATTCCCTGTGCCCTGTCCCTACCTGTTCTTGGAAACCCTCCTGTCTCCCTCCAGAGACACAGAACACCAGCAGAGATGGGCAGGGGGTTTCTCCCAGCTCAGAATTTGTCTCCAGTTTCCCTTCTCTGAGCCTTCCTTGCTCTGCACTCCCTGCTGCTCTGCTCTGCTCAGTGCAGCTGGATTTCCTGGGGAGGAGGATGCTCCTGAAGGGTTACAAAGCCACTAAAACACTGCTTTTACTTATCAATAGGAGCTGAAGGGTTTTTTTGTTCCTGTGGAGTGTGGCTTTTAAGCCTTTATCAATGAAAGTGGACAGGTATCTTGTTGAATCATATTTCCATCACTGATGACCTCCTTATTTTCCACAGTGGTATTTTGTCCCCACTACACAAGATTGCTGTTTAATTTGGGAGCTCTCTGACTAGGGGCTGTGTGGAGAGCACATCGTTAGAGCAGCATGGAACTGATAATAAAAGAACCTTGGATCTAGATTGGAAAAAAAAATAAAACTTCGTTGGAGCTCTCAAAAGGAAGAGGTTAATGGGTTCCAAGGAAGAAATGAACTGGGGAGTGCTGTCCTTCAATTGGACCCAGCTCTGATTTCTTTGATCAGGCTCAGTAATGACTGTAGGCACTTGCCCTGTCCATATCATTATAATTTGCATTAAAATGAAATGCTGAGGACTCTCTACATTAACTGAGGAATAATAATTGACCATTTGCTTGCAGATTCATGGCCTGGTACTTATGTCAGAAGAGAAGTAAATAAATAGAAGAGTTGGTTTTATTTTAAGAGTTCAGGTATATTTGAAATGAAGTGTCAGCCTGCACAAAACTCCTTCAGCTTCATCTGAAACTCTGAAGGACTGCTGTCAGCTGTTTGGAGCTATGGAAAAGGAGGATCCTGTAGTCACATCCTGAAAAATGATCAATTATAATTTATACATATTCCTAAAAAACAAAAAGCTGACTTGAGTAGGGGGCTGTTTTTCAAGGGAGCAGAACATTCTCTCCTGCAGAATTGTGAGAATTTATTTAATATGAGGAATTAGGTGCTGAGCTTTTAATATCTAATTTTCCTAAACATCTCACTGAACACATCCATGTAAAAACCCCAAGCAACTGTTACCCACTTCATCTTCTGCTAGGGGGGAAAAAACAACCTTTCACTCTGTCTCAGAGTTACTTGCTTTGGAATTTTGTTTTTAGGCTGGTTAGCAAAACAGTTTGGAATGGCATATGGTACATATATGGTATTTCACTGACACCAGAAATCAGAAATCCCTGAAAAAGGGAGATTAAGGATAAAATGAGAGAAGCTCCTGAATGTCTCAAGCCAACTTAATGCCAGGAAAAGTCCCTCTTGCCTGTATGTTAGTGGTTGAGAGCCTTCCTTTAGGTGTGATGTTATTCAGAAGATGGAGTAAATGGATTCAAAGTGAATTACTCATATGAAAGCAGAATCTTCAGCAAACATTAAAAGAAACACATATTTACTATTTGCAGAAAAGCACTTCTTCCTTGGCTTTTATTTAAAAATAATTTAAAAAAATAGAAAGCAACCCCACTAGACACTGTGTAAGAACCAGGGTTGGTACTTGGACAGGATACCAGACTTCTGTCCACATTTATAGGTGCTGAAATTCTTGTGTGTAATGATACCCCCAGTATTGCTGCTGTACATTTGATCTTTGTCAGGACAGCAGGGATAAATAACAAATGTTTTAGGTTTCCTGACGATTCCCTTCTTGCATTCTGAAAACAGAAGTGTTTTTCTTTGCAGAGAAGCTCTGGACATTTTCTAGTTGATGCCCTGACTCACAATGCTCACGTCAGATTGGAGCTGTGCTAGCACAGGCACCTCCAAGAAAGGAAACAATTAAATGCCCTTTTTCTGGCCCAGTGAATTCTCATTTTAGAGCCTGACAGCAGGGCCTGTGTGTTCCAGCACAGGGCAGGAATGGAAGGAGTGGCTGGAAGGAAAATGTTAACAGAGAGCTGCCATGGACATGATCCCTCAGTAGGGAAGAGCAGAGATGAGAGTGAAACTTTAGTTCCTTTTCATTCAGGAAAGTTGAAACCAGCCATTCTAATTTTCTGTTTAATTGCCTGTGATTCTTGTGTGCATGACTTATTTCCCTTGTGAAGGGAGAAGAGGAGAGCCCAGGTCATGTTAAGGAAATTGAGGATGCTGAAGAACCTTCCCTGTATTTCTTCAGCCAGATTAATGCCCATCCTCCCCTTGTATTAAGGTCAGTTCACATTAAGCTGATTTGGGCAGTTCTTCAGGCAGCTGCTATAGATATCCTGTAAACTTAAGAGAGTGCCAAAAATAATATTTCTGAGCATTATAACCTGCATCATGCTGGAGTTATACCCACAGAAGCTGAAAGTTAAGTATCTCCTAAGCTGGTTCTGGTGGTGTCAGCAAGGAGCTGCTGCAGCAAGATCTGGAGTCCCTGAGTAAGATCAGGACTGAAATTCCATTTAGTGCATCTCACCCTGGCAGCTGAGCAGGACTCTCTGCTTCCCTCCCTGCACCAGGGGATTGATCAGCAACTACAGGAGCTGGAGAAGGGAACACCACAATATTTAAATACTGATTTTTGTCAGATGACTGAGGTAATGCTGGCAAAACCATCATTCCATAACCTAAGTACAGCTTCAGCCACATAAATCCTGCTTGGGATGAGACGGAGGGAGCTTTGTCAAGCTGCATTTTGGTGTTTTGAAGGTATTAGATTCTGTCACAGTTGTGGGAAATTCTAATAAATAGTAATATTATTAGTAATACATGTGGTCTCTCTTTAAATCATAAATCAAACTGCAGTTTTTTTCTTTACTGTGTCTCTGTTTAAGCAAAATATTTTAGCCTCTGTTATGAATCTAAATGGGAGGGAATAAACAGTCTGCTTTCAGGCTTCCAATATTAATATAGATTGTCTCCCAATTGATTTATCCTGCTGTTGTGCTACTGAAAATGTGTTTTTTTGAATTGCATATTGCATTCTGTCATTTTGGGACCGGAGCTGGATTTGTCATGTGGTGAATCTGGGTTTTCAGCAGCGAGTTCCTCCCCACTGTCAGGCCAGTGGAACTGACAGCTCTGGCCCTACCTGCATAAATCACAGCACAGCTCAGCTTGACTTTCTCCTGCTGACAGCTCTGAGCAGCTCTGCCTTTCAGCTGATGAGCGTGGAAACCGGACTCAAAGCCAAGCTAGACAAAAACACAAATAAAATGGGTTTGCTTCCTTTTACAATGGGTTAGAGAGGTGCAAAGGCAATTTTAGAACTGGAAAAATACACAGAGAGCGCTGCAGGAGACAGAAAATATTAAAAATGTATTGAGGGGTGAACATTCTAATGTGATGGTTGGGTGTAGGGTATAAGAAGTGGGGAAAATATGGTTTAACTTGGAAGAATGTTAGAAAAGCTGTCTGGAAAAAGAAAAGACCGGAGCAGGAGCCCAGGCTGATGTGCAGAGGATGGAGGTTGACAGGCACTGTCCCAGGCTGAGTACAAATGGACTTTTTAATTACATTAAGTACATCAAGGCACCTTGACTAAAACCAGAAAAGTTCCTTTTACTGAGGACCATTGCCAAGGGAGGGAAGAGAAAACCTTACAGCCTGGACAGCTGGGAGGCTTTGGAGGTGTCATTTTAATGTCTGGGTGTTCTGCTCATTTGCCTTGTCGCTAGAATTGAGATTTCTTGGCTTTGCTCCTGGCCTCCTTCAACTTCCTCACCTCATTTTGCTTGATAACCTGCCTTAACAATAATCTTTAAATGCCTTCACAGAAAGCTTTTGTGTTTTGAGGGGTTTAGGTGAAAGTTATTGGATGCTGCACTTTGCACTTGAGTCCTTTCAGCAGAAACACTTTGGAATTCACAGTTTCCATCTTTGTCCTTATTGTCCCGCTCACAATTTTTTTTTTCTTTTTTCCTCTTTCTATTTTTATTTTCTCTTTTTCCTTCTCTCACAGTTGAAATGTGTGTTTCAATGCAGGCATTTCTAATAAACAGCAGGTGTTGTGGGTGTTCCCAGGAATGCACACAATCCACTGCTGGACTGCAGGGAGAGCTATTTTGGCCATTAGCAGAGCTGGAGCCTTGGCTCACACACTGAATTCTGGCAAACTTTGCTCTGTTAAGTGCAAGTGGGATTTTATTCATTGTGCAGTCTCCAAATAAATATATGTGCCTGTCCAAATGTATTGTTAAATTCTTCAGAGGGAAAGAGCTTAGATTGGGAGACTTGCCATTTTTCCTCTAATTAGGAAACAAACAGAACAAACCGGGACCTGTATAATTAAAACCTTTATTTTTCCAAAAGAAATTAAAAAAAAAAATAAAAAATAAGCTATGATTAATGTGCATGTCCTTTGGAGTTCAGTGTAGGTGTGGAGCTTTTTCTTCCCTCCACTCTAAAACATGAAGGTTTCAGCAGATTGAATCCAATCCCCTACCAATGGCATTGCTGCCCACGGTTTAACCTTGCAGCTGATAAAAGCCTCAGCCTCTGCTAAATGCTGGAAGAATTTTAGTATTTAGGGATTCTTGTGGTGTAAATTAGGGAGGAATAGCTTGTGGTTTCAATATTTTGAATATTTGGTAGCTCGGGGCACGGGGTATGGCTGGTTAAATACCTCACACTCTGGTTTAGAAGGTGGATCTTCCTGCCTCTTCCCTACACACTACTGAGACTTTTATAACATTTAGTCCATGATAATTGTCAGAAATGAGGGTTTCATAGGGATTCCTTCTGAGCTGACTGAAATTTAAAACAGCCAAAACGTGAAGATGTGACTGCACCCACCTGCTGGGGTAGCTGTGTGCTCTCCATCATTTATTTGTGTGTTTTATTCCCTCCTCTTACACCAAACCACAAATGCCCCCATCCTCATTCCCTGCATACATCACGTGTTTCACGAGGCCTGTGTTTATCAGTGTTGGCTTTACATTGCTCAGCTGTGTATGTTGGAGGTTTGATATTTCTCTTGTTTCCCCCCAGTTTCCCAGTATGTGCCAGAAGTCCCTTAATGTGTTGATTCAAACTGGTTATATTTTCAAATGTGGCTTTTTCTGCTTTTGTTTTCTTCATGAATAAAAGAAATTCTCATTACATTCTTCTTGTGGTGTGTGTGTGTGTGTGTGTCTCTATAAAAAATAGTCTTTGAAATGTGAGTGGAACAATTTCTTCATAACTGATTTAACTTGTAAATTTATGAAAGTCTCATCAGAAATTCCAAGGACTTTCCTTGGGCCTGGCATTTTACAAGTGATCTGTTCAGATGGCACTGTGAAGTATGGAGAATACTGGGTCTGTAGCACTTTCAGTACTCAGGAAGAATTAGTGCAAGAGGAAGTCAAGAGCATATCCTTGGAAGAAATTCCTGTTTCCATTGAAAAGATCCTTTAAGAGCCCAGAGGGTCAGAAAAATGGAAAGTACCTTTTTGAACTGGCATCTTTTGGATGGTGCACAGGACCAACATATAGAAAAATTATTGACAATTTTTCCATATCCTCTTTGATTAAACAGGATTTTTTTAACTTCATTTACCAGATAACCACCCTGAACTTGGGATAGTGTAGCTTATATTTAATATGTATAAAGTGCTACAGCCACGTGCTGCTCCTGCTGTTTTAACCATCCCAGCAAGTCAGCAATTTTTCCTTGAAAGGAGAAACTAATGACAAATAATCAGCATTCCATTTCCTTCCTCTCCCTGCTGCTCCTGCTCGTGGTGATGGCTCTGCTGACAGTTTGCTGTGGGTGCTCACCCGGAATTTGGGAATTCAGCTGGGAGATCTTTCCAGAGAGAGCAGGCAGGGAACAAGCTCTGCTCGTGGGCACCATGGTGAGGAGCGAGGAGGAACCAGGGATGGGCTCCTCTCTCAAGAAGGGATAATTTTGGGGTGGGTGTGACACAAGCAGATTGTCCTGCTCATCTGTGTCTGCACACCTGGAGAGACAGCAGGGTCACTGGAGCTCCAAAATCAGGAGAGGAGAGGAGAGGAGAGGAGAGGAGAGGAGAGGAGAGGAGAGGAGAGGAGAGGAGAGGAGAGGAGAGGAGAGGAGAGGAGAGGAGAGGAGAGGAGAGGAGAGGAGAGGAGAGGAGAGGAGAGGAGAGGAGAGGAGAGGAGAGGAGAGAGGAGAGGAGAGGAGAGGAGAGGAGAGGGAGGAGGAGAGGAGAGGAGAGGAGAGGAGAGGAGAGGAGAGAGAGGAGAGGAGAGGAGAGGAGAGGAGAGGAGAGGAGAGGAGAGGAGAGGAGAGGAGAGGAGAGGAGAGGAGAGGAGAGGAAGGAGAGGAGAGGAGAGGAGAGGAGAGGAGGAGAGGAGAGGAGAGGAGAGGAGAGGAGAGGAGAGGAGAGGAGAGGAGAGGAGAGGAGAGGAGAGGAGAGGAGAGGAAAAGAAAAGATAAAGAAGGAATTCACACAACCTTCTGCAGCTCCCCAGGATGGAGCTCAGTCTGACTCAGAACCTTCTGTTGCATTTGCAGCTGCTCCAGGTCCCCAACTCTGTTTTCTTTTCTCTCACCCCGTAACATTTTTAAGATTACCTTGAGGTTTAGTTCAGCAATAGGGCAAGCCTGACTTAGCAGACTTTTAATAAAATCATTGTTTAACAAAAAAGAAAAAAAAAAGATGTGTCTGGTTTTGTGTTCATTTAGGGAAACTCTGCCCATTCTGGAGGCGCTCATGGTTTACTCTCTGTGCATGCACCACGGATGATGACTGCTTAGAACATTGGTAATTCTCCTAAGGCTTGACCCAAAGCTAATTGAGGTCAGTGTACAATCTCCTGTTACCTTGATTGAAGCTTGGATCAATTTTTAGTGTTGCCAAATTTATGAAGCACTGCATGAATTTTGAACATTTCTCAATGCTAAGTCGAAGCAGATTAGGGTAGGGAGTGTATCTTTTGAAAAACATGTGCAAATGTTATATATACAGACATGGACTTGTTCTGAAAGCATGCAGAAATGAGTGCCTTCTCTTGCTACATTTGGATATTTTCTTCTTCTAGAGCTGATTCTACATATTTGAGAGGTTTTGGTGGTCTGTGCTTTAGTATTTAGTGTATAACCTATACAATACTTAGGTTTCATGTTTTACTCAGTTTTCTACTGAGCAGCAGGTAACTTATCCTGGAATTTTTTAATGGACTTTTGACAGAACTATCACACAGGAACTTTGTTACTACTGCTAATAAAAGCACACAACTCTTCAATCTTTGACACACAGTCCTCTTTGGGTCAATTCCACTTTATTTTGTACCCTGACATCTCAGATATGAACTGAGCCTTTGAGAGACCCTTCATTGTAGTCCCAGAGGATAAAACTGGGGAGTGAAATGACAATTTTCTTATTGTCTTATCTGTGAAATACCACTGCAGGCCTTATCCACTTTGTATAAAACCTTGATCAAAATTGGTTGTGGTGCCCAAATAGACAGAGATGCAGAAATGTTTGTAGATTTGTCAAATGCTTTGCTCTGTGCTGGCAACTGCTTTTTACTCTGCCTTGATGTCTTTCTGCTCTCATTTTGCAGTGTCCCACGTCTCATTGTTTGTTTAGTGCAAAATGTGTTTGGAGCTGATTTGGCACGTCCTTAATTTACAGCAGGGATGTGCTCAGGGTAGGCTATAATGCAAACTTTCTGTATGTTTACAAAACTAAAAGGAAATAATCGTTTTGAACGTATTGCATCTGCTGCTGTTTTATGGGTGTGTTATAACAATTTTATGCAGCTCCATTTAACATGGAACTAAAACTGAGAACACAGTTTATTAATTTAGCAGGTTGAACTTTAAAGGAATTTTTGTTCTGCTGCAGAAAAGGCATTGTAAACAAGAACTTAAGGCAGCAAAATAATAAAATTAAACAGCGTAATCATAAATTATCCCTATTCAGGAGGAACAAGTTCACTGTTCCCTCTTAGGGAAAAAAAATAGAAGACAAGAAAAGAAAACTGAAATACTTGTGAAAACTAATAGGATCATATTCATATTTGCAGTTCTTATGAGGAACAGGTTTGGTTTTCTTCCTTGACTCATTTTCATGTTTGAGTACAACTGTCTATACTTGTGACATGAGACAGTTTAATAAACTTAAAATTATTCAGTGCAGTATTAAAAATGAGGCTTCTTAAACAGAATTGTATGAATAATTTCCAGTGGGGGGAAACTCCTCCACATCCAAGCAGTGTCTGATGGGTTTTTCTGACCTGCCAGCTGTTTTTTGTTACTGGGCCCAGAACCAGATCAGAACTGAGGGAGGTTTCAGTGAGTTTCTCTCGGTGACCCTGTGCTCAGCAGCTCCAAGGTTTGCATGGTCAGGCGTGGCCTCAAATCTTCTGTGATTTGGAAATGTAATTTCTGTTATGGAAGCACTTCCAACTTTCCCATGTGGCAAATGCCTATTTACTTCAGAAGTGGGATAAACACTCCAGTGAGTCACTGCATCAAATGACACTAATTGAAGCTAAATGTGTGTTTGTGTTCAGACCAGCTCTCCGTGAGGAAGGGACTGGAAGAGAGGAAAGGGAACCCACAGCAGGCTGGAAAAGAGGGATGGAGAATTATCCCTGGCCTAATCCTCCCTGGAACTCACAGGAAGAGAACAGGAGTGAAAACAAAGAGAGCCTAATCCTGAAATCTGTGTGAGCTGTGTTTGGAAGGGTGGATTTGTGATTGCAATGGACTGAGAGGGTGGTGGGTCAGGTGTGGAGCTCAGCAGTCAGATGTGGATGGTGAAGGATATACAGATATAAAAATATTACTTGTTCTCATGGACAGGAGCCAAGGCATTCAGCTGAGCTGTGCACACTCCGTGCTGCAGCAGAAATGCCAAGAGCAGAAATCCCATTTCTAAGGGAATGGTTGCTCCCCTGAGCTGTGACAGGAGACAAAAAGCAGCATTGTAGGACGTGTGGCTCTCTTCCACTTTGACCCACCATTCATTTTGCAAAATAATTCCTAAATTCCCATTCTTAATTCTTCATTGAAACCTATTTAGACACCTTGGACCAGAGGTTGTGCTGTAGGTTTCTCCATGCATGGTTCATCTAAAACATTTTACTATGAAAAAGAGTAATCTCTCCAACAGAGCTTACGAAATGGGGCAGAGTCTATAAAAAGCCCACACTGCCTTCTGAAATAGAGCAGTACCTCATCTGCTTTTCATCTGTGAATTTAGAGTCTTATTTTTGCCTTTGTCCCTCACTCCATATCTCTATTCTGAAGATCCAACAAAATACTAATACTCCCTGGCAGCATAAGCAGGTCACAACTCAAATGAGCTCTGAATATTGTTCCCAAGGGAACCAAGAACTATGTCACACTTGCTTAATTTCAACATACATATATTCAGAAATTTTGGAAGTGAGGGTATACATTGAAAGTTGGATTCTTAATGCAATCAAATATGATGAAATATTTTATTATGTGACAGCTCAGCTTGAAAAAGAGAATCATGTATTTTTTCTTCCCATGACTTATTTACGGATGGGGTGGGGGGGCAGAACTAGAAAAGCTATGACAATATAATGCTATTAACATCTAAATATTCAATACTGGATGAAAATAAGAATGGACTATAAACTTTTGTTTTGAGGGCAGGCTGGGTGGTTTCTGGGATACGATTGCAGGTTCTAGAGGAAAAGGCCTGTAGAAATGAATTTTCCTGCCTGTTACAATAAAAGGGCTTGCAAATGGCTGTGATTTTATGTTAAGTGGCTGCTAATGGGAAATGCTGTTTGGTGGTGGGGTTTCAGGAATGGATCTGCGCTTTGCCTCGCACCCAAACAGAAAGAAGCATTACAGAAAGTTTCATGGCTACGAAAACAAAGCCATACATGCAGTTGCCTGGGGCAACAGAATGGTTTTTCTGACTAATTTGTCTGCATTAGAGCTCTGGAGAGATGAGCTGAGCAGTACAGCAGGAAAGGTCAGCATCCAGGGGAGCAGCATCCATCCCCTCAGCTTTACCTGGCCTCAGGTGAGGACAGCCAGGTTCTGCAGCTCCCTCCCACTGCCCTCCCTGCCCAAACCCTTCTCTGGGAGCAGCACGAGTCAGTTTTCCCTGTTCACTGCAAGGATTGTCTCCATGGTGGGAACAGCCTGTTTGTTAGAGTTAACCACCCTTTAACTCTGTGCACTCCAGCCAGCCCTGTGAGCGTGGTCACTGCTGCTGAACACCTGGGAACCTCCCTGACTTCCTTAGGCACTGACTTCCCTGGGCTGATGTGCTACTTTTGTGCTGCATGTTTGATTTATAAACCAGCTGGGGTTTTTTTCTGTTCCCTACCTGCTTGCAAAAGTCTCCAGGGGACGGGCAGGGAAGAAATAAATACAAATTCTGATAGCTGAATAACTGGTACTGAGGTATTTTAGTAATTGAAGGAAGCCATTTCCCCATACAATCCTCTGCATGTGTAAGGAGAGAGAAAAAGAATTAGTAAATAATAGCAAATCAGTCTGAATGGCAAGAGGAAATCAGTGGTTCTTACAGCTCTGCACAGAGGTGATGTGACATGATGCTGTTCATGCCTCTTCCTGTTTCCCAGAATCTCCTGTAAACCTCTGCACTACACTGTGCCTCTCACACTCAGTGATAAGTAACATCTCTGCTGACTTCTGGGGTTTATTTCCATCAAGGTAAAAGTCTTCCTTCCAGTCTCAGAATTCCTTCTGACTTAGAGCACGGTGTCAGCAGTGAAAGCTGCCCATTACAAAGCAGCGTGCTCGTGGGGCCCAGGTACATGTGGTTTCTTAGGTAACAGTGGAAAAGGAAATGATTCCCACTGCTTTAGACAGCATTTCTTGAAGTGTATTTACACAGTTGGAAACAGAGGGAAAGTAAGTGCTTATCTTGCTAAAACTGGGGAAGTTGAAAGATTAGTGATGCGCCATTTACTGCACATGGAAATTGTTTTGGTGCAAAAGCTGCTGGGCAGCATCGTGGGCCCCTCCAAAGGGGGGAAGGAAGGATGGAGCAATCACTGCTTGCCCAAAATGAGGGTATTAACAGGAATATCTGAATCATGCTACTGCATTCCCACCTTCTGATTGTCTGCCTGGCTCTTTCCTGTTCACAGTGCCTGAAGCTCCGTGTTTTACCTGCCAAAGAGAGTATGTCAAAGACATTTCCTCTCACTCCAGATTTATTCCATTATATTCTCAGGTTTAGGGTTTCTTTACTGGACAATTTCTATACTTTTGTATTTTGGGGGGGTTTGTTGGGTTTTGGGTTTTGTTAGTGTGGGGGTTTTTTGGTCAGAATAGGAGAAACCTATTCTTGGATTGTTAAGCAAACATTTTATCTAATGCTTTCCAGAAGTATTTGAACTTTGACAGATGTATTCACTGCCCTTTCTAAAGATGCTCAGCAAGCTTTTGTAGAACATAAAGGAAAGGAAAATTTTCATGTGTGCCCTTATCTTGCTCTTATTGAGCATGTCATCTTTCATGGGCGTAGCCCTTAACCAGAAAAGAATCATGGGAGGATGCTCTAAACAGAGCTTTGGAGATCACTGATTTATGTTTTATTCTTATTACAAAATATCTGTTCAAACACCTGGGTATTAATGCACACTGAATTCAATATAATTAAAACTGTTGCAAAAAAAAAAAATCTTAGCTTTTTTCTTTCCTGCTCCTAAAAATTATGTTTTAGTCCCTGTTCTGGTTTTCAACCATAAACAAAGAAATATCAATATTTATTTGATTGCTGCCTGTGCCCATGAAATGGGTTTTGAAAGGAATATTGCTAACTCAGACAGCAGATCCACACTGTCTCCCTTCTGAGATTCTCTGCATATTCTGTTATCTCTGACCAGTGTCTGATGAATTGTACTGGGGATACTTTCCAAATGGGTCATTATTTTCCTTCTTTTTTGAGGAGATCTGAACTGCAGCTTTAGATGGCTTTTTGCTCCTTTTTTTTTTCTTTCTTGGAGCTCTCAGGATGAATTTTCTACTGCCAGTTGGGGAGATCTGTAAAACTGTCCAGAGTTATTAAGGGTTGAATCAATATAATAAACTGGAAGTTTGATTTCCACCTAGTGACAATGAAGGCATTAAACAAAGCTATTTCTCAATATCACATCCTGTGAACTTCCAGCTTCCCTCTTCAGGCCAAGATGTAGAAATACTGTTATTGAACAGAACCAATTATAAATATACACAATGTTCTGCACTGCACAGAAAAGGGGAGGGAGGGAAGGAATTCTCTCAGTCTTTAACCGAAGTAGCTCACACCAATATAAAGGAAAGTCTCTCATGAAGCACAATCAAATTAATACTGCTGGCAACCAAAAGTGAAGTGCTAATATGCAGGAAAGCACACAGATGTCAGAATTGAACTTTCTTGCTCTCAGTTCTGCATCTCAGAAATAGTTTGTAAGTAATGGACTGTGTTGGTGGGAGAGGAGAATTTGCCTGCCTCGTGCTGTAAAGATTTTGTAGGGATTTTACAGCTGAAATGGGATTCTTGGAGTTTAAAGTGCTGAGGGGACAGTGACTGATAGGATGTGGAATACACCTTTAGGAATAGAACACAAACAAATAGAGAAATAAAAAATGTTAGATGGAAGGAACCAGGTAAGAAAGAGAGAGAAAAATGAGTGGAAGTAAAAATGAAAATTGAAATAATAAACTTGGCTAAATTGAGTGAAAATTTGGAGTTTTTTGGTTTGCAGCAGATGGGGGTGAAGTGGCTGAGGCTCACAGAAACGTGGCAATGTCAGAATGAGAGACACACCACTCACTCGGATGCTGCTTACATTTCTGCTGAGGTTTTCATAAGTTTTTAGGAGCATTGGGTTCAACATCAACAGCCACAACCAGGACACATCAAACAGAAATTTAGGCAGGAGGAATTGCTGCCTGCTGTGAGGGAGCAGCGGGGTGTGGGCTGGAGATGGGGCAGAGCTGCAGGATGGCTCCGAGCCAGGGGAGCTGCTGTGGGATGAGCATCCCTGGCCAGGATTGCTTTTGGGAGGTGCTGCAGCCCTGCTGCTGCTGAGAGCATCACTGAAGGCTGCCCTGAGCTCTTCTCTCTCTGCTGCTGACCTGTGGCACAGGTGGGGAGCACAGCCTGCAGCTATGCAATGTTCTCACTGCCCCCTCCCCATCCCTGTGTGCTGCAGAACCCCTGACAGCCCCCAAAAAAACCTACCCCTGCAAAATATTCATTTCAACAACATGGAAAAGTGCTAAATAGCTACACTTGCTAGTTTGTCATAGAAATGAAAGCTGAACATATTTTGTTGAGCACTGAGAGCTGGTACTCTATGAGCTCTTTTATTGGTTAAAACTGAACACATGAAAAATGTTTTCTTCTCACACCTTTCATTAATCTGGCTCTGTATTTTTGCAGACAACACTGAGCATCAGAACAGCAAAATTCCTACTAAGATCATATTATAAATTCTCATCATATTTCTTCTTTGCTTTTTATTGCTTCCTTACTTGGCTTGACATTTTCATATGAATAAAGTACAGTACCAACATCAAATTGTTCTCACACAGGTTTACAAACTAAAAAAAAAAAAAAAGTCATTTGATAAACATGCTGGAAAGGTGAAAGAAAATATTGGAAGCCAAGCTACAAATGGAATGGATTTTGCATTTCTTCTTCCCCTGTCTTGTTCTTATTCAGAAACAGATGCACCAGTCACTTTTGTTAATAGCTCCAATAGCTGCTGATCCAGTGCAGGATTCCTGATGTATGAGAACAGTTTTCCTCCTGTGCTAAGGTAAAATGAAGAAAATATCTGTGTGCATACTAATCTTCTTTAAGTGGTGCTGTGATTTTTTTTCTGTTCTTGCCAGCCCTGATTCTGACTCAGATCACAAGACCAAGTCATTAACTGTTCTGTCCTTGAGAGCAAATCATACACAGAGAATAAATATCAAAGAGCTCATAGTTACTCCTGTATAAGTTTAGTTAGACTGCATTAGCTTAATTTGAAAAGGCTGTCTCAGGGAGAATCTGCTGTGAATTTGTGCATTTTCCCCATTTCTCTGGTGTTTCGGTCTTGTCTTCAATTCCCTCTGGAATTCCCTCTGGAACTGGCCAGTTCTGTTACAAATAACCAGTGTGACACAGAAACCAAGGTTACCTTATGGACCAGCATCCTGTGGGCCTTCAGAACAGAATTACAAACATTTTGAATCAGTGCATTTGCATATAAAGTAAGAGTTTGATGCAACTCTGGTGAGGATTTTTAGAAGAGCCTGGGGGATAAAAATATGAATAATCCAAAGCACTAATTGAAATGTCATTTGTTTAGAATATATGGTTCAGCTTCTCCTCGTTCTTTGGATGAGGGAGGTTTTATTTTTGTGTAGGTTGTTGTCATTGTGTGGGGTTCCTTTGTTTGGGTTTTTGTGTCTGTGGAAACAACGTGAGTAAGTTTTTTGCAGAAGATGTAACAGGTTCAGCATTACCTGTCAGTTTGTTCTGAAATGAATGTGGGCTACAGAATTTTCTTTGTGCTTGATGCTTCCAAGAGTTCAGAGTTTAAAACTGGTTCAATTGCTAATTGATGATGCATAAAATTGTACTATAAAACACCATATGAGTTTCCTTGCAAACATTCAATTAGGATAAAGTGTTTTTCAGAGCTTTGCCGTGGAGTGAACCTTTTGCTGGATCTCAAATCCAATCAGATCTGGCCATGTATGATCTCAGTGGAGTAATATTCTCTAGAGAGTCACAGTTTGCTTTGTTATGGGCTACCTTCAGGAGGTGTTGTGGGAATGTGGGCACCTGCCAAGACCCTGCGTGGGAGGAGAAGATACATCTGATGTCCTGAGTGCCCCTGGGGTGTCCCCAAAGCCCAGGTGTGCTCAGCCAGCTGCAGACTGGCTGCTGCTGCTTATTGCAGGGCAAGGTGAGCCAAACTCCAGATCCACCTTCAGACCTCCCTGACGCTCCAACGTGCTGAGTTTTGTAGTGGTTGTGCTCATCCCCAACCTCTCCAGACTCCACAATGGTCCAGAACACCCCACAGGGTTTTCTGTTAGCCCTGACAAGAAACAAACCTGGGAGGAGCTCATTCCATTGCAGTGCACTGACAGAGAATAAACAAACCCCCAAAGAGGTTGTTTCAGTGTAAAGTGTAAAAAAAGTCTCTGAAGTATAAAAAGAAAAGTCTCTAATTGAGTTCTATTTGGTTTGGAAGCTTTGCATTTGATTTTTACTCTTAATTTAATGTTGCAGAATGCTGAGAGAGTTCTAAACAGTTTCAATTTAAATTTGCCAGTTTCTGTTGTCCTTAGTAGGGAATGGTTTAACTAGTGGGAAAAGCTTGCCAAAAACAGGAGCAGGGACAGTCTGATTTAACTGAGTGTGGGACAATTGTTTGTGTGCAGAAAAATGTTGAAAATCTTCAAGAAAATTGCACAATTTTGGAAAAAAAGCTTTAATTTAAAAGCTCTGTTTGAGATGTTCCCAACCACAGAAATTTTGTTTTTCTTACCAGCACCAGGTGCATCTCTGAAGCCAAATCCATTCTGAAAGATCTCACATGGATGACCATGGAGGCTGTGATCCCTTTCAGGTTTTATGGGTAAATTATTATTGCCAAAGCCCTGGGAAGATTTCTGCAATGAAGTGCAACGTCCATAGTTTAAAAGAGAAGAAAAGCCCCTGCTGTGAAGCTCTGCAGAGCTGCTTGGATGGGGAGCAAAAGACAAGTTTCTTTTTGAGCAGAGGTTTTATTGACTCTTCAAGATGATAGAAGTAGAAAAAGAAAATAACACTGGAGAGCTCCTGAATATCTTTCTGTAAAAACCTGAAGGATTCTGTAATGAAAGGTGACTTTTCTCAAATTTAGCCATTTCAGTGTTGCTCTGACATTAAACATCCACAGATTGTGCCCAGTGGCAAGCACAGTTAACAACTGATTTAATCCAAATCCAAAACTCTCCTGGTACAGCTGGAATATAAATGTCTGCCCCAAAAAAGGAAATTTATTTAATTGTCTCTTCTTATTCAATACATAAATAGCAAATCAGTATAGGAGGAGAGATGGAATATTAATTTTCCTGCTTGATCTTTTCTACTTTATTGGAATATCTTGTTTAACTTCCTGAAATAGCAAGTGTCTTCAAGAATAAAGTACTCCTTCTGTTAACATAGGGCTCATGACAACCTGCTAACCCTGGAAATTTAAGATATGTTATCTAACAGTTGTAAGTGGCAACAGAAGAATATTTCTATTCTGCTTTTTGTCATATGCCAAACACCTCTGAAAGAAAGGGGTATTTCAGTCTCATTGAAATTTCTGTCGAAACTTCTGTCAGAGGTTCTAGAATTTATATTTTGTCTCCGTGTAGGTTTCTGATTTATCTTTTGGCAGGGATTTATTGATTGATTGATTTAGGGGTGTGGGTGTGATTTGTTTGTTTTCCCCCAGAGTGAATTAATTCCAGAGTTGTTGCCTAAATGCCTGCTCTGGCACAATTATAACAGTTTAGCTCAAATTCCCCGTGCATCTGCAGAAATATCTCAGATGGGATCTCCCGTTTGTGGCCATGGAGTGGATCCTCTCCTCGTCCTACCGACCCTTCCTCCTGCCCCAGCTGTGTCTTCCTCACACTTTTCTTGTCTTTTCAATAAGAACTTGCTGGTTATTGATCAGATGTTCATGCTTTAGCCTTAATTTTTTTGTCATTGTCACTGTTTTAGCCCTTCCACAGCCAGTGTTGCCTTAGGAAATCGATTGGATGGATTTTTTTTTCTGTGCATTTATTTAATAACATTAGATCTGTGTGTGTTCTAATTGTTTTGAATCTCCTCATCAGTCTTTATCATTCTGTGTTATAATTTTATTATAATCATGCTTATTAACTTCCTTTTTGGTTTTGTTTTTCCCTACTTTTTCTTTCTTTAGCTTTCTCCCCCAGCCTCTACTGCTGTACATGATTTGGTCGTTGTCAAAATTTGTCATTTCTGAGGTGAATGCTCTTGTCCTGCCTACTTCTGCCTCTTTTTGATGTCACAATATTGCCAAGCCATTGTTCCTGGTGCCTCACAGTTTACATTTAACAGTTTTTTCAGCACTTTGCCCGTGGATGAGTTCATGAGTATTCACAAATCATCGGCAGCGAGACACACACGCACACACCTCCAGAGCCCAGGAAAATATGTCAGCTGAAACATTAGCAATATGTTTAATCAGCACTGCAGCCAGGGCTCATCTCAGGAGCAGAAACTCGGGGTCTTCAAAGGAGCAGTAAATTCTGCAGCCAGAATTCTCCTAAAGAATACAAAACATAGCAAATTAAGGGCACCAAAGCGAATTTATGGTCGGTGTTGAGGAATGGGCTGGGTGGAAGCTGCTTGGAAATTCAATCTCCATGAAAAGGGGGCTCAGAACGCTCCATCTGAGCACCAGGAGAGCCACGAGCGTGTCTGGGCAGTGGTTTCCATGTGCTCCCTGTCCATTTTGTGCAGTGAACTGGCTGCTCACGAGTAAAGTGAGCGTGCTAAAAGAGGGGGAATAGTCCTGAATGTTAAATTCACTTTGTTTTTGCTGCACTGACCTGGAGACAGCGGTGGTGCATTGAGACTCTCCCAGGACTGCTGGTGTTGCCATCCTATGGATGTCAGGGGCAATCAGAGTGAGCACTGGAGCACAAATGGTTCCTGGTAATCCCATCCTCATGCCAACGCACATTTCCACAAACCAAAGGACTGGGGAAAGGGAAAAACAAAACCCAGAGCTAATTCTATGAACCATTTGCTAATTAAAGATCCAACTCAGGCTGCTCCACTGTCTGCTTCATCGCTGTGACCTAATTTGTTCCTGAGAGACACACAACTTCCTTCGGGGTGTTCTTTTAGGGACAAAGGATCTCAGAATTCTGTGTGTTCCTCCAAAAACTGAGACAACCAACAGCTCTGGAATATTATTGTCTGGTTTTTGTGAACCCATCCGTTTTCTCTGGGAATTTTATTGGTACACAGATGGATGCAGATTCCTAAACAGATACTGAAAATAAATGAAATACCTACAACAGTTTGCTGCAGTTTTGGGGGAATAGTTCAGCAAACAGGTCTTGGATGTTTAAGAGTCACAATTTGGCTTCTTTCCAGTGCCAGGAGCACTTCCATTACAAGTTAATTTAGAGGCTTAGCTGCTGAAATAACATCATCATGCTGGGCTTGGGAATTTTCTTCTTGTTATTAGATGTTACTGATTTTTCAGGAAGCAACCACACGACACAGCCTGCCCCATGGATTTATTGTCCTTTGTCATGTCTGCTCTCCAAACCAGGGATTCCTGAAGCTTCTTTGCAAGAGCACTTGGATTTCTGCTCCTGCTGAGTCAGCAGCAGTTCAGCCTCTCGGAGGGGATGGAATGACAACTAAAATTTTTATTGGCTACAGGTGTTTATTCTTATTTCACCCTAAAGCATATGAAACCCTGCTGGCAATTCAAGGTAATTAACAGTTTTCAATACAAACACTAATGCAAACATTTGTATGCAGTAATTAGAGCTTCTTCCCATTCTCCCCTAATAAACTCCAGCATTCCTGATAGCTGCCATTCACATTTCCAAGCTTTTTTAACCTGAGACATGGCGCTGTTAACTGGTTAAGAAATGCTGCTCTGATAAATTTGTTTTGATTTTACAGTAAGAATTCTGTTTTCTTCCTGTCAGCTGGTGTTGTTTTGGCTGCAAGTGCATGCTCCTGTGGTCTGCACAGCTCTGGGAAATCTGTCACAGCTTCTCTCATTGCTCCTCGTGCTTGGATAATCGGGTCCTCTCTGCATTTTTGCCTGCAAAGTTTTGTCCTTTTTTTCCTGAAACAAGTGGCAGAGAATCTCACACTCATCAGCATCTACAAAAATCTTTATGTGAATGTTTTACTGTCACATGAAAGAATCAAAGTAAAAGTAAATATGAGCAGCAGAAAGAAATTTACCACAGAAAACCAGATATCAGTCACTACGGAAAAGTATTTCAAGAACCATTTCTGAACACTAAACCTGTGTGGTTTGTTCTTAAATATCTGGGGAAGAAAAACTTTGGTCAGATGTAATGTGGTTCATTCTTGAGTGGCTGATATAAAGGGCAGTGAATTCAGGTTTTCTGTCCTTTCCAATTAAATCATTGGTGCAATTTTAATAATTTCAGAGGGGTTTTTTTTTTAATATTCTGTCTTAATAACTCTCTGAGAAGAGGATTTTGAGAATACCAGAGATGGTTGGCTCATTCCTGTTCCTTTGGAATGTGTCCATTATCCAGATCTTGACATGCTTGCTTACAGTTTTTAATATTCATTTCAGCTGGTGACCCAGACTGTTAAGATGTGAAAATCCAGTTTCATTAAACTGAAGTATGCATAACTTAGAGGCAAGTTACATCGATGATTAAGTGAAAATGCAAATGGGAAGAGCTATAAGCTTAATGCAGACAGATAAAATACAACATGAGGAAAGGGTGAGAGGGTAAGAGAAGGAAGGACAGAGGGCAGCCCAAGCAAAATAAAATTAAAAAAAAAATATTTCCCAAGTTCACTGATGCGGAAGGAAAAACCAAATATTTCAGTTTCAAGTGCAAGAGGGTCTTTAAGGGCTACAGGATATTTCAGAATCTGTTGTTTCACTGATCTCAGGTAGATATTGACAGCTGGGAGCTCCTTTCTGAGCAAATCACCCCATCATTCTAAGAAAAGTCCCTTCTCTGGGGTCCCTTCTCATCTCTAAATGATGATTAAACGAGGCTGACATTTCTGTTCCTTGCTGAGCTTTGCTGGTTGTGTTTGGTATTTATTTTATTTACTCTGTGCCCCAAGTGAAAGGGCTGTCTCTTGCCATGGCGTTAAGGACAGGATTTCCTGAGTGTGCATCTGCTGTGAGCAGAAGTGACCAGAATTCCAAAAGTTACCAAGGACATCACAAATTGCATTGAATCCTAAAAATAAAGAATGACAATTTAATTTGCTTAGCTTGAAATTTGATAAGAAAATGACTAGAAAGAGTACGGGACTCCTCTATTTAAAATATTAGCTTAGCAACATACCTAGGTGTAAAACCAAACAGAATTTAGTCATTCAAAAAGCATTTAACAGCTCTAATTGGGAGGCAGTGTCAAAATGGATTTTTCCCAACTTGTGAGACAGTGTTTATCACAAAGAGCAGAGGACACAGTCAGCAGGGCATTGATTCTGTCCCACTTCAGCTGGGCCAGGATAATGACTAGTCAATGCTCTGATAAAAAAAGTTTGAAAATAAAATGCAAGTGATTACGAAAGCTGTAAGCATTTAAAATTGTTCTTAATGATGTAGCTACAGTTTCTGTTACTGGAATAGCTCTTGCTGATTTATATTGGTTTCTGCTCAGATGGTTGTCTGGTTACAAATGATGTTTTCATCTACACAGAATTAAGGGTTTAGAATTAACTTTTCAAATTAGCCTAATTAAATGTTTATTAATTTTTTAATAACTATCACAACAGCTTGGGTTTTGCCTGAGGTTTTTCAACAGAAAAACCCTCACCCTTTTGAAAGGGTTAGGAAACTGAGGGAAGGAAAGGTTAAATAACCTGTTTAAAGCCATTGAGCACAGATCTTTGATTTGCTGGCCCATGCTTTATTTTAGCACACAGTTATAACCCAATCCTGTGATGATGATATTTCATTCAGTTGGAGATGGACTACAGTCTCAGAGAAAAAAAAATCGTATTTTATCTTTTGGGGGGAGTTCATATCCACTTAACAGCTTCTCTTCCTGCTGTCACTTAAAAACATGTGAAAAAAAAAACTGGATTATTACACAGGAGGCTGAATTCTTGCTTGTGATATTTGATTTTCTCCAGATATTTTTTATCTCATATTTAATTCTCTTTGCTTTTATCCATTATTGTAGAAGTCAATGGTCCTACTGACTTTTCAAACCAACAGCTGGATCTTTTTTCCAGTTATAATTTGTCAAGCACTTGGCATTCTATGCAAGTAGAAGAGCAGAGATGTCTTACCTCTCACCTGTAACTGTTTTCCTGAGCAAACTCTTGTGGTGGACTTTGTTCCAAGCTTTTTGACAGATGTTATTCCAGAGGAGGAGACCTGGGTGAGGAGAGGAGCAAAACCTCCCCAGGATCTAGAGAAAAACTGCTGCTTCCTCCTTCCATGTGAAATGTGCAGAGACCTGGGACTGAACAAAGGCTGAGATCAATCTATTGATGTGCTTTCCATCTCAGACCAGGAACTGATTACATTTGGCTTCTCAGAGTTCATTTGAATATTTTATTGGTGTTTTGACAGTTTATTTGTACCCTGGCTGAGGCAGGCAGGCCACTGCTGATGGAGCCCAGGCTTGGGTGATTCCCCCATGACTTTATTCTAGTGTTGCTTGTTTTAATACTCCTATCTCTGTCCTTGTAGTGTGGATTGGAAGCTGAAATAGCACTTATCTTAAACTCTGTACCAAAAAAAAAAGATAAAACTTTCATTTTTTGGTAGTTCCCCTAGCTGCTTTTTTATTTTCCCTTTATTTTTTTTTTCTTTCCAGGAGACTTTGATTCTGTCACAGACTCTGAGCTTCTATATGCTTAGAAGCATCATTTTGTTCCTTGGTTAATTGCTTTCTCATGCTTTTTAAACTTTTAATTTCCATCATTCTTTAATCTGCTGTCACTTTGCATATTGTCCCTTCTCCAAGTTATTTTGCCTTAAAAGACACATCCTTTGGGACTAGTGGGCCTTACTAGGACAGGCAATTATTGCCTGGATGTGGTGCTTGTTGCAGACAGATTAGTTCAGGGCTGGGTTCAGAAGATGTGAAAACTGTGCCTTAGAAAAAAAAAAAATACCTCAAAACTCAGCAGCTCGGGTTTTTGGGAAGCCAAGAGCATTTACCTTCCCAGAGAAAAGGGTTTCTGGATTTAAACAAAGCAAAACAAGCAAATAAATAAACTCATCTCTAAAAAAAAAAACCCATCAAGCAGCCAACAGAACAAAAAAACTGCTTTGGTTTCTACTTTTCCCACTGGCCAGGGCTGAGCAGGGATCGCATTCTGGGCCAAAAAAATTTCAAATAATTTTGTTAGAAATGTCACATCAAAGATACTCTTCAGGTTAGGCTAGAATATGTTCATAAACCTTTAAAAATAGGAGGAAAATTTTCTACCAGTGAGGCTAATGGGTTTCACACAGAAGGAAAACTTTTTATATAAAGACTTTTGATAGATAAATGAAAATATATTCTCTGATATGCACTCTTTTACAGAGAGCAAGATATATATATATAATATATATTATATAATATATATATTATATATATTATGTATATTATATATAATATAATATATAATATATATTATATATATATTATATATTATGTATATGATATATAATATCATATATAATATAATATATATTTTTATATAATATTTTATAAATTTTGCATTATAAATTATGCATATTATATATATGATATGTAATATAATATAATATAATATAATATAATATAATATAATATAATATAATATAATATAATATAATATAATATAATAAATATATATTATATTATAATATAATATAATATAATATTATTATATTATATTATATTATATTATATTATATTATATTATATTATATTATATTATATATTATATATTATATTATATATTATATATTATATATTATATATTATATATTATATATTATATATTATATATTATATATTATATATTATATATTATATTATTATTATGTTATATATTTTATATATATATATATATATAAGATAGCAGATACAGATTTGCTGTAGCAAGGTCTGTTTGCATTTATTCCATTAAAAAGCTGAATATATCACAGGAGTTTGTGTTTTCCCTTTTCACTGCAATTGATCCAAACTTCATCTCCAACAGAATCCTTCACTCTGCTCCAAGGCACTCAGGCATCTGGAGATGGGAAATTGGGAAGTGTCCTTGCTTGTGTGCAGAAAACCTTATTCTGCAATTATTCTTCTCAATTAGAGTGTAGTCTGTGAGTGTTCCTCCCTTGTGTTGGGCTCAGTTACAATTAAAAGCAATGTTAATTTTCTGCTCCTGCTTTCCCTGGCTCCCTGCTAACCCAGCCAGAGCTGCTGCTGGTGACTCCAGCTTTTCTGGCTGGCTCAGTGCTGCTCACTTAAACCCTGTGGGCTCCTTTATCTCTCACCAGTTAAAGCTGTCATGTCCTAAAACACCAGCTCCTGGAATAAACAGATTTAAGGCTGAACGTCAAGTGATGGATTCGCCCAGCTGCTTGCTTTTAATCTTTACTTTTTGAATTATTTCTTCATTTTAGATGGATGTTTCATGACTTGAGCACTGGGCAATACTGAAAGGACAAACCCTGGCCTGTATTCTCCTCTTGCTCACGTGGTTGATGGCAGATTTGAGGAAGAATACTGCACAGGGTTGTGCTTGGTTCACATTTTTATAGCATTCTTGATCCACTGATAGCTAAAGTTTTCCTTTTGTGTTGGCTTTCTGTGTTAAGAGTTCTGTCATTTCGAGTGGTATTTACAGACTGACTGTAGCTTTGGTGATTATTTAAGTCCACATAAACTGTTGTACCAAAAGAAAAACTGTTTTTGACATCCTTAAGATGAGGATGGCCTTGTAGAATACTTCCAAAGGAAAAGAATCTGGAAATTTAAATGCTAACAGATCCATAAATTTACTCCATTATTACCTAAATAATTTTATAGATATTTGGCACAGTGTCTTTTCAAATCCCTTTGTGAGCTGATTTTCCCAGTGCACAGGATCATGATGAAAAGAATCAATTAAGGCTGGAAAGCTCCAATGGTATAAATATCCTTAGTAAATAAATTGTTATTGTATTAGATTAAACATGCTGATTTAAAACAGTTGATAAACCCTATCTCTAGTCTGTGGCATTTTCTCTGGAAAAACTCCCAGATTTCACGGGATGAATAATGCATCAGCTTCTCTTTCCGTGATTGAGTTGGCTGTTGGGGCTGGATCTGAATATTCTGCTGTTGGATTGTGGTTTGTGCTGAGAGCTCCCGAGGCAGGGGAGGCTGGCTGGGTGCTCTGTCCCTGAGCAGCAGATTGTGCAGGGCACAGCATCCCTGAGGAGAGCAGGGTTTCATTCTGACCTCGTCAGATCAAAGGGGTGATGTGAGGAGAGCAAGGCTGATGTGGGATGTTGGTTCAGCTCCCATCACTCAGAGCAGAAACCTATTGAGAACTCCTCCATCTATTCACCACTCTTCACAGAAGTAATGTGAACACCATTTATTTCTATCTTTAGCACACTTTTATAGGGTTCTCTGTGGGCAGAGCAAGCTACTATTGGCTAACACACACAGTTTACATTCTTTCTCTTACACACAAGAGTATTGTTCTGCTTTACTCTCTCTTCTGCAGGAAGGTCTCAAGGACTTTAGCCTTTAACATCACAACTTATTTCAAAGGCTGGTTTGTGCATACAGGCCTTTACTAATATATAAAATATATCAACACAGCAGATTGTGCAGGGCAGAGCATCCCTGAGGAGAGCAGGGTTTCATTCTGACCTCGTCAGATCAAAGGGGAGACGCCAGGAGAGCGAGGCTGATGTGGGATGTTGGTTCAGCTCCCATCACTCGGAGCAGAAATCCCCTCTCCTCCCCTCCCCGTGCCTGTGCTCTGCCTTTTCACCTCTTTGTGCTGCTCTTTAATCCTTGCCCCCTTGGTATCTTCTCATTTTCTCTACAATCTAATAGGAACAATTAAGTTTGCAGCCTCTGCAGCAAATATAAATATAAAATGTAAATATAAACCTGCCCCTTATAAAAACAGTACACGTTGACAATAAGTACTTCTGCAGCAAGATGTACTTACCTGAAGACATTCCAGGTGTTTGCCCTGAAATCTGTATTAAGAGTATTTTTTTAAAATCCAGGGTTAATTCTAGCACTAAAGTAAATGAGAATGGGGGTTAAGGAATCCATATTAAGAGTATTTTTTAAAATCTAGGGTTAATTCTAATACTAAAATAAATAAAGGTTAAAGAATCCATATTAAAAGTATCTTTTTTTTTTTTTTTTAAATCAGGGTCAATTCTGACACTAAAATCAATGAAATAAGAGTTAAAGGATCATTTTGGCAGGTATGACATTGGGTTTTTGAAATTGCTCAGAGTCTGGATACCCAGGTATGGAGGGAGGAAACAACTTTAAAAAGGGAAAACTTGGTGGAGCAAGACTGAAAAGGAAGAAAGCAAAGTGAGATGAAAAATAAGTTAAATAACATAAATCAATAGATTCTAAAGATGAAGAGAGAGGGAAGTAAATCAGAAAGAATGTGGGTAAAGTGAGTGGAAATGCATGGATGAGCACAGGGGCAGTAGGGAAATATGATTAAACAGGTGGAAAAGCACAAAAAATTGCAAAACTAGGAGATATTAATTCCAAGAAGATGGGATAAAATTGCTTCTGACAGAAATGTGAGGAGACTAACACAAATCTAAAGCTGGCAAAATACTGGAAAAATTAATATTCGGGTTTCTAGACAAATGTTCTTGGTTTCATTCCCGTTCTCCTGTTATTTCTTTCTACAAACTGTCAAAAACCACTGAGCTGCACCAGGGTGAATGCCCAGAGAGGGAGAAATCAAAGATGTGTGAGGGGTGTGTGCAATTCCTGAGTATTTACTGCAGGGAAGGGATGGACGAGGCAGGCAGAGCACCACTGCTTTTGTGACCTGTTTGTGTGACACCACGAGAAGTCTGTGCATTGCACTTGATGGACTTGAGGAAAATCCAGTTTTTCTTTAAAATATTTGAAATTTATCAAATGGAATTTAAAAAACTCAGAGAATCGATGATAAATGTATAACCATAACTGTGTCCTTACCTGCAGTATAACATAGATACACCTCTGCTATTTCCCAATTAAGCTTTATAATTTATTCACTGTGGTCTAAGCCTGAAAGCCACAAATAAAACAATCAATAAAATAAGAGTTATTTATAAAATAAGACAAAGATGCCAGAAGCAAGGGAAGGTCAGAAAGGAAAAAGCCTGAACAAACAAAAAGCCCCATTCTCCATCCACGTCTGTAATTCCACTTGTGGGAGAAGCCGTAGAAAAGCCAGCCTGGCCGTTCCCAGGGGAGAAGTTATTCACGAGCAGACGGAGTTTTCCAGGTCAGGCCTTGGATCAGCAGGGCAGTGAGTGTGAAAGGCAGCGAGGGAGGAAGGTTAATGAGCAGCGCAGGACAGACGTTCATTAACGCGGAAATTGAAGTCACCTCGGCCAGAGGAGCGGGAGAGGAGGGAGGAACACGAGTTTGGCTCTCAGGGGCAGGAGGAGGCCAGCTGGGAAGGCAGGAGCAGATCCTGCCCAGGAGCTGAGAAGCTGGGTCTCCAGCAAAGCCCAACTTCATCCCTGACCATGGGAGCGATGCCTCAAGTTTGAGTTTCCATATTTCCACTGCACTGGTTCCTAGCTCTGAGCTTCAGATAAAGTGTCAGCCAGTTCTCTCCCAGCTCAGGCACACACAACAATCCTTTCCCAGCCCAGAACCGAGGACAAAAAGCACAACCAGCCCCGGATTGAGGAGAGCAACCTGGGAGGATGGGACTGCATCACCTGAGGCTGGAATTGTACCATTCACCCCAAGGTGGCAATGGACCAAAACTTACAAAAGTGTGAAACTCGTGAGCCCTGGCCAGGCTCTTGCACTGCCCAAGGTGCAGCCTTTGAAGGGCTTTTAATAAATCCCCACTTTATTCCTTTATCCCTGCCCAGCCCCTGCTCCAGGCAGCCTCTTTGGGCATCAGGAGCACAGGACAGGCTCTGCCAGGGGCTGTGCACTGCCAGGCACATCCTCACAGACAGTGAAGCAATAAGAACAACCTTATCCTCTCACAGAAAGTGTCAGGGGGGTCGTGTTTGGTTGGTCTTTTTTGTTTTGGGTTTTTTTTTGATTTGCAGCAAAAGGAAAAAAAAAAAATTGACGATACAAAGTTATCGCACTTAAATAGAAACTTTGGTGGGATCTTCCCACTTGTTCTTGCCTTTCAGGATTCTGAAGTTAGAATAGCATCCTGCCACATCAATTTTTACATCCAATTGATATAGAAACTTTGAATATTTAGTTGGTATTAATGTGTATTTTCAACATTTGCAGCCCCTGTGCCATAATGTATCCTGGAAATGAATTTATTTGTTTTTCTCCCAAGCCCTTTTACTCACTGTGGCAAACTGACAGAGGACCTGGATAATTCAGTCATATTCACTGCCTTTGTCACTTATTCCACCTCTGTAAATGTGTTTTTATTTCATTTTGTAGGGTGTTATTTCTGTATCTTTAGGAAGGTGTGGATCCCCAGGCCGCTCGCCTGGGTGTGCTCACCATCCCTGCTCCCTCTGAGTAAAGCACCAAGGAGTTAAATTTCCTGTTAGCACAGTTGTTGAGTTTCTTTGGAACACAGAAGCCTCAGCAGGTCAAGAGGTTGTCTCCTGAAAAAGACAAGCAGCATCAGCTGCTCTGCAGCAGCTCTGCTCTCCGTGCAGAATTGATGGAAACTCTCAGAACCTGCCGGGGTACGGAGGGTTGTTGGTTATTCCTCAGCTTTGTCTGCAAGGAAACCCATTCCCTGCCCTTCCTCTTCTTATAAAAAGTTGGGATGTCAGAGCTGACAGCCTGGTAAATGCTGGGACAGCGTGTCAGGAGAAGGAAGTGCTGTGGCAGAAAGGAGGCACAAACAATGCACAGCAGGTCACTGGGTGCAGACAAATGGCAGAGGTGGAGAAAACACACCTGGGGCTCCTTGCTGGGCTGGTGCTGCTGGCAGTAGGAAATAAACAGCTCAGGGCTCCTGTCTTTGCTTCTGAGGGTGGCTGGCTACTGTTAAAGTATTTAAATATTAAAACATTTAAAGAAGATGAGCCCTGCTGTGTTCCCCTCTGAGCTGAGTGTGCTCAGTTCATCTCTGTGGAGTGGCCTCCATCAAGCCTGGGATTGTGTCCTGAGCAGAGGTTGTGCACGCCCAGCTGTGAATTGCTTTGCTGTAAGATGTGAGTGTTTTGTCAGCTTGCTCTCTTTTTCCAGACTTTATTACTTTTAAGGGTTATGTTTTAGATTTAATTGCTGCACATTCCCCACATTGCCTTGAATTTATCCCCTTTTTGCCCTCTGAGGCCGAGAATTTTGGACGCAGGAGAAGAATCTCACCTACCTCAGGATGTCTCTAGAAATGTCAAATGTCAGCCAAATCCTGAAAAGTGCATGTACTTCTTAGGTTACTCTTTCCAGGCATTTTTAGAGTGATTTCCTCCTTCACACTCTGCCCATCCTCCTGTTTCCTCTGGGCCTGGCTCTCAAGTTTCCGAAGTGGGATGGAATCCTGTAGGATTTCCAGGGCTTGGGAGCAGCTCCTGTCCCTGCTGAGGAGAGATCCCAGCCCAGCTGCTGCCTCTGCTTTAACCTCATTCCATGGAAATGCTCCTTTGCAGGGAAAAAGCCCTTTCTGAGAGCCTGACTGATGGGAACAGAGCTCTGTTTCTGGAGGGCACGCACTGAGAGTTTTTTCTACTGAAATGCAACATTTTTCTGTCCTGTTTATATCACTTAACTTACCCAACATCAAAAACAATTATGGCAATTATGAAAGACCTTGACTTTTTCCTTGGGGAAATGCTGTGCTAGAAAACTCTGGTTATGTCTTGAGGTTTGTTTCTGTCTCTCTTAAAGCTAATATTTAGCATTTATCCTAGAGGAACAAACTGACAGAAGTGATGGGTATCTCCCCAAAGCCTGTATTTACTGTATCAACTGAATTTAAATTTCATGATTTTGTTTTCCTGAAGTCCTTCTTAGGATCAGTCATTTAAAAAAAAAAAAAATCCCTGATCCTGGTTTGTCACAGCTAAAAGAAGAGTTACAAAAAGGCAAAGAAGGAGATCTCCCACAAGAAGCCATCCTCTTCCCACTCAAAGAGCCATTCTCTTGTCAGAAAAGCCATTTTCTTTCATCAGAAAAGCCATTCTCTTCTCTGGCAAGAAGGGCCAAAGTGCTCCTTCATTGTTTGGACAAGAGCTGTGTCTGTCAGTCATCCTGTGTCAAAATTCTTCCTCTCTGTGAAGGGGCTGCTGGTTCCTGGTGGCTGCAGGGAGTGGAACCTCATCTGCAGCATGCAAATAATGAGATAATGAGATGGACTCCACTTCCCCTCAGCTGGGGTTGCTGTGCACCTTTAGAGGGGAGTTTTCATTACCTCCCTGGGAATTCTGAAGCTGCAGATTTGCATGTTAATAGTAACGTTTTACTTTATTTTTAATGAGCATTTTTAAGTGAGTTCCATGTTTAAAACTGTGCAAGAGAAGCTACCATCTTTCAACACCTCACATTGACTCGGTGACTTCAGAGAAAATTCAGTTTCCTTGGCAGTTACAAAGATGATTTTTTCTTTTTTTCCTCTTAAGTTAACATCTCTCAAAAGGCTGTGCTGAGATCAGGAAACTGAGCCAGAATCCTGCCAGCCAAATCTACCCTTGGTTAGACTTCTGGATCAGCCCCAAGAACTAAAAGTTGCATTGATTTTGCTTTACAATTTGATTTTTGCCTAACAACTCTGTTAGTGTGTTATCCAGACCAGAGTCTGTCTTTAACTTTATTGGATCTAAGAGGCCAGGAGTGGGGAAGGGGCAGGGAATGGCTTGGGAAAATCTCAAGGAAAACATTCTTGTTTCACAGCAATAGCTGTGAATTGGAATGTTCAGAGGGAGGAAATGGAGAGGCAAAAAGATTTCTATATATTTCTATACATTTATTCCTCTTATAATGATTTTTAAACCTGAACCACTTCTTTTGGGTGCTGAGAGTGCAAGAGATTTCAGAACTGATCCTAATTTTGGGGCCTTCTCAGGTCTTTGTCAGGGCTCTTGAGGGGACCGTGCTGAGGAAAGAGAGCTGAGTATGAAATCAGACTTCACACCCAAAAGAAGTTATGCTTACCTTGTAAGTGAAGTGATATATCAGGCCTCTAATATATTTTTTTTTTCTTCTAATAATAACCCAACATCTGAGAATGGGTGCTTCCTTTATGAAGTTGAAATCCAAATAAATAAAGTAACCTGTGCCATAAGTGTATAATTACAGAAGATTTGAGAGTTGATTAAAACCGCTCCAGTTCCAGAAGCTTCTCGCAACATTAATGATTTCTGGCCAATATATTTTGTACAGAATTAATGAGTGTCTGGGGTTATGGGTTTCTTCATTTTGGTTTGGGTCATTAACATACTCATTAATGCTTAAAAAGCAGCTCTTAGCTGCCAGATTTATTATTTTATTTTTTTTAACCTGGAAATCTCCCTTTGCTGGGAGTCCCACACACGGAATGTTCTGGTGTGTGCCCAGAGTCTGGTGAGGTTTTGCTGTAGAATTGGTTTGTGACCTGTGTTTCTTTACACAGTATTCAGGCTGGAAAATGTTTTGGTTTTGTTTCTTTCAATGTGAGCTTATATTGTGCTTTAATGGTTACAGTAGGATGAATATTTATGGCAGTTGTGAGATTTCCTGTAGGAAGTGTATTGCTCTGAGAACAGACCTGGATCCTCAAAATTAATGGATTAATTTTTTTTCCCACTCTTTTCTACTCAGCTTTTCCCAGAAAAACTTATTGATGGGGTTAATGATTCCTCTCGGAAAAAAAAATTAAAGGAGGGCTTTGTTCCTTGGGAGAGAATAAAAAGACATCCAATGTCATTAGGGATCTAAACCATGGGGTGGAATTGCCCATTTCTTTGTGGGGATGTGACTAACTCCACCAAAACTGCACGTCCTGGGGAGCTGGGCCTTCATCCTCTTTGTACCAGGAAATTTGGAGCATATTCTGCTTTATTCAGAATTTTACACTGCTGGCTCTGCGTGTTTGCACTTCGTCTGTGGGTTTTTAATGTTTCTGCAAATAGGAGATGTGGTGTTTATGTGAATAAGTGAAAAACCCGCAGTGGGAGGAGGGCTGGCTTGGTGTGCAGAACTGGGGCCAGGCTTTGTCCTCTCAGGGGGAAACAAGGTCCAGGTGCATCCTCATCCCAGCAGGAACGAGCCAGGTCCTGGCAGGGAGCAGTTCTGCTCTGGGCAGCAGGTCTGGCCCAGAAAATCCAGAATGTTCCATTGGGATCAAAGTTAATCCTGTCTGATGTGAGAGAGACCCTTTCAAATCCCCCGAGGAGAAGACCCACAGCAAGGGCCCAGTCCAACTCATCATTTTATGTTTGCAGCCCAGCTTTGTGTTTCAGGCCCCAAGGACAGTTTTTTGGTAACTTTACCAGCAAACCGTGCATCACTTTGTGGTTTAGAGTTGGAAACTATTTCAGTTATCATTTATATCCTTTTCTCCTTCCAAAAATAATCATAATACTGCAAAGTTAACTATAGATTTTTTTCCTCTGATATACTCTATGACTCACATTACAGCAAGCTTGAGTGATCACAGATTATTGATTTCTAGTTGTTGATAAAAAATTTCATAATAACAGTATTATCTCTGATATACGATTTTGGAGTGCATTGTCAAGGGAACAGTCTTCAACAACGTGTTCTGTGCGCTCTTCATCGTGCTCATGTGCTGCCCATGGAAAAGCACTGATTCTCTGGGATTAACTGCTGTCATCTGTTTAAGTTTACTGACAGTGTCAACCTCTTTTAGACTAACTTATTTCGTTTATTTCTGGCATGTTTTCTTTACTAATTTTCCTGAGCGCTGCTTTGTTTGTTACTGAAGAAATGAAATTATTAACCACCCCCAAAAACCGTAACAAACATTCTTTTCCACTCATCCCTGAAGCTTCTACGCTGAGCAGGAAAAAAATGTGCTGCTAAAAATTTGGGGACAGAATAGATGAATTAAACAGGATAGGGAAGTAAAATAAATGCAACCACATCTGTTTGTACCAGAAAACAAACAGATTATTTTAAGAACTTTACCGCAGTCACAGAAGAAAAGGACAAGAAGGAGGGCAGATGTGTGCTGCTCTTGATGTCTTACAGGCTTGTAGCAGAAATATTAAATACCCCATTTCTAGCAGTCCTGTGCCAATGAAGTAGAGTCAGTTCAAGACAGGAACAATGAACCAGAAGTTGTAGGTTATGTGTTGATTTTTTTTTTTCTTTTTCCAAGTGACTTCAGGAAGACTCTCATATTTTGTAATTAATTGGCCAACGAGGGAAATCTGCCACAGGAATAAATGCAGTTCAAGTAGGCTTTCCTACCAGATAGCATTTGTTGGGAAACCTTTTTTCAGAGACTATTAAAACATGCATGAACAACTACCAATTACTTAGCCCGGAGAGAGCTTTGCACAAAAAATAAAAAAAAGGAAATTATCATACAATGGTAATAAAAAGAGTGGATATGTCACCTAGGGCATGAACGTGTGTGCTTCTAATAACTTCAGGCTGCAAGCTGTCTGCCTAATTAGATTCATCAATGTGCTTCGATATCAGTTGAAATAGTTGATTCCAAATTGAGAGAAACTAAAATTTATTTGCATGAAATGCAGAGTTCCAAGTCTCAAAGTGACATTGGATGTTTATCCAGAATGGTATTTTCCATTCCTGTGCAGTCTCTCTCTCTCTGTGATTTATAAGAATACTGATCCAGATAAAGAATCAGCTTTTCAGGAGGAAGATGTGCTGTTACCTCTTGTTGTAGAAGAGGGGGCGGCTGCTGGATAACCACATCCACAATTCCTGGCTGCTGGGAGCTGCTCGTGCTCCAGGATGGGGCAGGAATGTCACAGTGGATTCTGTGACATTGCTGCTGGGGTTCTTGTCACTGCCTTTGCCACTGAAGAGGCTGCCAGGGCAAACAGCGGCTGCTGGAAGGGAGCAGAAGGTGCTGAAATAAAGAACTTTTACCTTGGGTGGGTGATAAAGTGAAGCTGCTCCCCATTGCAGCCAGAAATGAAGACTGAAACAAATGAGGGAAATAAGATGTGCAGCTTAAGAGATGTAAGAGGATAAATACACCTCCTTCTCTTTATTTTCTTTACTTTCTCCCCCCTACCTACTGCTGTATAATCCTTTCTTCCTGAAAATTGTCTTTTCCCATTTGAAATGGGCTGAAATCAGGCTGCATCTCCGTGTGTTTGCTGCTGTTGATTGACTGTTCAGGGAAAAGGGAGTTGCAGAGAAATGGAATGACAGTGCTGGGTGTCTAATGGTGTGGATTCTAGATGAAAGTGGGAAAGCACCTTGGTGTTTCACAACAGAGGTGATAAAAGGAATATAAATTGTGGCTAAAGGATAAAATGTACGCCAGCTTGTAATTAAAGATATATGCAGTGGATATCCTTCAAGCAGAGTTCCCCCAGAGACATCTTCCCTTTACATGAATATGTTCTGATGGCCCTGGATCTCCTTTTTCATCCTCACCAGTGAGCAGCAGTGTGTGTGTGTGTGTGTGAGTTTTGGGGCTTTGACCCCCCCTCTGCCCCAAACTGCTTCCTGAAGATCCTCCAGCAGCCGAAATGGCTGTGACAGAATTCATTCCCCTGCTTCTGTGTCCTGCAAACACGCTGCAAAATAATCCCTCATCAACGAAAGATGAGCAGGGCAGAGCTGCCTCATTCCAGTTTTCTGCCATAACCTCAGTTTCCTTTAAATCAAATTTCTGGTTTTGCCAAACTACCCAGAGCATTGTACCCTGAAATAAAGGGGAATAATTTGAGGGCTATTTCTCTGTTTAGATTGAAGGTGAGGGCACCATGAACAGCTGAGCAAGGAGGAGTTATTTGCTTCTAGCTGGGATGAGATTTCAGCTCCTGAGCTCCTTCTGCTCTGCAGCTCCTTGGCCAGAGATGGAGCCAGGCTGGGATCTGCGTCTCTGGGTCAGGCACAGAGCAGGGGATTCAGAAGCAGGGACAGCGAGTGGATCATTAAAGCTGGGGAGGGCTGCAAAGTGAACAGAAATCCAGGTGGGAATAGTCTGGGGTTTGTGGCAGCAGTTTGGCAGGAGCAGGAGGTCGGGATCACACGGCCCGGAGTGCAGTGGTGCTCCAGATGAGATTGTGAAGCTTTTAAAGCTGCTGGTTTCAGTAATTGCTCCTGTGTAGCCTCCTCCAAATCTGTTTCTTCACATTTGTTGGTGAATGGAAGCTCTTGTTCCTCATTTGAAAGTCTTAACATTGCTTTTCCACAATATTGAGACAGAAGTTGTGCGTGAAATATGGTTTCTCAATGCCATCGTTATACAGTGTTTTCTGAGGAAAAACAAAACAAACTCCAAGCCACAGCTTGACCCAGAAATCTCTCAAACTACATCAAAATCTTATGGTTCTGTGTGGACGTTTTATCACAAAGTTAGGTTCATTGGCAAGCTTGTCTTGATCAGGAAAGTCAGGGGAATATGAACTTTGTTTCCAAAAAAATCTTAAGCAATTTATGATTCTTTTTATTGAGGTAATGTCTAATTTGTGAGGCTGCATGGCTTAGGTGTGAAATCAGATGAACTTCAGTAGTTCCACTTACATTGCAGTGTGGCTAATGCCAAAGACACCCTGTGAAATGAAATTGCTGAATTTCACACAGCACATGTACATAAGAAAAAAAGAAAAAAAAAACCCAAAAAACCCCTTGACAGCCAGTAGAGAAAAATCTGCATTTCCCTTGTTCTAGTGGCAATAGAATAAAGGATTTCTTTTCAAAGTAGTATTATGTGGATATTAAATAAACCCAACCATTTAATTCTATATTCCAAAGTAGCTTAGTCTCTTGCCTGTAAGATTCTGCCAATAAATTCAAACTGGATCAGATACAGCTTGCAGAATCTTTCAACCATTTTGCTCCCATTACAAAGGCTGATGCAGTATTTCTGAGACTCCATTTTTTGGCTTTAATTAATTTTATTTTTTTTTTCAATTGCAGCATGCTTAAGTTTATACTGAGTTTCAGCCTGGATATAAACATATTTCCTAGAAATAGATTTCAGAGAACAAGATTAATGTTTGCCTTAGTGCACAGAGCGATTAGAAGTTAATGTTTAAAAATAAGGCTATGTCACGGTGGTTATTTTGGGATTCTGTTCTCTTTTGTCAGTCTGTTTTCCTTGAAGTTATGTAAAGCAGCTGGACTTGAAGAAGATTGAGGAGTCCCAGGAAATCCATGTTCTGTCTGTGTGTCCTCTCCTGTAGATGGGCAGGATGGATCCCATAGGGGACAGACAAGCGGGGTTCAGGCTGGCTGTCAGTGGGCAGAGCAGGAGGCACAGAGTTTATGGAAGTGTGTTTCTCTTGGCTCTCCCTTGGCAGGCAGTGGTGCTCTCCTTGGACAGCCCTGCCTGCTTCCTGCATTCCCACCTTTGGTGATTTCCCCAGGTTTTTGGTGCGAGTGTTTCTGCAGCAGCAGCACACCACGAACGTGTGTGAGACCCCTGGGAGCCTCCAGCTCAGGAACGTGTGGGGAAGGGACACCTTGCTGCTGTGACCTGCTGGCCCACTCAGAGCTCCAAAACACCCCACAGCTCTGGTATTCCAAGGTCATTTCAGCTCTGAGGCGTTTGGTTTCCATTTGCATCTGCTGGGAATCCTTGAGGCTGCTCCATCCTTTGGGATATTTATCCATGGGCAGTTGGTTACTCGGGCAGGGCTTGTTTCAAACCTCTGATTCTGTCAATAATTGTCTGCTAAAGCCAGGCTGGAACTAAGCATGTAAAGGGTGGAGTTTGTGACATTTTTACCCCAGCTGTAGGTGAATTCTGCCCCTTTCTGTCCGAATTCTCATGTTCCTTTCGGACTCACGTGCAGGGTCACCACTGTCTGTAGGTGCCCGAGTGTCCCAGAGCAGCCAGAGCAGGTAAAGCATCACCTGGCTGCTGCTGGGAATAAAACACAGCTGAGAAACTCCCCCTGCCTTCCCTGTGCTCCCCAGCAAGCCTTAAATCAAACCCCTGCAGGGTGTGGAACCACGAGCTGTGTCCCTCGTGGAGCATTCCTGGGCAGAAAGGAGCTGCAGGAGCTGCACAAAGGCTCGTGCAGAATTATTGCAAACCTTCTGGGGCTGCTGCAGCAGAGCTGGTAGTGCTCAAACACCTTGTTTTTCAGATTGTAAAGCTGCCCCTTTAACTTGTGTTTGAAGGACAAGGCTAAACTCAGGAGCTGGAAGATCTGCCAGGGTATTCATGTAGAGCACGTGCCAGCTCTGGGTGAAAAGTCTAAGCAGAAACACGAGATTGGGATTGTTTACTACAGACAGCTATTTACACTGCTGCTAATCCATCAGTCTCCAGCAAAAATGCTGAGCTTTGATGAGGCAGAGGTTACCTAGGAAAAAAACAAGCAGTCTTTTGTCCCCCAAAGTAAATAAAAAAATTCACTTTTTCTTTATAAAATTTTCTTTATAGAATTTTCTTTATAGAATTTTCTTTATAAAATTTTCTTTATAAAAGCAGAGATGATGAACTTATGAGTTAGAATATTTTAGCTTTGTTTGTTCATTCTCTGTAGGTAGAAAGGATTTTGGAATTCTCCTCTGTAAACTTTCAATTTCAATGGTTTTCTTTTTCTTATTTTGAATTTAGATTTTTTTTAAAGGAGAGAGGAGGGCATTCAAGGAATTTCCCAACACTATCTATATTTAATTTAGGATTACCAGTAAAAAACATTAGGTTCACACCTTTTCTCTCTCTCTCTTTGCTTTTCCTGTCACCTCCTTAGGAGTTGCACCTTGAAACATGTTTTATGGCATTAAGATTTGTAGGAATTTAGGGATCCTGAGACATCCAAATCATCTGATTTAGGTGATGATGATGATGAGAGATGTGTTTAACCAATGTGCAAAAGAAAAAATTAAATGCCAGAATACAAAAAAAAACCCACTACAGGATGTGTTAGGATGTGTTAAGTGCCAGTGAAGGGAACCAAATGAGAACAGGAACTAAACAGACTCCTTTTTAGTTCTTCTTTTACTGAATTATTATAAATACACTCTGTCAGGTGTGAAATCAGCATTTTTGTTGGAGAAGTAAATAAGGTTGCAGAAAAACACTTATGTGTAAAAGCACTGATGTAGCCTAGGGCTGTTGGAAAAAACGTGAGCCAACTCCATAAATCCATTTAGTTACAAACAGATTCAGAGAATTTGGGAATGTTTTTCTTACTGTTTTGTGGAATGGGTTTTGGCAGGTATTTCTTTGTTTGGGTTTTTTAAGTGTTTAACCATTTAACTTCTATTGACTTTGAAATAATTGGTTGAAAACACTGAAAAGTCTCTTTGGAGAAGACAAATATTTTAAAGAACTATTAAAATACAGGACATGACATTCCTATGTAATCTGCTCATTTTCTAGAATTTCTCTGAACATGATAATTATTTTTTCTCTTTCTTTTAAACAGAGTTAAAAGAGAAAATAATAAGCTTTTTTTTTTTTGAGAGAGAATGCATAAGGGAACCTGACTTGCAGCAAGGCTCTTGTCTAGTGAGGTGAATGAGCTATTCCTGACGGTGCTGCCATAAGAAATGTGCTCTCATTTTGCTGAGGAGATGATGCTGGTGCCCTCACTGGGCATTCCTGTCTCCAGTTTGCTGCCAGAAAAGCTGAGGTTTGGTGCAGAATGCTGCAGCTGGAGTGTCCATCCAGCCAGCACAGGAAGGGGAGGATGGTTGATTTCCCATTTGATTTTTTATGGGAGTGAAGTCCCTTGGTTTCCTGGAGCTGCTCTGGGAAGGTTCTCACGAGCAGCTGGAGCAAAACCTGAGCAGAGGGGAGCTGCTCTCCACAACACTGCCCAGGGCTGGTAATCCCAGCCCTGCTGATGGCTCCTGGTCAGTGCAGGGTGTGTGAGCCTCAGGAAAAGCCATTCTTTCCCTCACAAAACTCCCTTTTGCCCCTTTGATCAGAACACTGCTATGTCTTGGCCCAGTTTCAGCACACGCCTACGGATCTGCTGTTGAGCACTTCAGTCTCCTCCTGTCTCTTTAAACTCATCTTTTCAAAGTGCACCAAGGAGAAGAGTTTTTAACATCAATAGTGAGGAGCAGCTAAGCAGCAGATATAACCACACAAGTATCATGTATTGGTTATACATAAAATTTTAATCATTAAGGGAAAAAGCACTTTTCATGTGCTTGAAGAGCTGTGCTATTTTTTAAATTTCCTCAGTTTAACATCCTATTTATAAAACCTTTTATGCATCTGAAATGACCCTTGGTAAGAGAATCTCACAGTATATCAGTTCAAGCTTTGGTTAATTGTTCCCTACGTAGGGGGTTTAGATCTTAGTGTCATCCTGATTCTGATTTTAATTGTTCAATAAGAACACATGATTAACATAATGGTTTTTCTCACTCTTTTGAAGTTCAGTGTTTCTAACCCTTTTGGTAGCAAGGTTCTGTTGATATCTAATGGAATCAGGATGCTGATTTTTATTTGTGTTGCATGTGCAGTTTGTAATAAGGGATATAATCATTGTGGGCTTGTGTTGCTGAAGCTGCCTTTTCACATTTCATTCAAAAATTCTGCAGAATTGAGAACTGGAAACAATAGACAAATAGGAAAACAGAGAACTTCGTTTCAGCCCTTGAACTTTCATCCAGGTCTCAGTGCATCTTTTAATTTTGGACACTGGAAAAAGTTTCCTTCAGCTCTTCCTTCACCTGTCCATTTTTGAAGCTGTGAGAGTTCCAGCAGGAATTGCTCTGTGCCATGAATGGCTGCTCTGGCACTAGGAGCAGGGCAGCTGAAGTGATGCAAACATTACAAGATCTAATATTCTGGTTGTCCAGGGAGGGAATTACATATTTCTTTTAAGTGGAATTTCAATCAGTGTTTCTCCTCTGAACTCAAAAGTTTGCAGCATTTCCTGCTCCAACTGCACACTTGCTAGCACTGATTAATGATATGTAATCCACTAATGGGGCATCACCCTCAGTCGTGGTTTTCACACATTTTTGCTGCATGTTTGTGGAAATCAAGGATGTGCCTTTCTTCACCACTGTCAGGAGCTTGTGCAGGAAATGAAATTCATTATTTTTAATACTGGGGCAATTGTGTGAGAGATGTCTGGAGCCACAGATGGGAAATGTGGAAATGGTGGCAAGTCATTGCTGCTTCTTCACATCTCTGAGCCAGCAGCACCTGTGGGTGCCTGCATTCCCAAAGCACAGCAGAGGTGTCACAAATCCCTGGGGAACTCACCCCAGAGCCAGAAGGGTTCTCATCTTGCTGAGAGGAGCTGGTGTGTGCTTGTTGAGATGGAATACAAGGGATGGGCCCACCATGTGTCGAGATGATTTATTGTTCTCAGCCTCGAGGTGTGAGATTTATTGGAACAACAAGTCAACCATCACTTGAGGAAGTCACAAGTTTCTTCTCCACATGGCAATATAGAACTTTTTTAGTCCAACAGGCAGTTGACTCGAGGTTTGTTTTCACTTATTGGCCTATAACCTTTACTTAGTTTTGCCACTGTGTTTCTCTCTCAGCCACTATGCTGACAGGTTACTGCTGACATACTCTTGCACATGCTGTTATCATTTCTGGATCTCTAACCTACTCTGTAAGTCACACTATTACAGTTCAAACTATTTTACCTAATATAATTTCTTACTTGCTTAAGACATATTCTTACTTATGACTATAGAGACATAAGTTTATAATTCTCTACCCAATGCCTGTGTACATCATCACTGCATCAATCCAGGCTTTTTCTCAGGCTGCAGATTTTGGATTTCCAGCATGTGCTGAAATGAGCCTGGCTCAGCACGGTGAGCCCATCACACCTGAGTGCAGCAAGAGGGGATTGCTCATGTCCAACACCTTTGGGAGGGAGTGGTGGTCACTGGGAAACCAACTGCACTCAGAAAGGAAAAGGAGATTACGTCTGGCACCAAACAGCAGGATGGAGTTTCTGCAGAGAAGAGCTATGTGGGAATGTCAGGACTCAAATGAGAAGCATCATGGAAATTTTCAAAGCTAACAAGTTGTGTAATGAGGAATGTGTATGCTCTTTGTGAATTGGTGTCTCCCAGTTCTAGGGTACTGTAAATAATGTTAATATGAATAACGTAGATAATATTTTACTGGTTGCTAAGGGAACCAGACTCGCTGGATTTCTTTTTTGTTGTTAGGGTGAAAATTGGTGTGGATTTTAGAATGGTCTGGACAATGGAGCATGCAGCTTTCACATGACTTTCTCTCTGCAGATCATCCAGAGGGCTTGTTAGAAAAATACTAGATTAGTTGGGTCTCTAGATACAGTCACTGGCAAATCTTGAGCTTTTGGGTCTTTATTAAATTTCTTCACCCCTAAGACACCACAGTAATAACTTTATATAATTTTGAAAGAGGTGAATAAAAGATTTCTCTTGGATTTTTATGGCAGTTTCAAAATGCTTGATGAAGAGATCTGACTCATCAATTGTGTGTCAATATTCCTGGAGCAGTCCATTAATGCTTGCTCCTTCCAGAGGGTGTGTGAGTGGCCACCGTGCTCGCAGTTTAGGCAGGACACCCACAGGAATCACAGTCCTTGTCACTGCACATGGCTCTTCTGGTTGGAAACTTGCCATGTTTCATCCATACAAACATTTCTCATGGCTTCTGTGTGCTTCTAAGGAGGAACAGTGTGCTGGCAAATAATTATTTCTTTCAGACAAATTTCCACGGAGGCAACTGCTCTAAGCATCTGTGTTGCTTTTGACTGGAGAGTAGCTGTGTATTAGTGAGGAGCCAGAAGCCTCTCCCATCAAACTGGCTTTTGATGGCACTTCTCTTTCAGTCTCCTGCTTGAAGCTGGTTCCTTTTTAGTGCTGGGAGTTGCTGCAGAAAAAGAAAATCTCTCTCTGTAGCAGGAAAGAGCTTTCCTGTCTCCTCACGGCTGGTGCTGTGCCACACAGAGGATCCTGTGAACAGACTGTTCCTTGATGCTGCAACTTGGCCCAGTTTCCTGCAAGAGGAAGAAATTTCTCTGTGGCTTGGTATGGTGAATCTTGAAATCTGAGGCACAGCAAAAAAAATTCCCCTAGCTGCCATGTGCAGTACAGAAAGTCAGTGCACATCATGCAAGAATCCCAGATCCTCTTGGTACCTGTCCCTGAAAGTTTCTGCTCTTCAGTTCCTGCATTTTCTTTCCTGTATGCACAGCAGCAACACATGCTGTACAACCTCCTTCTGGCCCAGAAGGAATCACCTGCATAGGAATCACTGGCAGAGAAATGAGCTCTTTTTTAATAAAAAACCAACAAAAACCAGCACTATCACCAGAGGCAGGGATTTACTGAGGGTTGTGGTTATGCAGCTGCTGCCTTTGAGCGCGCAGGGTGGCTGCTTCAGCTACACAATATATTATGGATCATTTCATTGCACTGGAAGTACATCTCCAATATACAATTCACGTTGGGAAGTAGCTTTTTATTAAAGGATTCTGGGGTTGGCATTGCAAAGCACTAAAATTTTATTATTTGGATTGTGAGAGGTCTGGGGATGTTTACCAGCCAGATCATGGATTCCAACCAGACATTTGTCTGCACAGAGATTTCTTCTGGTGTTCTCAGTGAAAAACACAGTAGGATTTGGCCTGTCAGTTCAATTCCTGACACACAGATGCGCAAATTTCAGAAGCCAGCAGTGTTCTTAATATCAATTGGATGTCTTGTTAGTGTTCATAGCTGCTGGGTATGGAAAATCACCCTGTGAAGACTGTGTTTCATTTAGGGCTAATCATCATTAACTTTCAGGGAGAAAAAATGTTCTGGCTAAAATACATCGTCTGAGTTTCAGGTTCTCTCACTCTGGATCTTGATTTCTGTTTCTTTGGGTAAATTTTTGGTTTTGGACTCAAAGAAATGGGAGCTGCTTACTACAAACTGATGTTCTCAGGTTTCTTTGAAATTGGAGTTAGGCTGGGACTGGGGGCACCTCTGCTTTCTCCTTAACTCTCCCCATCCACCTGCAGATCCAGGACACGTGCATGGGAAAGGTACCACATGTAAGGTCATTTACCATGGGAGTTTTCAAACTGAAAAAGCAGAACAAACTGCTTTATACAACTTACAAATACAAAATACAAAATGCTTTAAACAAATCCACCTGTAATGCACATTACTGTGAGCTTTCCATAACCAAAAGGACAAGGAGGTGGCAGTTTTGTGGGGTTACCTCACAGGTAATACCCAAACCTTTCACAGAACCTGTGCAGAAGCAAAGCAAACCCAGCAAGAGAAGCCCTGCAGGTGTTCAGACAACTCTCACAGTCACACACACGAACCCTAAAGGAGCTTCCACCTCAGTGGAGAAGGAACTCTGCTGCCTCGTAGCAGAAATCTCATCAGAGTTATTTTAGAAATGGAGAGTTATTTTAGAAATGGGTATTTGGATTTTTGGTCCTGTACTCTTGGGTGTTTGGGGTACATCCACTGGTGTGAATACATTGGTTCTCTCCTTCTCTTCATGATTCAAGGAATAAATGGAAGAAGCAGTAGGTAGGAGCAAGAATATGGCTTCTTGGTAGTCATTAAACTTGGGGGTGAAATCCATGGTGTTTAGGCAGGTTAATGGAGGGGAAATAATCTTCTGCAAAGCTGCTTTGCCTCTTCCCTTTCTTCTTCCTGTATTTACTCCTTAAAACTCTTCTTGCCTTTACCCTCTTTTTGCGTGTGCAAGCGTAGGGAAATGAAATAGCCTTAATGATGTGTATTAAAAAATCTACTTTCTAAATCCATTTGTTCATGTTCATCCTCCATTCACATAACTCCAGCCTCAGAATGGCAGTGGGCTGTTCTGCAGTTTAGCCACATTCTTGTACTCCTTTTCCTCGTTCTTTTTTTCCCCAATCCCTCATTTTATTTCATTCTGTATGCTCTCTGAACACAACTTTGGGAGCTAATGAATTAATATTTGAGCTGTTTAGCAGTCTGTTCTACTGCAGCCCTTCTATCTCCGTCCCTACAATACCCTGGAACACTTTATGTGTGGAATAAACAGCCTTTGCAGTCCATGACTTCAAAGCCTGAGTGCTCTGCTACTTTACTGAATGCAGTAAATTTTAAGATAGATTGTAATCCCGTTGGCTTTTAGAATGCCTAACAACTTTTAGAAACTACAAATCATTACATAAATGGAATAGAACAGCAGTGTACTGAACGTGCAGACATTTTATTGTGCAACCATTTCATTGTGCAAGGAATTTATATGTCTGTGTAATTCTGCTATAAATACACATCTGCCAAATATTCTTTAACTTAATGTGGTACACAGAACTTTACCATATTAATTCCTTTCACCCTTCTAACAATCATGTTTTAATATGAGCTGATTGAAGTTGCATAGACTGCAGCAGAAGATTCATTAGATTCTCTAAAAGCCTCTCATAGCAGCCTATACCAAACCATATATTAAAAGTAAAGAAAGATTTTGTGTAGGAATAAATCTAGAACGCCAATCAGAGCTTGAAAGGCAGCAATAAGATTGCATCTTAGTTCAGAGGCTTCCTTGGTACTGATGGAAATTCGGGACTTTGTCACACAGGGGAGAGAATCCAGTGTGCTCCTCATCAGGTAAATCCTTTGTAATCCAGATAAAAGCTGGATTTCAGCTGAGCCTGGCCAAGGTGCATCATGTACAGATGTTTTTACCTCCATGGAGTCCCCCTTGAGTCTGTCTGTGGTGCGGCAGCTGAGGTCAATGACAGAGTCTGAGTCCCTGCTCACACAGACCTGAGGTGTGCAGGCTCCCCAGTGGAAAGGTGGATCACAGCTTCTGAGTTATTATTTAATATAATAATATTAATATATATATTATATATAAACACACTTTTGTGTTCTCGGGATAATCCACGAAATAAACCCAGGAGAGATTCCAGGTGAATGCTCTGACACTCAGAGCCACCCTGCTGTACTCCACTTCTCTTCACAGATTCCTTGGAGCCAGATATTTGTGTTTCAGTGTGGGAAATTCTCACCTGTGCTGAGCTATAATGAAATTAAGAGGCTGAAATGCAAACTGTGCCTTCTGTGTGCTGTCACATTTCAGGGCATTGGACCAGTCATTTGCGTACAGCCAGCTATAAACTGAAATAGTTGCAAAAATCACTCGTATAATTGTGTTTATTCCATGTGTGCGTTTCTGTCCAGTGCCAAATGTCATTTCAAGACACAAAGCTTGTTTCCAGGACAGCCAGAAAAGAAATTAGTATAATATTCCCAAGAAAAGTGGAAAAGGTCATAGTGGGTGAGCAGCTCCTATTTTACCTTTTTCTTCAGTGAATAAAATATACAAATCTTGAAAATTTGAGGCCGCTAATAGGTGGTTCCTCCGTTGATTTGAAGGCATTACTGTGGATATTTTGTGTGTCTGGGAAGGGTTTCAATAGCGCATTTTCAGCATTATCAGCAGTTGTAGTCTCTGCAGTGTGACAAGGTGCATGGCAGCTCCTGTCAGATGCTTCCTGAACACAAAATGTCACTCTTTATCAACCTCTAATAATCCAAATTGGCTCTCCATCTTGGCAGCCTAGCAGGCTCTTCACACCGTGCTCAGCTCTGGGAAACATTCACAAACTTTTACAAACCTTTGTTGCAACCTTCACTCCTTGAAGTTAATTTAAATTAAACGCCGATTTTAGTCACTTAGGCTGATCTTGCAATCACAGTTAGGTATTTTTGTCACGGTCATGTATTTTTATTTTATATATTTGAGCATACATGTTGAACTGTCTCTCTTGTGAGCTGGAAAATATGTGTATTTGTTTCCAAGTGAAGGTTCTTTGTTGCTGCTGCCGGAATAACAGGTTGGGTCATATTGTAAATTCCACCTCTGGGGATTGCTGAAGTGTTCCTGGGAGGTCACAGATCAAGTCCTTCCTGCAGGACTCACACACAGGTATTTCTGGACATTCTGGCCAGGAATTTAATGAGCCTGGAGCTCTTCTGTGCATTTCTCTGCTCTGCTTTACGGATGGGCTCTGGGTTATGCTGAAGGACGGAGGAGCAGCAGAGTGGGGACTGGTTCTGCTGATCAGGGGAGAATTTCAGTTTTCGCTCTTCCACGGTTTCTCAAGGAAAAAGTGCCTCTTCTATTCCTCATCCATCACACAATTATTCAAATTGTTGGAGCAGGTAGTTCTCCTGCTCCTATTTGTACTGCTGATTTAGCTTGTTACCCAGCTCCTCCATGCCTGACAGCTCTCCCCTGGAAAATGTGTATTTTAAGACTGCTTACATGAATAAACTGCCTTTAAAATTCAGGGTTGGGTGATAGTACTATGAAAAGCCAACTGGGTACAAACACTGCATAAAAAATCTCCAGTAGGAAGCAGCAGATTATTTGGATGAGATTATGCAAGTGCCAATTATGTGCCTTGCGAAATGCGAGTTAAAAAATCGTCCCTAAATTTTCCTAAAGATTTGGGATAAAACTTCCACTTCCAGAGTGCATTTCAGAAGAGTGAGAAGCATATGTTATTGAAGAATATTAAATTCTTGGAAGAACTGAGTGCAGCTTGGGATGGGGGTGGTATTTTGGTTTAAAATGAATTCCAGTCTGGAAAGAGATGAAAGAGAGAGAGAAGAAAAGGCATTTTCTTGTGTCCAGATGAAATGTCACAAGTCTTAATTTGCACTTGTTACCTCTCATTCTTTCAGTCAAAGAGACCATGAATTAACAGTTAGAAACTATTAACTAACCAATTAATTAACTGCTAGGAACTGATGTTTGTTTTAAACCAGGTGTGTCACTGTCAGGATTTTATTCAAAGCTTTTAGGAAAAAATCGTCCTGTTTTAAGAACAGGAGATCAAAAATTCAAGGTAGAAATCTCCTTCTAATTCTTTCTCGTTGAAAGACTTTGTTTTGTGAGTTTACACCTAATTTCTCTATATTTGATAGGAGAATAACAAACCTTTTCTTTATTCTGTGAGCATCATCTGGCTATTCATAGGAAAAAGGTCCTGTACCAGTAAAAATGTCAGGGTTTTTTGTGAAACGCTGATGCCTTTGGGCACATCTCCCGCTTTTGGACAATGCACAAATGGATGCTTAGAAGAAACATTTCAGACACTCACTGATCTGCTGTGTTTTTCACAAAATGTTGTTTTCTTAGCAGATTAATTGACTCGACAAATGCATGTCCGGAAGCTCCAGTCCTTAATGCTTCCAGGAAATGTCTTTAGCCCTCTTTTATAGTGGGAGCTGTTGTGTCGGGAAGGTTTTGTATAAATGAGGTGATAACAGCTCGCTATAGATAAGATGTGCTTTTGTGCAGGAACTTCAGCTGTACTCATCTCTGAGGGCTTGGATTTGTCTCCCAGACCTGGGGTGTTCTTGAGCCACATTTGTTACCTCCTCTGAAGTGCTAAAACTTGTCTTGTGCTCTAGAAATCTCCCGGTGTTCCAGTTTCTGCATTAACCTCGGAGAGCTTTGTTTCTTTCTCTTTTGAGAAGCAGAGGATGTGAAGAGTGTGAGTGTCATCTAAATGAGATCTGTATGACTGTGTAAACGTTAACTGCATTAAGTGTGCTGCTGGGATATAAACACCTCAAATCAATAAGTTGTAATTACAGAAGTCAGTAGGTCTCAGTTCTTCTGACCCTAAGAAAGCTCCCATATATTTCTCCTTTCCTACCAGGACAAAAGAAGAATCAACTGAGCAAATTCAAAATTGCGATATGTTCCTTTTTGCCTGCTCAACAGTGTGGAAAAATGAAAACATGAATGTATTTCTTGCGTTCTTTATCTAGATTTAAAGGGTATATTTCACTTTAAATGATGTCTGGCTCATCTAGTCTATCAAGTATGAGTAATTATTTTTTCCTTTGTACAGCATATGTTTCTTCTGTCTGCAAAAAGTTCTGTGGATTTTCATTCCTTCCCCACTTTCCCAGCTTTGAGCTGCCCCCAGTTACAAGAAAGCAGAGGTCACACAAAGTGACTTTTTTAGAGTTTGTCTGCCGTAGTAGCTCTGAGGCTCACACTTTCACTGCCTGCCTCTCAGCTTTCACAGCTTACCTGTGAGATTCAGGATTTCTCAGACGTGGAAATGTCAGTGACAGTTTGGCTCAGTGTCAGTGTTGTGGATTCTAGACTGGAGCTGTCAAACAAACCGTGGTGCAAAAGGAAATGGAATTATTATTCCTCCACTTAAGATGGCAGATCATAGATATTTGCCTGTGTCTGGAACCCTTTGTGTCAAAATGCATGCCTCACCCACGTATAAATATTTCACACACAAGTACTTGAACAGTCCTGAAGAACTGCACTTGACCTAAATTCCTGCCGAGGGAATGTGCCCCACAGAGCTCCTGGAAACCCAGCTCCAACCACTCCATGGGAAATGGAAACCCAGCTCCAACCACTCCATGGGAAATGGAAACCCAGCTCCAACCACTCCATGGGAAATGGTGACCCAGATCAATCCATTCCATGGGAAATGGTGACCCAGATCAATCCATTCCATGGGAAATGGTGACCCAGATCAACTCATTGCATGGAAATGGAGCCACTGCAGGGAGTGTCACTGCGCCAGTGCCACTTGTGGAATATCAGAGGATTTTCAGAGACCAGAGGCTGGGGAAGGAGCTCCCACACAGACTCAGAAGGAGGACAGTGCAGACCCCCAAGCACAGGGTGTGAGGTCAGTTCTTACCTTTCCATTTCCTGGATTTGGGGTTTTTTTGGTGGAGAGAACACTGGATGGGCTGTTTTGTTTCCTTTGTGAGCTGAGAGAGCTGCTGGGAGCTGAGGCCAAGCACAGGAGCACCACTCACCCCCCTGGCCCCTGGTTCTTCTCCCAGCAGCAGCACTGCCAGGGATGGCCCCCTCATCTGATCAGCATCATCATCACACCAGTGTCCCCCTGGCACTGCACCTGCCAGACTGCTCCCTTCCAAACCTCAGCACCGCTCTGTGCTTCCCCAGCACACCCAGGCAGGGTCCAGCTCTTCTGGAAGGAATCTCTGAAATAACTCAGCCTCTGGATCAGCAAGGTGTTATTCCATTGCTCCTGCTGTGCCTCCCCAAACACCTTCTCATTGCCATTGGTGTTTCCTTCCGCAGTGGAATACAAAGTGATCGACAAGAAACAAGGGCTGGGGGAAGAGGGGATGCTCAGGAATTCAGTCTCGTACGTGGATTGGCTTTTCAGCCTCTGCAATCCCCGGGTCTGTTCTGGCTGCTGAGCCTGGATCTGCTCCTGTCCCTGCCCCATTCCCTCTTTATACAACACTGTGTATTTCAAAAGCCCTGCACATTTCCTCCCTTTATTACAATAATTCCTGAGGGCAAAAACTGCTGTGCTGCCCATTGCCCCCGGTCCCTCACCCTCCTGGTGGGCAGCAGAGCACGGAACTGAGGGGTAGGGGATGGGGTCCTGAAGCAGTGGGAGAGGCGTGGGACAGGTAATGATGGCACCTTTCCTCAGCACATCTTCATCCCACAGCTGAGTTTTGAAAAGACTGTTTTTAGCATGGCTTCTTTGAGGAGAAACTTGCTCTCGAGCATCTTGGAGTGCTTGGCAGGCAAGATGATTACAAAAATTGATTTGTGCCTAATGGACTTGGGCTTCCTGCAGTTTTTCTGTTAGTCTCTTCAGCACCACATTCTGTATTTTTGGAGCTCTCCTGAAGTGTTAACAAGCTCATCCATTTCCTCCCACCTCCAATTGCCCCTTCTTCCACAGCCTTTTTAAACCCTTCCCATGTTCTAGCTGAAAAATAGATAACAAGCACCATAATTAATTCTGGTTAATTATTTGTTGAAGGGAGAACTATGGAGCTGACCCAGAAGCCCTTGCTGTAGGAAGATGCACTAATTTTGATATTCTATCTCTATCTGCTGATTCCCTGTCCCCTGCACCCTCCCAGTCAGGAACTGAGCGTTCTGCCAAGCTGCAGGTTTTGTCATAGTGGTGGTAATTGGTCAATCAGCTCCAAAGTTACCAGGTATGACTGACATCCCTCAGAGCTCTGGCTGCTCAAAGCGCCAATTTGCACATCACAGTGCCATTGTGGCAGCTGTCTTCCCTGAGAAAAGGAGGCAAAAATATTTTAAATGCCCTTCTAACAGCTAGAGACAGCACCTGGTGAATAGCTGGAGGTATTTTTGTCGTGTCTCTGTAGATCTTTACTCTGTTGGGCTGCAGGTCTGCCTGGACAGCAGGGCACGGGAGGGGCAGCCTGGGATGTTACTGGGATGTTATTGTGGTGTTATTGTGATGGTTTTGTGGTGCTTTTGTGGTGTTTTTGTGATGTTATTGTGATGTTTTTGTGATGTTTTTGTGATGTTACTGTGATGTTATGGTTATGTTATTGTGATGTTCTTGTGATATTTTTGTGGTGTTTTTGTGATGTGGTGTCATTGTGATGATTATGTGATGTTTTTGTGATATTTTTGTGGTGTTTTTATGATGTTTTTGTGATGTTATTGTGATGCTTTTGTGATGATTATGTGATGTTATTGTGATGTTACTGTGACATTGTGACGTTATTGTGATGTTATTGTGATGTTTTTGTAATGTTTTTGTAATGTTTTTGTGATGCTATTGTGATGCTACTGTGATGTTTTTGTGATGTTATTATGATGTTTTCATGATGTTATTATGATGTTATTGTGATGTTTTTGTGATGTTTTTGTGGTGTTTTTGTGGTGTTTTTGTGGTGTTTTTGTGATGTTATTGTGATGTTATTGTGATGTTATTGTCTCATTAACCATTCACCCCGGTTTCAGCACATTCATTCTGTGAGTGCAACCAAAGGGTGGAGGGAGGAGCTGAAATTATTTCTCCCTCCTGAAATGTGACAGATGCAAAAGTCAAAATGGGCTTCAGCCAAGCGCTAACTTTGTGCTAAGGAACAAAAGCTGAAGAGCTGCTGGTATGTAAGTGCTTCTGTTTTTGCAGCCTCAGTCCATGTGTGTAGTGCTGGCTTACACATTTAATCTTCTTCCTGAACTCTTGGTTGGCTGCTGAAGCAGCCAGAAATACAATGTAGAGTGCCACAAAAATCAGTCTTGATCTGAAAGCTTAATTATGGATTTGTCTGGATAGATAGAGATGTGTCCACTGCCTTAGCAAAACCATTCCTGTTCATTTCTGTTGGCTTTCAATGTGCACGGAGCCACACGTTTTGCACCATTAATAATTGAATAATTACTGGATAATAACAACATAAAATAATTAATGTTTCCCAACTGCCCCAGCAGTCTGAGTTAAAGAATTTCTTGCTGGAGCTTAAGGTGAAGTCCAGCTGTGGATATTCCATGTATTAGTGTTTCCCTGTGGTACCCCTGTGCTGGCAGGCTGCCACATTCCATGTTCAATTTCCAGGTGTCTCTTTCCAGAGGCAGGGCTGCTCGAGCTGTCTGCAGCCTCCTCCACCTGCCTTGTGGCTCTCCCTTTCAGAAAAGAAATGGCAGCGGTAAGAGGGTGTGGGTGTCAAAAAACCCAAAAAACCCTCATGAGATTGGAATTGGAATGTCCAATCTTTGCACAGATTTAGATTCTGTCACTGTGGGTTATTACACAATTTCTCCTGTCTTTAGCTGCTTTAGAGAAATTCACTTTCTTAGCTTCTGAAGAAATATGCTGAAGAAGCAGGACTTTTGCTTTTTCAAAAAATTTCTTGTTGACTTCCTTTTTCCTTCTGCTCTTCCCCATTTATCCATTTCTATACCCTGCAGGAAAAGCACTCTAAATGAATTGATAATTCCAGCTAATCTGAAACAAAGTATTTGGGAGATGGGAATGGTGAGACTGAGAAAACTGCTCAAAATTGTGAGCTTGTAAATATTTTAAAGTGATCTTATGCAAAATTCATCCAAAACGTGATTATTCTTCTTTTCCACATTATTTTATATCTTCCTAAATCACTACCTCTCCTTTCCCTTGCCAAAAAAAAATATAAAAAGAGTAAATTAAGCACTGTATTTATGCAGTTCCAGTTCTGAAAATGCAGGGTAGTGTTCCCAGCCTTAGAGCCGCTTTCAGTCACAGTTTCATCCTCTGACATTCCTTTTCATGTGCAATAATGGCAGCAATAAATGTTCTGGTTTGGCTGTGTCTGGCTGGATGTGCAGGTGGAGCAGGGACAGGAGCTCTGCTGTGGAGGAGGGCTGGGATGGCTCTGGAGCAGCTCCCACATCCAGCCTTTATCCCTGGGAACCCCTGGGAGGGGAATGTTGGTGTTGGAGGGGCTGCACCCCCATTCCTGAGAGCCATTTCTGTCCTTTTCACCAGCCAGGTGAAATTTCAACAAAATAATCAAAATTTAGGGGAAAAAAACCCCACATGCCTTGTTGTTATTTGAGGTCCAAGACATACCTGATTTCTCCTTTGTGGAGATGGTCCTGAGTCCCTTTTCAAAAGTGATGGGACTGCTAAATTAGCTGTAAATTGAGGAATATTAATTACTTCCTCTGTATATAATCTAAGCCCATTTCCATTAAAATAAGTTAAATAAGTTCTTTCCTTATTCTGTTATTTGCACAGCATTGCAACATTATCCAAATTTAATATTATTTTTTGTCACAAATTATTTAATTTAGTTTAATTAATAATTAATTTTCTTTAATAATTTAATTTTATCTATTTAATATATTAAATATTAATTTAATATTTTTTTTTGTGAAGCTGTTTCCCACATGAAGTCTGTTTCATGGTCACCACTGTCCCCATCTATAGAAAGAGGAGAAATTCACATTCATGTCGCTGCCACAACTTGGTGTCCATACAGAAATATATTGGTTTCCATGGCAACTAATTGTTTAACCAAGAAAGGGGAGGAGGAGAAGCAGCAGATTTTGGTAATACAATTGAAAATAAGATCACATCATAGGAGTGAATATAAAACCTGTGGAACTTGTGTTCTTTTAAGACGCGCAAGGATGAAGTACGATATGTAGAATTTTGTGTAAGTGCATGTGCTTGATAACATTTCCAGCCCTGTGCTGCTGTTTTCTCCACTCTGGTGCCAGCTCTCCTCTCTCAAAGTCTGTGTTCTCCCAGTGGATCCACGCTCGTGCTCTTCTGGGACGCTGCAAGTCCCCGTTCCCCCCACGCTGGGGACACTGGGCTGCCACCACTGCTGTGCCCAGCCTTGTGCATCTCTCTTTGTGCCAAATCCTTCTCCCTTTGAGCCTTCACAGCTGCTTTCCTCCCTTGGGATACTCTGGCATCTGTATCTCACTTGCCCACAGTGTCCTGGGTGTTTCCACGGCCGCTGGTTTGGGATTCCCCCAGAAGCTGTGGTTTGTTTCCGATGGTTGCAGTTGCCCAGGGTCCATCCCCTGCCACCCCACTGAGCAGCCTCTGCCAGAGTTCTCTTTAATCCCCTTTGCCAGCTGAAATCTTTACAACAGACTCTTCCTTTGTGAGACAGCAGCTCAGCTGGCTGCTTTGAGGGTGCAGGGCTGGCGATCTGGGAAGGGATGGACAGCTTGGGAGCACTGCTGAGCTTTGGGCAGGATTTACCTGCCAGGTAAACACGGGGCAGCGAGAGCACAGGCACTGAACAGAGTCAGTCCTGTCCCAGAGCACAGGTATTGAACAGTCAGTCCTGTCCCAGAGCACAGGTATTGAACAGTCAGTCCTGTCCCAGAGCACAGACACTGAACAGTCAGTCCTGTCCCAGAGCACAGGGATTGAACAGTCAGTCCTGTCCCAGAGCACAGACACTGAACAGTCAGTCCTGTCCCAGAGCACAGGGATTGAACAGTCAGTCCTGTCCCAGAGCACAGACACTGAACAGTCAGTCCTGTCCCAGAGCACAGGGATTGAACAGTCAGTCCTGTCCCAGAGCACAGACACTGAACAGTCAGTCCTGTCCCAGAGCACAGGGATTGAACAGTCAGTCCTGTCCCAGAGCACAGACACTGAACAGAGTCAGTCCTGTCCCTCTGTCACTGCTGCTCTCCCAGGTCTCTTGGTGCCACCCAGGGTTTTCTCCCCCTCTCCTTGAGAGGAGGAATGGAAACACCACTGCACAAAGTGGGAACAAATGGGTATTGTGTCTGTCTGCTTGCAAAACTTTGAAGTCCAGTGACTTTAGACTGCCAGAGGGCAGGGCTGGATGGGATTTTGGGCAGGAATTGTCCCCTGGCAGGGTGGGCAGACCCTGGCACAGGAGCCCAGAGCAGCTGGGGCTGCCCCTGGATCCCTGGCAGTGCCCAAGGCCAGGCTGGACACTGGGGCTGGAGCTCCTGGGACAGTGGGACATGTCCCTGCCATGGCAGGGGTGGCACTGGATGAGTTTTAAGCCCCTTTCCAACCCAAACCATTCCATGGTTCTGGATGCCATGGAATTCCAGGAGAATTCACACACAGCCTGTACCTGCTGGGACAGAACCCAGGTTACTGCTCTGAGTGCTGCTGGGTTTAGGTGTCTGCAGCTGCTTTCAGTCAGAATTCTGTTCTCTATTATTCATGAAAAACTGACTGAATTTACTTGTGATCTGCTGCATGCAATATATAAATATTCTCCATATGGTTTTTTACCCATTTTTTTTTTTTTAATATGATGTGGAACAAAAATTATATGAAGACTTCAGTACATCAAAAGATGTCAATATATGAACGAGGTGCATTCTATAGTACCATAAAAATAGATAAAATTCAGTAAAGATCAAAGAAATGTCATAAAACATTGCTACATTTCAGAAGTAAACATTACTTAAAAATTTATTAAAATACATCAAAATTATTTCAAGGCATAATTTGGAAGGGAACTTGATATATTTTGCATTTGATTTTTACAGAATTTTAAGAATAAAGGCAATTTTTCTTGAGAAAGTCCATTATTTCTAGAAACAAGACCTCTGTATGACAGAAAAATCTACTGTAACCATAAAGTTAAAGGAAGAAAAAATGTAGGAAAATAAAATTGTTTTAACAACCTCTGCTTGGTTGCCTTGCCATATTTTTTCCCCCTTTTTTCCATGTTCTTTTTCCTTTTTGTGGCAAGTTGCTTGAAATTTAAATATTAGATTTATAAATCAGGTTGTGGAAAATGGGAGGAAAGACTGAAATTTATGGGTGATTTAAAAGTCCTTTTTCTCCCATTATTTTTTTTTTATATGCACCTACATATATTCCAAACTTTTAATTGCTGAGGTGTTGCTAAGTAAGCAAATTGTGGTTGATTTAATGGTCTCCACATGATATTTTCCATCTCCTGTTTCCCGAGGTCTTTAAGTGGGGGAAGGATTTCACTTGCAGTCAGTAACAGAGCCCTGGCCTGGTGTCACACCCCAGAAAAAACAGACCTGGATATTCCTGGTTTTATCAAGAAACAGGGATTTTCTATCCAGCATTTAATAAAATATATACTGAGATATGCAATTTTATTTTATGTTATTTGGCGTGTTCTCCTTTTCTCTTTGAAGCAGTACAGCGGGACAAATTTGTGAATTTTAAGTGTTTTAAAAAATATCTTAGTGCCAATTTTTGATATTTATTTTGATATTTATTTTGATGCTTACAGTGTTTTTTTTGGTTTTGTCTTGAGTCCTCTACTCTGGCAGGTATTGTCTGATTTTCAGTGCCCCTGGAGAGGAGGGTTCTGGTGCAGCCAGCTTTGCCTGAGGTTTGGGCATGACAATTACATGGTTTTAGAGGTCATGACAATTACATGGTTTTAGAGGTCATGACAATTACATGGTTTTAGAGGTCATGACAATTACATGGTTTTAGAGGTCTGGTGTTTCACCAGCTCCTTTATTCACATCAGAATAATCCCAGGTGATTCATGGTGCCGCTGTGTGTTCTGTCCCTCGTGCACCTCCTACCCAAACCCCAACTTTCGGTCAGTTCCTGGCTTTTTTCAGCCATTAAATTGTGCTTCAAAGTCCCTTCCTCCCCACTGATGAGCAGTGTAAGAGTGTTCCTTCACGCTTGCATAACCTTTGTCATCAAAGCACTTTACTGGCTTTTATTCCATCACTTTATCCAGCTCTGATGTTTGCCTTCTCCCTTTCTCTGCAGTGAAAGCAGAGCTCGTGGCTAATGTCCCTTAAATCCCAGAGGAACACAACGACCGAGGATAAAAAAAGAAAATTCTTATATTTTTTAACTTCCTGACCCAACATTTCCGTGAGAACAGAGAGGCAAAAGAAGATATCAGGGTTGGCAGACTTGTGATCGCCAGTGGTGAGAGGGTGAGGAGGCAGAGGAGCTATTTTTGTGGTGGAGGCTGCTGACCACGGCTTTAGCAGCTGGAGGAATCATAGCCGGAGGTTTAAATAAGCCTTTGTTTTTTTAAAAAAGTCAATGGCTGTTAAGGCCGTTGAAATTGAAAATTGACTAAGCCATTGACTTCTAGAGAAGAAAGGCATCATGAAAAATTCTCTGAAAAGCAGGAAGATACCGGTTTTAGAACCAGAGGAAAATAATTGCCAAATGAAACGGCTTTTTCCCTCCTTTTGGGGATTTGAGTCTTCCTGGAGGGTCTCCTTCCTGTCAAATTTGCAGCTCCTTTTGGCAGCCTGCTCAGTGCTTCTGAGGAGCCCTCGCAGAAATATATTAGCAGTGAAATAGTTGAAACTTGTGGAGACAATTGAATCTTTCAGTATTGCACTGTTATTTTATGGAATTAGCGGTTTATGGAAACCCAGCATCCAAAAAAAAAACAACCCTACCTTTCCTAAGGTTCAATCCTACAGGAGGCTCAAGCCCAGTAATCCTTAGTCCCTGTAGACAATTATCCAACATTATCACTGTGCTGGGGTTAGAAACAGTCCAGGAAGGAACTGCAGAGCAGCTCAGGTGTTTGGGACGATCTTCCAGCAATTCTGTGAGCCAGACCTGGAGCCATCCTCCGAGGGGGAGAATTCCAGGTCTGCTCCCTCTGCAGAGGGACAGCGAGCGAGGCTGGGCTTCTCTGACTTCCCAGCGAGTTTGTGGAAGAACAGCCCTCCCCCAGCACCAGGCAGCTGCAGTGTGGGATTTTTATTCTCTAAATTTAAAGGGCAGCAGCAAAGCAATCTGCTGTTTGTATAGAGGAGAGTGATGGTAAAGAAGGAAAATGCACTCCAGGGAGAATCTCCTCCACTCTGAGATGCCACTTGAAAAACAAGCGCAGGGAAAAGTTTGCACAGAGGCAGGGGAAGGCAGGAGGGTCTCCAATGCAGAGCCTGCACCTGGAGCATCTCCCAGAGAGCAGCTCCGTCTTTAAAGCTCCTCAGTTTGTTAGAGGAGGAGATCTGACAGGAGGGCTTGACAGCACTCCGAGCTCCCAGTGTGGTTCTGAGGTGAGGAGCTCTCCTGTCACCCTGAGCTCAGGGGTCCAGGCCAGGTCTCCATCAGCAGATGCTGTTACACAGAATAATGGAGTGTTTCAGAGTGAGGAAAGGGACATCTGTGAAGGTCATTTGACTTGAGACCAGTTCTGTTCACAGTAGTTGAGATAACCACATTCTGGCTGGATTTTTTTCTTCCTGGTAGCCTGCCAATGAAGTCTAATATTATCTGCCCCTCTTTTAATAGTTTCCACTAGATATTTCTGGAAAATGTCCTCACAAATTTCAATTTTATCAAAGCTGGGATGGATGGAAGGAGAATTTAGAGAAAAAAAAAAAAAATCTTAGCTAATCATTGGCTGAAAACAAAATAAGCTAAATCATAAGAATGCTGAGGGAAAAAAAATTACTATTTGAAAAAAGAATGATTTTTTTCCCATGGAAAGTATGGTGATTGTTTCTAAGTGAGTTTCTGTCTGTGCTAAATGCTGTGAGGTACCTACAGGTGGAGGTGGACTACTTGCTTAGTTCTACTGTGAGTAAATGGAGCAAACAAAGGCAATTTGGGCAAAAGTCCTGCTCTGGTTACAGGGAGAGGGTTCCTTAAGAAGGGAGCCCGTTGTGTCACCAGCTCAGTGACAGTCTCCAATCTCCATTGGCTGTCTCATCTTTTACAGCCCATCAATCATAAAATATGGATTACTTACATAGCAGAGATTTTATCCATTTTTTTTTTAAGTTCTGCCTTTTGGCACCCAGTCTCTGTGGCCTTCTGCTCAGCTGATCTGAGCTCTTCTCCTGCCTAATGCACCAGTTTCTAGAACAGTTTCAGAAGCAAATCCTGTAATCCTGTGGTGTTATTGTGCTGTAGAAACTTGCCAGCAGAATTTCTGCAGGAAGAGATGTACAGTGCAATTATCACAGCGTGTTTTGTTCCTTTGCATGTTGCAGAATTCTTGAAAAGGCTGTGGCTGGGCAGAGACAAATCCCCCCTTTGCCTTGTCCTGGTGCAGGGTGGGATGGAGCCACGGGGCACAAGGCTGCTCCTTCTCATGGACAGAGTCAAGAGGAAATAAACTCCTGTTGTGTGAGCTGAGGCAGGAATAAAACAGTGCAGGAAACCTCCAGTGCAGGGGCTGAGAGTGCTGAGGAAGCAGATGAAACATTTCTCCTAGAGATACACCAGAGCATGTGATAATTCTGCAAGCCCTGAAGAACAGCTTGATTGAGAGCAAGCCTGGGAATAAGGGAAAACCCTGCAAGGATGCAATAGGAAGATGGTTGTTTACAAATCTCCTTTATTTCTGATCTCTCTCAGTCATTTTTAATTCTCCCCATACCAAAAATTATTTGTTCTGTTGCGCATTTTCAAAAAACCTGGCATTTGAGCTTAAAAGCTGTTCTGATCTTTTTAGATGTGCTTGTTTTTAAGAAAAGGTCTAGACGGATTTTTGTCAAAGCTCCAACCAATTTGAGCTCCTGTCAGTGTAATAGGTGCTGACTTCTTTGTCTGTACTCTCAGTGAGTATTGCTGTTTAAAATGCCATTTGTGCTTGCTGATTTTTTTTTCTTTTTCTGGAATTATGGGACTGAAGAAATGAGGTTTACAAAAACTGTGGATTTTGGTCTATAACGTAATAGAAGGGAATTTAAATTTTCCTGTTCATGGTTGTTAAATGAATGATGGGTAGAGATTGAACACTCCTGTGTTTGGAGTGAACAGGAAAATGGAGCAAAAGAGGTTTTGTGACAGCATTGTGAGTGCTTTTCTCATTTGTTCTGTACCAAGTGACCCTAAAGGCTGCAGATCTCCCTTCCTCAATTGTCAATACCACCCTGAAAGCTCCAGCCTGCACAGGACTTTGATATCCCTGCTTTGATCCTGTCCCTAAGCAGTAAATTCAGAATTGTATCAGATTTCTCTTTTCTCAAAGAGGGTCAACTGCTGAGCAAACAAGGGATGCAGACTGTGAAGAGCTGCAGGCGTTGTGAGATCAGCCTGGCCCGTGGCTCAAAGGAACCAAACAATCCAGGAGTTGTGGTGATTTCACAGTTTTTGGTGCATTTATTGCTGATGCCATAAGTGTTCTCAGATATCTTCTCTCCTGGTAGACAGTACCCAGAGGTGTGCTGGTTCTGTGCAGTGATTAGTTTGTGTGTTTTGAGGATTAATAAATGACTGTCCAGGAATATTCCGCAGCTCCTGCTCTCCGAGGTGTGTCCTGGCATTCCCATCTCTAGGGACACCTCGTAGCCTCTGAAGGAAATGGACTTTAGAGTGGAATTTCCCTCAAGATGAGGACAAGGTCATTGCTCTGCCCCAGCACCTCGATGTGAATTGTTCAGAAAAATACATTTTCTGTGGGAAAAATGCCAGTTATTAGATCCTTCCAGGTCTTAAGTGCTTTAATCACTGGACCAAATCTCAGCTCTCATGCTGGGCCCCAGGGGAAGTGTCAGTAATTACCAGAAGTGGGATGCTTCCTAAAGAGAACGAGAGCTCTTGAGCTTCAGTCTTCAGGCACACCAAGGAGAGCTCAGAGAGCCTGGGCAGGTATTTATCCCTCCACTGGAAATAATGAGCTGGAGAAGAGACTCAGTTGGGTGGTCTTTTTAGTAAAAGCTTTGGAGCCCCTTGCCACAGGAGGCTCTGGATGTGAAGAGTTTCCACAGATTCAGAGAGAGCTGTATTAATTCTTGGAAGCAAAAGAAGCCATTGCAGTCTGTCAGGCACGCAAATATTTAAGAAGGTCCTGAGCTGCAGCTTGTTGTCTCACAGGTGAAGACATCAAATATGTGGCTTTGTCAGTGGGGAGGCAGTGAGCTAAATTGGTCAGTGTGGCTGTTCTTGCATTCCTGGTGAAGAATTTATTATTATTATTATTATTATTATTATTATTATTATTATTATTATTATTAGTGATACCAACATGAGTCTGCCATAACGCTGGTGAGAGCCTTATCTGCACGATTTGCAGTCTGTTTGTGTGGGCTGTAAGATGTTTCTGCAAAACATTTCTAAGGTATCCAGCTCTTTGTTTCTCATTACCTTGAATTCTTGTTTTCTAGTCAACCTTTCCCTTAAGCAAAGGGAAAAAAAAAAAAAAAGAAAGAAAAGGTGGGGAAGGAAACTCATGGATGATAAATAATGGCTTGATGGTGAGGCTCAGTGAATGTGCAGAAAAACAACTTTGTAAATCAGGAAATAAATGCAATTGTATTATACTTTTGATGTAGGAGGGGCAGGGAAAATGTAAGAATGAAGACAAAGAGAAGGAGGTGATTATTTCTTAGAAAGAGGCATAATAGGCAGTGCTGTAGAAGGTGCTGAGAATTTCTTTCCCTGCTGGAGTGTCTCACTCACCTGCTGGAGCTTTTCCCACGCCAGGAGCCCTCGCTGGGCTTTGTTTGTGTGGGGGCCAGGCAGTGCCAGCTGCAACCACAATTACAATTATTACCCCCAGCACAGGCAGTGCTCCCATTACCTGGGGCTGGTCCCTGCCCCGAGCTCAGTGCTCACCCACGACTGTAAAATCAAACGCCAGCCCCTCCATTCTGTGACACTGCTGCCTCTGACAGTGCTGCAAACACTCCAAAACCCCTCTGACAGTGCTGCAAACACCCCCAAACCTCTCTGATAGTGCTGCAAACACCCCAAAACCCCTCTGACAGTGCTGCAAACACCCCCAAACCTCTCTGATAGTGCTGCAAACACCCCAAAACCCCTCTGACAGTGCTGCAAACACCCCAAAACCCCTCTGACAGTGCTGCAAACACCCCAAAACCCCTCTGATAGTGCTGCAAACACCCCAAAACCCCTCTGACAGTGCTGCAAACACCCCAAAACCCCTCTGATAGTGCTGCAAGCACTCCAAAATCGCCTCCCTGGATGTGTAGTCCTGACCCCTTTGCATCCTTTCGAGCCATTTCTGCTAATTTGAGATGGTCCAGCGTGCTGCAGTGGGAGAGAGCTGCTGGAGATGTTTAACCTCTTGATCTGCCACCAGTTCCCCTGCTTTGCTTCTCCCCCCCATTCCTCTTCCCTGCTTTCCCATTTCCCACAGCTCCCATGCTCGTGTTAGAGATTAAAGCACACGCACACCCCAGAAGAGAGTTTTTTATGTGCAGTTCAGTGGTGTTTTGTTGCAGTAACATTGTCATTTGTTGGTAAGGAAGGGAATGTTTGATTGTGTTGTTTCTCTCGGTTTAAACTCTACATTTATGAACGTTAGTAATGAGCACAGACAAATTTATCTTATGGAAAAAGGGAAATAAATTCTTGATAAAACCTTCCAGCGTTCCAAGCTCCTTCTGTTCATTGTTTATGTATGGTTCTGCAGCCCTGGATATTTTTAGATTGGTACTCCCATTGAAACCACAACTTTTGAAAGTTTAAAGAATGCATGAATACATCTTTATTGAGATCATCTTTGCTCCTACATTGTTCCAGTTTCTTTGCATCTACTCATTTGGCAAACTTAAAACTTAATTTCTCTTTTTGCTCAGATTAGCATGCTTTTTTTCCCCCTGTCTTCAGTGATATAAATTTTGTAATGTAATAGCAGAGTTTGCAAAAAAATACCCAAAAAAACCCCAACCAAACAATAGTTTGTTGACTTGGAATGATGGAACATGTATCTTGCTGTTTGCTTGGCTAAACCACACGACAAGAAAGCACTTTTCTTTACTCACACTGCCCACCTCAGTGTGCTATTTGCTCAGAATGCTCTTCTTAAGCTTCCACACCTCCTCTTCATTTCCCCCAGGAGCATTGTTAGCCTCCCAAGCCACGCTGATTTCCATGAAATGCCATGATCAGTGACAAATGACCTGTCCAAGTCCCAGGGTGACACCAGAGACGCTGTGAGCGTTTCCTCATATCAGAGACGCGGGCGTTTCCTAAGGCGGATTTGTCACCAGAAATGCCACGTGCAGGTGGAACCCACGCCAGCAGGTGTTTGTTTGGTTTTCCTGGCCCCTAAGGGATGAGAGCAGCCACATTTAGCGGTGCAAAGAGGCTCCATCCAAACACATCTGCTAAAGATTTTTGCTGCGTGCCGAAGGCCTGGCGACGCCGGCGGTGTTTGCCATGCAAACGCCACCGGCTTTTCTAGGTCATTTAGCATTGAGGAGAAATCCCTGCTCTGACCCCATATGGTGAAGCGTCAGGAGCTAAACAGATTGGCAGGGCAGGGTCAGAATGCACTCTAATCCTGGAGGACATCAGATGCTGTTTAGCCAATTCAAAGCAGCTTGACATTCCTCTCACCGCTGACACTTTATTTCTCTGTAATGGTTCTGTCACAAAAACTAACTGCAGCAGACAGATTTGATATGAATTTCCTGGAGTATGTTCTGAAGAGGTGGACAGGGTTTAATTCTAATATATATTGTGCTTTGGTTGGTTGGTACAACAAACCACACGGCTTGGAAGTGGAATAAATCTCTGGCTCTTGCAGTTTTTCCTGAACGCATTACCAGGTCATGAGGGAAGAGATTATGTGCTTTGAAGTATTGTGGTTTCGTAGTCAAATCACAGAGGTGATAGATTGGCCTCCTGCATTCTATTTTCATAAGTATTATTTGCTATGAATAAAAATCCCATTGCACTTCCTCTGACTTCTCTCCTGCATTCCATGGCACCAAGTGAAAAAGTGGAGCTGGGGAGAGGGAGGGACCTGAGGAGCCTCTCTGGGCCCTCTCCTTATGCAAGATGGAATCAAAGCACAAATAGATGCTGGCAAAACTCATACTAAAAGATCTCTAATGATAGTAACTTCACACCTTCCCTAGGCAATCTGTTCCAGGGCTGCAATAATGTAATTTTTTTAGGCTGGCTTTTTAGCTCTTCAAACCATGAAAACAATGTGGAACAGTGCAGGAAGGAAATGGGTAGATTTTGCAGGGAGAAGCATTGAAGTTATTTTTTTCCTAGACAGCACAAATGTTGCTTCTCTTCTTATTATGTATGGTAAAACATCCAACCAGACTCACCAGCAGTGTGTGTGTGCATGTGTGTGAATTCATATATACATATATATATATATATATATACATATATATACCCTGAAAACCGTAACACCATCAACATTACTTAAAAAAAAACCCTGTTAAAATTGTTAGAGATTTATATCCCTGAAGCTGAAGGACTGAGGATATAGAGATTCTATTCCCAGCAGTTCTCTTTGCCAAAATTTGAGCTCGTCAGTTTGTGCATCTCTTGTCTTCACCTTCAGAGATCTAACACTTGGCACTGCTGTAGAACATTAAGAATCCGGCATTGATGATGAGTTTTGTTCTTCTGCTTCTCCTTTCATGTCAACTTCTCGATGGTTTTGCTTTACTTTCACCTGGTTGGTTTTATCAGGCCAAAATTATATCCTAAAATTAATTTCTAAATACAATAGAATTGTATTTCCTGTTAAATACCTGTGTTAAACTGCATATAAAGTCATTTCATGTAGAACATACATATTTGAAGGTGTGTGTTAATGGTATTTCATTTTTCTCCTGTGTATTTAGAGTCTCCCTTATGAAACTCATCAAGGTCAACTCTGTGTTATAAATCCTAGGCAGAAATTTCCTTAGACACTGATCAGGCTGGAATTGCAGTGTATTAATTATGATTGCACCATGAACAAATCTGTGTATGAGCTCCTGGTACAATTATCCATATAACTGATTTATAAATTGACCTGTGGAAGTATTGTGTATTTTTGGAGTGCACTTGGAGCTGGAGAAGAACCTCAGCTTTTCATGCTGTTCAGCTTGAAACACAGGGTTATTTAGACCAGGCACTTGAGAGTTTCCTTTAATCTCCACAAACTACCGTGTTTCCAAAAGCATCCTTGATCATCCATCTCCAAAACTGTTCCTCCTGTTAATGACTGCTGCTCTTTTCCCCCTCCCACTTTTTCTCTGTTATACATTCACTTAGATACACTGATTCTCTGATTGGTTTGTCTCTCCTCCCTTTGGAAACCAAGTTTTCACTTAGTTTCTTTTTGCTTTTCCATTTTATTATAAAGATTGAGTGCAACCATAAATCCTAAATATAATATAAATATAATAATATTTATATTATAAATAAAATATTAAATTATAATAAATATAATGTATTTAAATATAATAAATCCATAAAACCATAAATCAGAGATGCTAGATTTTTTTTTATTTTTTTTTTTTAATCATCTGCTAGTAAAACAAAAAAACCAGCAGCAATTTTGGCTCAAGTATAAAGCTCTATCCTATCCTCTATTTCAGGCTTTTTTTAATCCATAAAACAACTTGTTCAATAGCATCGTTCTAAAAAGTCAGACATGGCACATGGAATATTTATTTGATCTTTCCTTGTGTCTGTTTTGAGTGCTGTGTTCAGCAGGTGACACACATCGTGCTGCTGCACACATCCCCAGACTGCCTGAGAGCTCCTGCCACAGCTCCTCCAACTCAGGGACAGCAGGAGAATGTAAAACATCCTTGTAGTGCTCCTGCTCTCATTATGGAAAATAAGGAATATTTTTATTGTTTTTTTCCTGGAGTCATTAGCAGACCTGTACCCTCAAACAGTCATTTCCTGTCTCAGGTTATTTTATTTTATAATTCCGTGCTAGGAAAATTGGTTTAAATCCTTGGCTCGCTCAGACGATGTTTAAATTTTAATCTGCAGTGAATAACAAGTGTGGAATTCCTTTATCTGTCAGCATTTTATATTATCCAGTGGGAATCTTGTGCAACTTCACAGGAGACCCATCTGTTTTACTGCTCTTCTCTTTATGCCAATCAAAAAGTCACTTCTAATAATAAGATCCACACATTTTTGGTGGATTCACAGAAGAAAATGAGCTTCCCCTACCCCGTCCCATGAAGAGTTGTTTTAGTTGTAAGAACTTGCAATTTCTGAACAGAACCTTCAGTGAGTTACCTTTAAAGTCAGATTTTAATTAGCTGGTGTAATAACTATTGACTTTTCTTTAGGGATATGCCAGTATTATTGATATGACAATTAAAAGCAGAAGGATTAGTCTATTAAAGAAGTACTAATTGACTTTCGTCTTACCAGGCTAAACAATTAAGAGCTGATTGGTCAAAATAAAGTGAGCAGTATCTGTAATTATTGAACTTGGGATTTCACTTCTTCTCCTGCTTTTTTATTTTTTTTGTAATGTTTTTGCTTGAATAATCTGCTGAATTGATAGATGGATGTTTTCAAACGGATTTTAATAGAGTAGCGTGAATAAAAACTGCAGAGGGAGTTTGTGTTTATTGTTGATGCAGCAGTGGAATGGTTTGAAGATAAAGGAGAAAGCTTTCCAGAGATCATTTTGATACATTTTGATGGTGCTGATTGGCTTAACCACGTTTTCTAGTGAGATAATTATCCATTGTGCTTAATTTTGTCTCTTAATACATTGACTCCCTGTGATGTAGTGTGGATTCCTCAGTTTGCAAAGTGGATGCAAATTGTGCCTAATAATGGTATTTTCTGATATTTGTTGGGAGCTGGTTCCTCTTGTCAGGATATGAATGTGGGTTCCTTTTGCCTGGGCACAAATGACTGCACAAAATACAAAATATTCTGTTGGATAATTTTGTCTTGATGTTTTCTGCATTGTCCATTTTCTGATTTGAAGTAAAATCTCAAATACTTTGTTGCCAAAAAGAGTCATCCCTTCCTGCTTGGGAAAAAACAACTTTGAAATCTTGAAAATATATGAAATCCAAAATTGTTATAACAGCAGAAGTTTTCTGACACCAGAATGAGTTAACACATTTTTCTTCTATGCTATAAAGTTAGAAAAATAATTTTCCCATTAGAGTTAAGTTTTAGTTGTGTTGTTGATAGAGAATTGAAATGTTTAACTGCTAAATTGAAATTAAACTCCTGCTGACAGCTCTTATTTATCACTTGCAATAGTTTTTGTGTACTAAGCATTGCTCTCCCTTCTCTTCCCATCCAGGTATAAAGGGCACTGATGGAGCTTCATAATCAAGGTAAGACTTGAAAGTTTTAAATTAATGTTAATGATCTTATTTTGCTGATTTGGATTGAAATTTTGCCGATTGCTCTGTTGCTCAGAAAGCTTTGGATTCTTCTTGTGAAACTGTAATGTGATTTTATTTTCATGAGAAAAGAAAGTTTTCAATTCTCTGCAGTATATTTTCCTTTCTGTCAGTTTTCACAGTTGTGTTTGCCCTGCAGGACAGTGGGTGACTCTGGCTCGCTGGCATTTGTCACACCAGTCTTAGAGCTTAAGCAGAAGTTTATAAAAAAAAAAAACCCAAAAAAACCCAAATACCTTTTCATTTTTCAAAAGTTTCCTTTTGGGTAATTTGTGATGCTCACGTGTATTCTCTGCTGCCTGTATTTTGTGCCCAAATAACAGGGCTTGAAGTCTTTGCACAGCCCAGAGAGGAGCTGAGCTGAGCTGGGGCTGTGTGAGGGGGGCAGTGCCAGCTCGGCCTTGCTGCTGCTCACAGCCCCGGGCCTTTTTCCTTGGGCTTTTGTTGCTTTTCACGTTCCCTGCTGGGTTTTTTGCGCTGTGCTGTTGTTTGGGGCTTTTTTAATGCCTATATTGTGCACGCCAGGAGTGTCTGAGGTGCTCCAGGGGCACTGGAAGCAAAGCCAGGGTGAGGGAGGAGGGATGCTGATCCTGAGGTGAGGAGATGGGCAGCAGGCAGTGGCACAGGGGAGCCACAGAAGTGCCTGGAGTTGTGTCTCTGGGAGCTCTCTGTGTCCTGGCTGATAACACATCAAAGGGACAAAGAGAGCAGCTTCTGCTTTGCCCTGGATTTGCATCAACTGCAATCCCAACAGCCCAGCTCCTTCCAGGGCTGGGGAACATCAGGAACCAGCACTGCCCCAGAGCTGCTGCTCCATCCAGGGCTGGGGAACATCAGGAACCAGCACTGCCCCAGAGCTGCTGCTCCATCCAGGGCTGGGGAACATCAGGAACCAGCACTGCCCCAGAGCTGCTGCTCCATCCAGGGCTGGGGGAGAACATCAGGAACCAGCACTGCCCCAGAGCTGCTGCTCCATCCTCCCAGCCCCTCCTGGGGCTGCAGCCCTGCTCTGACCTCTCACAGCACTTCTGCAGCCCAAAATTGCTTTGTGTTTCTGTGGCAAGGACGAAATTATCACGTCTGAGAGACAGGGAGAGAGAGAGATGGCTTAATTTGAACTGAAGGAACTTGCCTTAAGTGACTGAAGTGAAAGTAATTTCATGCAGGGGTTTAGGAGGAAGAACAGCTTTGCTAGGGGAGTTCAGGAGGACTGTGGAGGTGCTGGTACTGCAGAATACAAATACATCTGAGCAGAAATTGAGGTAGAGGCAAAGAGATATGTAATCCTGTAGTTCTGATGCAAACTTTATCCAGAAAGTAACTTTGTCAAACATTTAGAAAATAAAATATCATGGCATGAAAAGTAGATGTGGAGAGTGGAGAGATCTCAGTGAGCTGGATTTAAAATTTATACCCAAGGGTATGTGGCACTTCCAAGCACTGAGCATCTGAGAAGCTTTACCCAGTTTAAAAGTTATTTTATTCTTTCTCTGTATCACACTGTAGATGGAGTTGGGGTTCTTGCATGTTGTGGAGTGGGAATATCAGTCTGGAAGGTAAAGGAAAGAAGTGGGTCAAAGCCCAGGATTCCAGCACTATCACACAATTCAGTGATATTGCAAGAGGTTCCTGATGCAGCATTAGCTGAGCAAAAAGAAATATGGCACTACTTTGTTTTTTTCAGTCACCAATAAAGAAATCACTCTTTTCTAACCATAACAATACTCATTTCTTTAAAAATGGAAATAAAACGTTAGGTTTTCTATTATCCTTTTAGCTGAGCATTTTGTTTTGCTGCAAGCAAATCACCTGAAAAATTATCTGCTGAAATAGAATTTTTTTTCATTATGTACACTCACAAGAGACTACTTTAGAACACACTTGATTTGACAATCTAAAAACAAAAATTCAAATAGTTACACAAATGCTGTGTTCCTTAGATTATGCACTCAATTTTCTATTTTTCAATGCAGGCCAATGTTCTCCAACTAACCATTTCAAAAAACTTTAAAAGTATTTAAAAAATAAACAAAAAAAACCCCAAAAGAAGCCTGAGAATCTTTTCAAAATTCATTGAAATAACTCTCTAATTATGTATTCAAGCTGAATTATCTTCTCTTTTTCCCTTCATTACATTCGCAGTGCGAAACAACATGTTTCATTTAAATAAAAATCTCAGTGTGGTAAATCAGTCTGTATATTTATATAGGACTTTCAAAGAAATCTGGGCATTGACTATTCTAGCTGTAGGTCAATTATTTATCTTAAAATGGGATTAAAACTGACAGTGTCAATCCATCTCTGAAGAACTGGAATAACGTGGTACATGGGAGAAAAATTATCTACAAATAACAACTGAAAATGGCACCTAGAGCAGATCAACAAACTACAGGTAGAACCACAAAAAAAAAAAACCCTGGGTTTGGAAAGTTTGAAAACTAATAATGTTTGGAATGTTTTTAATTAAAATTTTGAGGCAGCTGTTCAACTATGAGGTGTTGCATAATCCCGTGTTCATTTATCTAAGTGGAAATGAGTAAGAAAATTGATATGAGGGAAACCCTTGAAGTGTGAAATTCCCAGAGTTATCTATAAAAAGTTACAGTTCTGTCTCTCTCCTCATAGCAGGAAGGCAGGAGATGGCAGCAGATTTGTGTGGCACTTCAGTCCAACAGCCACAGCCCCAAAGGGTTCTTTGCATCATTCCAGCAGGTGCTGAATGCAGAAGTCCTTGGAAAAAGCTTTGAAAGGTTGTGGCTTTGGGGGGCTTGTGTGGTTTGAGAGGACTACTATGGAATTTGGAAGGGAAAGAAAGGAGAAGGAAGGTGGCTGCTGAACGCTGTATGATGAAAGTGAGGTCAGAGCAATTGGTTTGTTTCAGTTTTCGTATGGGTCACCCAATATCTCAGCTCTTGTCTTCAGAGCTGCAGAACAGGGACAGGTTTGTAAAAATCAGGACATTTGTGGTCATTAGCAGTTTCTAAATGCAATATTTGTTGCCTGCTCTTTGATACCACTCGATATTCAGTGGTGAAAAGCCAAACCTGGAGCTGACTGGAAATTCTTTAGTCCATGAAGTGTTTTTCTAAAAGAGATTTATAACTCAATTATGAAATCTCATTAATACCATCATCTACTAGGCTGTATCTTCTGCTGGGAATTTTTCAGAGCTGTAAAACTCTGAATGTCTTTGGAACCAGGTGGGCATTTTCTGCCACAGGACTGCATATCCTGCACTTTCCAATCTGCAAACAGATGGGAAACCTTATTTCCCATGAGACAGAAGTGGAAATGTCCCCTCACTTTCTTCTTTGGTGGGGCTGGTTTGAATCTTTGCTGCTGTGAGACAGAAAGAAGAAGAAATAAAGAGAAATAAAAGGAAATGTGAAGTATATTGGATAAGGTAACTGTCCTTATAGGCTGCCTTGAGGAGGATCCTTCCCTCGTATCTCTGATCTGAGAGGCCAAGCATCCTCCTGCCTCCTACTCAGGATTTCTTTCTTTTTCTCTTTTTTCCCCCTTCTTTTATCATTTTAAAGGTTTTTGTCTGCCTTTTAACGCAAACTGGGTCATCTTCAACTGCAAGCTGTTAAGCTTTTGCAATCCAATTTTCAAGAAAATTAGCCAGCTCTTTCTTCCCCAGATCATATGGGAGCCCATGTAGCCTGAGGATTTCATCTTGGATCTGGTTCTCAAATATTTCTACTCTGGTCTGTAAGATTTTATCTCCTTTCATTACACTTGTCTATTCAGGCTTTTCCTCAGCTTTCAGAAAGTTCCATTTCTTGTCTTTCCACCTCATATTCCCCTTATTTGACTCTTCTCAAGCTCTTGAGAAGCCCAAGCTCTCGTTGACACCATTGTTTTCCTTAAAATCTACAGGGAAAAAAAATTTTCTTAGGAACATTTCTAATCATGTTCTTTCTTGCCAATTAGCTGGTTCTCAGAAGATGGTCATTGTCTCTTCCAATATTGTGATGCTACAAAGTCTCAAGATGTTCATCTGTGTAATGTTTCAGTATTTAAAGTCATATTTACTTAACTCTGCATTTTGTCAGATTTCTGTAAATTTTGTGATTGTGCAACAGGAAAAAGCAAATTAACAGAAGTGTCACCCTCTGGCCTGATGTCAGGAGCTTCCCAGTGTTTCTAGATAAATATCTTTAAAATTACCTTACCTGTGAAGAAGCAAAAAAAAGGGAAGGTGCCTAAGCAGGGGGTGAAACTGTGGGGGATGCTGTTGAGAAAGGAAGCTGTGGTGAGGATGCAAACACCTCAAGCTCGTCCCAGTCATCCACACAGGACATTTGTGCCCTGCCACACTCCCCTGCCAGCACCAGGCTTGGCTGAGAGGGCCAGAAGGGAAAAGGCCAAGCCAAGCCCTTGCTGTGCTGATGCTGAGAGTGTTCCAGGGCAATTGCCTCTCCCGGGTCACAGGACACCCCTGCAGCAGCAGCGGGCTCTCCAGAAGCCCAGAGGCACCACAAGAGCACTTCCAAGGTGTTCAGTCAGCAGAAGAATTGCCCTGGCTGTGTGGTGAAGGATGGACACCGAGCCTGGGGCAGCTCCTGCCCTCGGCAGGGCTCGGGGTGTTGGTGCTCCCAGAGCTGGAGCACAGACCCTGCCCTCTCCTCCAGCTGGGCTCTGCACCAGCCCTGCTCATCTCACTCCTGCAGCATCATCTGCACTCAAAACCTTAATTGAGTCCTGCAGGAATTAATTACACTTCCATTGGAAAGGAAGGAAATAGTAAGATCCAGAACATGTTTGACAAACAGATGAAATGCTGAGGAACTGGGAGGGGGGGAAAGTAGCAAAAAAGGGGAAATAACCTTCACTTTAGAAAGAGTTTCACATAGATTGGAGGTACATGGAAACAGTCATCAGTGACTTCAATTGCTCAGAATCTCCTCTGGTCTAAAGGAGGAAGGCATTGCCTTTACTATGAGTGGAAAGAAGTATATCAAGTAAAAATGAAGATCCTTTGCACAATTCTTATCATTTATTCATTTCCCTCCAGAATTAATTCATGTGGAAGGTATAAATTTCAACACTGGATAAAATCCTCTCTTTTTATCAATTTGATGGGATACTATCTGGATAAGGAATCTGATTGCATCTTTGTAAACATTTAACCACAACATTTAGACACTGCCCACTGCTGGACCTGTGTTAGGGAGTTTTATTGCTCATTAGTTGTAGTTTAACTTTTTCCTCAGCAGCCTGCTGTGTCAGATGATGATCAATAGTAAAACAACTCCAAAACTACTGCCTGGTGAAATAAAAGTATCCAGAATGAGAATCAATGAACTTCAAACAGAAATAACTTTCAACAAAGTCCTCTTTAGTTACTGCTTCTCTGTGCAGTTGCAAAATTTTGAAGAATATATAGTTATTGCATCAAGATCTCAGGTATTTCTGTGTGAAATCTCCTTATACACCCGAATATTTGTAGGAAAAGGTTTTGACAGCTGAATTCTGAGGGTATGATTAAATATTATTGTAGTGGTTCTCCAGTAGATTAATCTGTTTTGATTTATTTATGCGTTGTACACGCTGGGAAGGTGCTAGAAATCCCCCTCTTTTTGTTTGGTATAAAACTGCAGTGAATAGCTGAGGGGTCAGGAGAGAAGTGAAGCACTTCAAGGACAAGTTTAAGGCACATCTTGATTTGTGTGGTGTCAGCTTCACAATGTGGAAAGCTACAGCTGGGGGCTGTCTGCTCTGGAGAGAAAATGTACTCACACTGTCAAAGCCTATGAACAAAACAGGAATGACACTGGGCAGCACAGAAGGTGCCAGACAAAAGAAAATCCAGTGAGCTCAGGAAATTACACAGGTGGTAGCTCTTTGTACCACCATAATGTGAAAATCTGATTAATTTCACAACAGATAAGGTGAAAAAGTTGATTCCTCATACTGGGAGTCAATAGAAAAGTTCCCTCATCTCTCCTTGCTTGGTTTCTTTCACTGTCACACGGTTTTGTGCTCTCTGGATAATCAAGATTTTGGTCTTGGATTTTGCAACAGAGCTGCTTTTCAAAACAAACCAAGCCCAAATCTTGCCATCCCTCAGACATCCCTTTAAAAATGAATGTCCTTTGTGTACACAGGTTCTTGTCTCCCTAACGCTGAAGCATATTGCAGGAGCAAACCAAAGTATATTGGATGATATTTACGTGGAATTTGGCTCTGCTGAGCACGTTAATGTTGATGATGGGAATCAATGATGGGAATGATGGGAATCAATCACGAGCAGGATTTAGTGGGGATGAGGCTCAAAGGAGTGCCTGGTACCTTTGTGTGCCCTGTGTTTCAGTAGTTTCACAGCAAACATCTGCTGGCAAGAGAAATGGGCTCTCAATCACCCAGGGATTTTCCTTACCCCACAAAAGGCTTGAATGGGCCCATTTTGTGATGAAAAACCAGCTACAAAGACAGCTCTTAACATCTGGAGCTGTAGCATTATGGCTGTGCTAAGATAGTTTGGTTTGTGTGTGTCAGGAGCTAAAACACCAGTTGGAAATCTCATCTGTGCTGTGCTTCCTCCAGCACGGGGGTTCCTGTGCTCACCAGGCACTGGAATCAAAGTGCTGCTGCTCCTGGATGTGCAGCTTGGAGCAGCTGTTCACAGGGTCCCTGGCAATGCCTTCCCTCCTCATCCTCATCCTCATCCTCATCCTCATCCTCATCTCAACCCTATCCCATCCATCCCATCCCATCCCATCCCATCCCATCCCATCCCATCCCATCCCATCCCATCCCATCCCATCCCATCCCATCCCATCCCATCCCATCCCATCCCATCAATCCCATCCCATCCCATGAATCCCATCCCATCCCATCCCATCCCATGAATCCCATCCCATCCCATGAATCCCATCCCATCCCATGGATCCCATCCCATCCCATGGATCCCATCCCATCCCATCCCATCCCATCCCATCCTATCCCATCCCAGTCTCTCCTGCAGCTCCCCTGTGGCTCAGGGTGTCCCTGCTGGCTCAGGCTTTGAGGGATTTGGCGTTCCTGTGGGAAGGGACATTGGTGGCACTGCTGGCCAGAGCCACCCAGGGGTCCTGAGGGGACACAGCTGGCTGATGTGAGTTTTGTAGCACACAGTTAGCTAGATGTGAAGAAAAAAATAAAGATACAGCCCAACCAAGGCCCCTTAATGCTTAATCTATTATAATTAATGAAAAAGTGAAGAGAGAAATCACCTCTTTTTGTCTAGAGGGCCATAGAAAATGAAGTCTGCTAAACAGAATTCAGAGCTTCTCCAGGAAGAAAGATCACCAGAAATTTACCATTGAAAACCATAAAATGAGTTGTGGGATGAAGAAGAAGCAGCAAAGCAATGTTTTGAAGCTGCTGTGAGCTGATGTTGGGCAGTCAGAGTGCAATCAGTCTGTACTCTGGCTGATACATCAGAGCTTTAATAGATAAGAACAATAAAACAATCCAGTTATCAAAACCCCAGAGGGCAGTTAGGGAAAGCAGATAGCAAAATGCATCGCTGATTTAAAAGGAAAAAAGTCTGCAAGAAAGCCAGGACTTTGATCGTGGAGGAATTTTATTCCTGAGATCTTGATTGTGCTAACTATATTATTTCAAATATATTTTGGGATGACAATACTGCATTGCTTAGTGAGAGAATTTGTGGAACAATCCATGGCTATTTGAGAGCTAATCCTGTGAAAAAGACAAGTCTCATAAATAGAGGAGTGTGTAGGAACTAGTGATAACAATATTATCTGAACAGATGCGTTAAGAATAAAGAAAGAAACAAAAGTTTGATGGTGAAGCAGCTCATGTTGAGAGAATATTAAATGCACTAAGCTTTTAAGTACCTGTGTGATATATAGGGAATCATTTAACAGAGAAATCTGAAATGTTTCAGAAATTGTTAAGAGTAATGATATTGTAACTCAGTTTAAATAAATTAAATTAATAAAGCAAATTATGAGCTGGTGAGCATATAAGAATAGTGCAAACAATAGTAAGATAATTTCTACATGAAATCTGCAAGAATAAGCATGGTAAAATAAGGAAAAATACATGAAACTTAAGGTCATGAGAGAAGTGCAAAACTTGAGTCTTAAAATACAAAAAAAAAAAGAAGTATTCAACTTTTATTCAATATTTTGCTAGATTTCATTTAATGGTGAGTACTAAAAGTAAGTGATCCAGCAGAGAAAATCTGCTCAAGTGCTGAAAGCTGTTGGCTGAGTTCAATGGCCCTGGGTCTTCTCCTGATGTGAAATAATGGAGCGAAAAGCAGGTAGCAGTGGGATGAAGAGCTGGGCAGGAAGGAGAGATTTCAGATTTCAGCCTGCCCCATGACAATATCATCCTCAAACCAAAGCTCTGGCCTTGCTGGGCCTGGCCAGGGGAAAATGGGGTTTGCAATTCAGGCTTGCTCTGCAGCTCCTGGGGAATGGAGCTGTGGAATTCACGGAATTCACGGAAAGATTCTCGTTGGTGTTCACAGCTTGCTCAGTTTAGCACACATCCCACTATTTTATTGAAGTTACAGGCATTCCAGCACTACACACCGACCAAAATGGGATAGAAGTCGAGCAAAAGCAATTTAAAATTTCATCTGTTCTGTCCCATCTTCCCCACAGCAGTCTCCTCTCCCCAGGGCTCGGAGGGAACGTGCATCCAAATGCTTGGTTCAGATGATTGCATTTCCTTACCCACGTGCACTCTAATGACAAAAATAAATGTTGTAGGGAGCTAAGCATCATTTGGACTTCTTACTGTGAGGGTATATATTAATTTCCTCAAAGCTAATCCAATTTCTTAATTGTTGCACCTACAGAACGTTGCCTTTCTGCAGTTGCTCACAGGAAGATGTTCCTTCCTCTTCTGCTGCTGATTGACAGGATGAGCTGTCACCATGGCAACAGAATAAATTAATTAAAAAAAAAAAAAAAAAAGTCAGGTTGCCAGACTTTGAAACAGGAGATGGGAAACAAACAGATAATCTGAGCTAAATCTAAACTGTCTCCTGGAATTTAGGGGTTGGTAACACCCCTGATAGGCTGGGTTTGCATTTGAAGACTTTGAGGTACATGTGGTGTATTTGAGCATCAAATTTAGACTCTAAGGTGTCAATTAAGGCAGAGAAATGTGGGTTTTTTTTTAAATCAAAGGCCATGCCAATGTCTTTTCACAACAATTTTTTTGCCTGGATGAAGGGGAAGAGTGTCAGCATTGCAGTGCCAAAGTTCCTCAGCAGAGTGATCAGGGGGTTTGGATGCTCTCTCCCTTCCCTGGATCTTTCCCATTCCCCACCAGGAGCACCAGCCTTGCTTTGTCCCTGTGCACTGGGGAAAGTTCCTGCAGGGAAGGTTCAGACACCTCCAAACCAGCTGGGAGCCTGAAACACTCCAGGGAGACGTAGAAAACTGAGAATTGTGGTGTTGGCCTGAAGTAAAGGGAGACAAAATCTGAAATTCAGTGTTTCAGACTCATCCCTAGTAAGTGAAAATGTGTGTACACCTTTCTGCCCCTGACCAGAAATTCTATTATGAAGCTGATAAAAGCCATTTTCAAATTGACACTTACAGGTAAAACCTGGCTGGATCTAGCAAAAATGACTCCTTACACACAAGGAAATTGGCTGAGCTTTGCTTAGAGAAAGCTGCATAAATCCTCTTCACACCCCATAGTTTTTCTCATCCCTCTTCATCAATTTTAGCAGCAAATACCAAAAGGAGCTGCTTTTTAGAGGTGTAACTACTTAGGGCTTTAAAAATCTTATCACTGGCCATGGTGGACCTTGTGCCTGCTCTAGCTGGAAACTTTCTGGTTTGTAAAACACTCCAGCATCAGTGTTGTGATTCTTCCAAAACACAAATTCCACTGCTCTTGAGAAGGGAGTGCTCACTCCTCGTTGGTCCATCTCTTTCATTAATCTAAGATTGCATTATTTGGGCTGGAAATGATTTGTTTTCAGTAACTGGAGGTTCAATATTCAATATTTGCAAGGTATCTTGGAGGGATTTTGCATTCCTGCTTTAGGTTTCTGTGTTTGAAAATGCCAGCTGTTATATGCAAGAGAAAAATCACGCTTCAGGGTTCTGAGAGATTAATTGGGAAATGTGTCCTCTGTATATCCTAAATTATCAACTGACATAAGGCAAATAATTAGCAACAAAATGTGTTACTCAGAGAATTACACATTCCTGTTCTGTCTGTCTGAGGAACATTTCAATCACTGAGCTGCCAGAGTTAACTATGGAAGCAATCAGGAATCAGAAGCAAAATCAAGATTCAATTGTAGTCCATGCAGCATATGGGCCAATTATGTAATTATTCTTTAAAAAATATATCATGGGAGCACTTTGCAAGGGGAGGAACACAGGTTGCCTTTCATGTGGCATTTTCTGTTTTCTTAATTGCAACTTTTTAACGAGAGAGCTGATGCTGCGTGACCCCAGTTAATGATTTACATCAGTTTCCTCTCCTTTCTACTGGTTCTTCAGAGAAGAGGTTTCATTTTAATAGTTCTTTTTTTTTAAATAGTTCCTTTTTTTTTTTCTTTTGCTGCAAACTTGCTTTGCTTTGTTTTCTTGAATTGGGTGCCAGTGAGGTTAAGAGCAGTTCTAAGCCAGCTCCACAGTAGGAAAAAACCTTCCCAGGAATAGAAGTGTAACGAGAATATTCGAGTACTGAACTTTACAACCTTATCAGTCATGTTTTCACTTTACGACAAACATCAATATAGCTGTTCTTAGCTATTGATTTGACCTTTGTTGTTTTTGGGGGTGGGTTCTTTTTTTTTCTGCAAATATCAATAAATCAGCCCTTTAAATGCAATGAAAATTCAAAACTTGGGCTTGTCTTATAACTTAGCAAGGCAGTCTGAGAAGCAGATGGTTGTAACCTTTATATATCTCGATTACAAGACATTGTGATGCATATGTCTGAGTTTAGAAATGGAATACAAATTCATCTGATGTCACTGTATGCAGAACTGGGGAAGCTGAAACTGAGTATGCTCCTTACTGTATATGTAATGCCTTTTGCAAATTTTTGTTTGCATCAGCTTTGTTATAATTAAATTCCCATATGTTCATTAAAGAAACAAACAAATTTTGTTTTATAAGTGGGACTTAGCAGCATTAGCAGCAGTGATAGCACAGTGAATGTTCCAAGGCTGGAAAAAGGAGTTCTGCCTTTTCCAGTTGCAAATCTGATTCAATTCAGACATTTTATTAATCATGACAATATGCTGCTGACATTTCAGCAGAGTTCAGTTCTTGTGATAGAGCAACAAATCTCACAGAGGCAACTTTCATACCCCAGCGAGCCTGTGGGCAGTGGTGTTCTCACATTTCCTTTAAATTTCTAACCCAAAAGAAATAACAAATATATGATGAAAAAGAAAAAAAAAAAAAAAAAGCAAAATACTCAAATCACAGCAGAGCTTTCCTATCTGTGTTCTGTGATTTCCTTTGTCTACACTTCAACTGAACTGATAAAACTGTGATGGTGCCATCCCAGCTGAATAATTACAGCTGCACAAAAAGAGCTGCTGTGGCCACAAACAGAGATTAGATTTTGTGTTTGAGGAGCAAGAGGCACCAAGGGATTTTTAATGTTATCTTAAAGGATTTCTACTAAAATATGGCAACAGAAAGCAGAAATAAGCTTAGGCCAAGAGTCCTGTTACTTGCAATAATTAAGCATCTTCACTCATGAAGTTAAAGGTGAATGAACTTCTTTTAACCCTTGCCCTGAGTTTTTGGCTTGTTTTTATGTTAAACAGAAATGGTGGAAGAGAGAAGAAAAGATTTTTTTTTATTATTATTTTTGTTTTTTCAAGGAAACTGAGTAAAAAAAGGGAAGATCACTTTGAAAAATCTCCTGCACCAAGAATTCCTTTCCTTACCTCCTGCCCTCTGCCCCAGCCACTCTCCAAACTGGTGATGGTCTGAGCCAACACTGGAATAATGTCCAGGGACTTATTCACTGATATAATTTCACTGTTTGTCAAACAGCTCTGAATTGTGAGTCTTTGGGAACAGTTGGTTTCAAAACAAATCGTAAAACTTGCCACAAATTATTCATAATAAATATTTTTCCAGCTTTTGCTGCATCTGTGGCTCGCATTGCAAAAGCACCTAGAGGCCTAAGCTGACATTAAGACAATCAGTATGTTAAAAGCTCTGTGTATAGACAGTAAAATGAAATATTTATGTGAAGAAAGTCTCTACAAATAATACTTAGGGCCAAAAAGCATCAGCACATTTGGGGATTTGCTGTTGCTTTCAAGTTCTGTGGGATTTGGTGTGTTGTGGCTTAGGACTGTCCAGGCAGGAGAGTTCCACAGATTTATCCCACAAAAAAAGATGTTTTCAGGTGTTATCATTAAAACAAGACTTTTGTCAGCCTCAGATCAGCATAGCTTTTTTAAACATTGAATCCCTTGAGTGAAATGCTCTTTACAGTCCAGTGGTGTTTGAGAAGCCTCTGTGGGCACAGAAATGGAGTGGTCAGGCCCAGGAGTTTGCATCTCTTCACAAATAATGTGACTATGAGAGCCGTGCAGAGTCAGAAAATGCAATGTTTTCTCTCTGCAGCAGTTCTGGCACATGCTTTTGTGCTGCAGGGCTTGAAAGCTTTCCAGATGAATATTTTAAATAATAAGAATTTTGGAGGGAGCTTCCAGGTAGCTTTATTCAGACCAACTTCTTTGGGAATAGAGTGGGGAAAAAACCCCAGAACAGCCACCCAGATATTAAAACTGTAGTTCCTTTCCAGAACCTCTTCTTTTCCAGTGCCTCTTACTCCCTGCTCAGATTAATGCAGTGCAGCTTTCACAGACCTGGTTCAGAATAATTTTGGCAGGAATCTGTAGGGACCCAGTGAAGGTGCCATTATGACAGGAGATTAGAATGGGGAAAACACAGAAGGGCACAAGTCCATGGAGAATTCATTAGGATGCTAATTTGATTCCTCTGTGATTATTGCGCTGAGATTTCAGTGTGAGCCTTTAGAGAACTTCTGGTGATGTGGAAATGAAAAGGTGTCAGTGTGCATTACCCTGTCATCAGAAAAGAAGTCAAACACTAAGAAAATATCATGAAAAGAAAATGGAACAACGTTTTATTGCAAACCAGAGAGCTTCTTGACATTGCTTCCATTTCATCTCCTCGTGTCTCGTGCTCTGTTTGTGACAATCAGTGCAGGGGCTGCTGGCTGGGCTTCTCCTGCCAGCCCTGGAGCTGCCAGAGGAGCCACCTCTGCTTCAGTGTTGGGTTCCCCTTTCCTGGCATTTCCCAGGTGGAAATTCTCCCCCTGGTTCAGGGCAATTCCCTGAGTGGTGGGAAAGGTTCCAGGAGCGCTGGAGGTTGGGTTTGCTGCCTAAAACCTGACTGTAGAAACTTCCATGCCAAAGAAAACCACGTTCCTGGTCTTCCCAGAATCAGGATTTCAGGGGGTGTTTAAGTGGCCAGAACCTCTGCCCTGTTCACAACCAGCCCCAGCGAGGAGGAACCGCTGGCATTTCAGTGGGAGCACTTTTGGGAAGGATAAAACACAAACAATTGAGGACTTTTACATCTGCTCTGCCTAAGACCTCTTGTGGAACTATTTGGTAAAATAGAGGTGTGAAATTGAAGAGTTTTAGCTATTTTTTGGGGGGGCATATGATTGTTAAGTTCCTCTTTGGTTATGATGGAGTCGTGAGAGCAGCTTGAAAAATAGAGCTTGAGTTGAAGTAGAAAAAGGTTTTTTGAGTTTTTTTTTCTGTACTCATGTTCTATAAATTATGATTGTAGGTGGACACAGATCTTCAGGGACTTATTTGCATGAATGTTTTTGTGTAAGGAGCTGTGCTTAGTGTAGCAGGATTTTCACTTCTCCAAAGTGTTTTGTGGCACTAATTCCTCACTGCAGTGTCATGTTCCATGAAAATGAGCAAACCTCCACTTCTTGTAGGTAGGAAATCTGTCTTTTTTCTATGTAGTGACTACTGTTGCTGATAAATGGAATAGGATTATGGCAGAACGTTCTGCAAACTGGAATTACGTCCTGTGACAGGAGCCTGGGTGCTCTGTGAGCTCTGGTTTTGATATTCATCACCTGCTATTATTGATCATTTATCTTTAAATAAATCACTTATTTATTCTTTGCAATAATAATTTGGTGCTTGGCCAAGGTGAAGCAAAACCTTCTTGGGCCTGGGTGACAAAAACAGCAACAGGCGATTGCAACCCTTCCAAAATCTCTGAATAATTTGCATTTGTGGGTTGGGTTTCTGTCTTTGATGGGACTCTGATGGTGCACGGGAGATCTCCCTCCCCCTGTGGCTTTTCCCAGGTGTCTCCTTTAACAGATGTGGAATATTCTGGGCTCTGTGGGGCAGTTCCTGCCCTGTGTGTGCACCACAGCACACGAGACCGTGTCTAATCCCCAATAAACCAGATTGATGCAGGAAGGAAATGGCAAGGCACAGACAGATTTGTTTCCTAAATGTAACAACCACTGTGACTGTGCACGAGAGCTCCTTGGGGAAAGGCACATTTCCTCTGCAAGATAACTTCTGTTAGATAAATCCACTGACTGATATGGAACAGATGTATTTATAGCTAATAAATCAAAGTCATATTAATGATATCTCTAATAGTTTAATCAGAGACTGAATTCACTGTAACAGAATTAAAGCAAAGTTATTTTTAGAAGAGAGGTTGACCAGAAATGGTGAATTTTTGCAAGTAGAAAATAGATTAAGGCCATGTTAAACTGTAAAATAAACAACTGGCTTTTTTGTGTCTTGGCTCAATCCAAAATATGTTCTCAAGCATTGCCAAAGCACAGAGATGCTCTAAAGGAGAGCAGTGTCTGTCTTGATGCAAAACCTTTCCTGCAAGACTCTGACAGCTGAGACAAAGAGAAATGCAGCCCAGTTAATTCCTGGAAGTGCCTCTGCTGGAGTAGGATTTGATTCTGGAAAGCCAGAGCACTTCATGCACCCCCAAAGCACCGTCCTGGCCCCGCCTGGTTCACAGAAGTGACAACAAATTTAGGAGAACTGAGTTTAAAATTGGTTGCTGTGACTGAGGTCAGCTTCAGCTGGACACGAATGTGCTTCTCACATGGATACAGCCACATGGGCCAGATATAACAAATAATCCTTACAGCAAATAACCCAGCACTGAAATGGGAGTTAGGGTTGTGTCTTATGGTCACTGAAATTTGTGTGTGGAGCTACACAAATGGAATTTTGGGATTTAACACCTTTCCCCCCAATTCCAACAATTCTTGCCCAAGAGCAGGTGTTGAGTTTAAACCTTGTGAAAAAAAATGAGCTTGTAATTTGTGTTGTAGACGGATTTTAGATCACTTTTTACACTATTTCACAGTTCTTCATTTCATACATTTGTGTAGCTACTTAATAAAAATACATAATGCATGACTTTGTACTATAAACTGTTAATTTATAATAATTTTATGTCACTACTGTAATTATGGCACTGTGCAATCTGTACTAGTTGACAATATTTTGGCAGAAGCATCTACTGTAATATTTACAAGGCATTTCTGGCTCCGTTCAGTTTTCATTGTGCTCCCAGTTACTCTCCTGAGTTATTTGGATACCAGTATATAAAAATGTCTGTTGTTTGCTTTGCTTCTTGACTAGTTAATCAAAAACATTTTAATATTATGGAGCTTTTCAAGAGAGAAATTATACTCCAAAAAATCCATTATGCACAAACAGAGAAAGTAATGAAGTTCTGCTGGTCCTGAAGTAATTTCACACCATTTAAAGCTAAGCTCCATTGTTTAATCATTTCTAATCATTTGCTTATAAATTCCAGTCTGTCTCAACCTAACTCTGGAAATTTTTTTGCTTAATTTTTATTTTCATTACCCACTGGATAACTGGTGTAATTCCCAGACCTCTGCAGGAGTCACAGTTAGTTTGGGTGGCTGGGTTAAACATGTCTAAGGAACATTAACTGCAGCCACAGACTTCTAGAGGAGCTCTGTACACTTGGAACTCTGTGGAAATTGTACACTTATTTATTTGTAGTGGGTGTTTTGCTATCCAAATGGAAGCTGCAGCTGCTGAACACATCTTGAAGCAGATCTCTTAAATTTGTACTTGATAGGAGCTTCAGCTTCTCCCAGATTCAGATCAGACCACTGAGAAGGAGATTATCATTTAATTTATATAACTTTAGATTTCACATCTGCATTTTGTCCATGTGCCACTAAATATACCAGGGTGGAGCATTCAGATTTTTGTTTGAGAGGAGGGGAGGTTGCGTGGCAGTGAAACCCGTGCGTAAATACCTGGGAGAGAACGATTCTGCAGTTTGCTCTCATTTGTTAATTGCAGATCATTGCTGTGCCAGACAGGGAATTGTGTGGATGGTTATGGCTCCGGATGGCAGATGAGTGAGTTTACATTTGCATTTTGATTTGGATCAGGAGTGTGTGCTTGAAGTTCTGATTTTCTGCAGGTGGTCACGCTTTGGTGAGCACCAGGAACAGAACGGGCCAGGAGATGTGGTCCAGGAGAAGCTGGGAGTGGGAGGCTGCAGAGATGCTCTGGAGGAGACAGGAACACCTTCACCTTTGTGTCATTAATTACCATGGGCCACTTCAGCAATTACTGAACTCCTTGGGCTGCAGGCCCTTAGAGCAGAAGGAACACGAGATACATGATCAAACAGAATTCCCAGTTGTCCCTTCATTTTGGTGTGAGGTTGGAATTTCCAGTTGTCCCTGAATTTTGTTGTGAGGTTGGAATTCCCAGTTGCATTTTGTTGTGAGGTTGGAATTCCCAGTTGCATTTTGGTGTGAGGTTGGAATTCCCAGTTGCATTTTGGTGTGAGGTTGGAATTCCCAGTTGCATTTTGGTGTGAGGTTGGAATTCCCAGTTGCATTTTGGTGTGAGGTTGGAATTCCCAGTTGCATTTTGGTGTGAGGTTGGAATTCCCAGTTGCATTTTGGTGTGGAGAAGGCCGGTGCAGGTCTCGAGGTTTGGTGCATTCCCTGCGCTCCCCTCCCTGCAGGACATGAACATTTTTGGTGATCCTGCCAGACTCTGAAAAGCCAAATCCTGCAGCTCCTGTGGCTGTGAGAGTCCAGCTGGGGCAAGGAGCTGAGCTGGGGCATCGGGAGGCAGGGCTGGGAACAGCACAAATACCAGAGAGCAAGAATTGTCCTTCAGGCATTCTGGCCAGGGAGAGCTCAGGCTGGGCAGGGCTGTAGCTTTGGTTTAGACTGGAGATGTTTCCTTATGGGATTTTTTTTCCTGACATTTCTAATTTATATTTTAAAGGAGAATAAATTTTTGGTTATATTTTGAATTATTTTTGTCTATGAATTTTATTTGCTGTTCCAGTCATTATATAAATATTTTTATGCCCTGGAGAGCTCTCTTTAGCAAATCAGCAGACTTGTGATCTATACTAATTAAATTATGAATCATTTCAAGACCAGCACCAACAAAGAAACGCGGTGCTGTTGTCATTTTATTTTTTATTTTTCTGTGTACTGTTTTCAGTTCCTTTAATTTATTTTATAAGTTTCCATTACCCAGAGACAAGGCTGGATCCAACACTAATGGATTATTTTCTCTGGCAGTTCAAAGTGTTGTACATGAGAGACAGTGAGAAATCTGACACATTGCTAAATTCAAGAATGAACAAAAAAGTTTGCTCCTGCATCAACAATAAAGATGAAACTATTAGATAACTTATTCTGTGCACAAAAAAAGAAGATTTATCTGTATGTAGGAAGACTTGAGCAGTTATTGATTCTGAGGATGGTTCCATTCATTTATTCCCTCCCAAATGTTTTATTTGTGATCACAAGAGTCATCTAGTGCAATTAGTGATTATGAAGACTGCCAGCATGCAATTACTCAGAATAATATAAATATTCAAAACAAGAGCCAGAAGAATATGCAGCAAGCACAAGGATTTTTGAGGTCAAAATGAAAAAGGGTTTTTTATCCTGTTAACAAAAAACCCAGAGAAAGTATGAATAAATTTGTCATTTGCCCTGTGACAATAATGCACTGTATTTGAAGGTCCCACATCTGGGCTTTTGTTGTGCTGAAGGGAAATAAACTCCAAAGGTGCAGACTTTTCCTCAGGAAGATCCTGTTGCCATTTCTGACTTGAATTATTTTATGCCAGCTATTATTGCAATGCAAAACTGCTTCCTCCTAAACAATTAAATATCCCATTGGAATCTGGAAAAAGCATTTGGAAGCTTTTAATTTCCTTTGATGGAGTCCATAGTAGGAAGAGTAAAAACCTGTGTTGTTGTGGACTGGGTTTTGTTTATGGTTTCAGGCATTTTAAGTAATTTTGGTGTAGACTTTGGTTCTCTGAAATTGCATTTGCAGTCTGATTTTTGCCCCTGATTCTGCTGCAAGGCTCCACAGCTTGTCCTGGGGTGTCTTTTGGAGGAGTTTTATTTTCCTCAGGGCTGCCACAGCTGATGTGAGCCTGTGGCTGTTTCATAGCCACATCTCTGTTTTGTACCTGTGTGGGACACTCCCCACGTTATTGATGTGCTTTTGGTTTGGGGAATAAACAAAGAAGGGAAATTATGGCAGCAGAGTGGCTCAGGCACAGTCTGAGGTGTTCTTTTGGAAATGGCTCAGCTGCTGATTTGCTTGTGAGATGTTCCAGAGCTCACTGAGGAAATGATTTTACAACAGAAATTCCTCTCAGCGTGTCTGGACACAGAGATCAACCCTGACCCAGAGAAACAAATCCACCCCTGACACAGAACAGCTCCTTTTAGAGACTCTGTGCTTGGTGTTTGAATGTTTTATGGGGACTGGAATTCCTGCTCAGCATTCCACACCTCCCAAATGTTCAGTTGTCCAAGCCCAGCAGAACAGCAGCTGATTGCAGAGCTGGTCACTGCTGGGCTCTCATTTTGACTCCACACAATGCAGACAATTCTCCAATACGTGTGATGATGTCACACACAATTAGCAGCATCAGCTGGCCCCATCCTGCTCATCTCCTTAAAATGTTGAGCCAATTTCAGGATCAAGCCCTAATAACTGAGGTTTTCAAACTTGCTGTTACAGTATCATCTTTACCCACACAATAATTGCACTCTAGGCGGAAGCACAGGGTTCACAGACCTCTGCCCTAAAAGTGCCCAAATTTGTTGCTGGGTTAATTATAGCCGAGAAAATTCAGAAAAGACCAAAAATTGGTGAGCTTGGATGCTTGTCTCAGCTCATCATATTTATTACAAACTGTTAATGAGCCTTGTACCCAATGAGAGCTGTATTTTTGGATATGTTCTCTACCTGAGATTAATGTCGATGCAAGTCTCCTGACACCATTAAGGTGTTAAAAAAAAAATACATTTCTTTCATGTGAAACAGCTTCATTGATTTCAGAGGTTTATACTCAATACAAAACCACTTATGCTGTCATTTGCTAATTAATAATTTAAAAACGGTGGATTTGCATGGTTAATAATGAACTTAACACCGTAATTGAAGGTTGTTCTGTTTGTGCTGGGGGTCGAGGGGGAGCTTCAGGAAAAGTTTATTAAAAAGGCTCCAGATGAGTGTCCAGGTGCAGAAAGGACACTCTGGCTTTCCAAAATCCTGGGAGAGGAGCCTGGGTGCGGGCTTAGCCCGTTGTGGAGCTGTCACCAGCTGGGGTGAGGTGCTCTGGGGGTGGAAGAGCCCAGAGGAGCTGGGGAGAGCAGAGCAGACCCTGGGGACGAGAGGGGAAAGGCCAGGACTGCCCTGGGCACTGTCCAGCCCTGAGCAGCATCTCTGAAACAGGGTGGGAGTGCCCAGCTCACCGTTCCCCAGGCATTATTTACCTGTCTCAGGGTTTGGAGATGGTTTTTATGGCATTACAACAGCAGGGAGAAGCTCAGGAGGAAAAGGAAGTTTTGCTAAACCAGAAACCTGAGTCTTTGCAAGACGTTCCCAAAGTGGGAGTTGGTCACTGGAAATCTTCAGGTTGGTAACTGAGGATGTGGGGATGAGCCAGGACAGCTGTACACAGCTGGAAATGGCTTTAGAGCAGAACCCTCATCCTGGATACATTTTAAAAAGTGCTATCAAAAGAATTCTTTTGACTATGGCCTCATACAGCACCTCTGGCTCCAGTTAGGGCTGAAAATTCTCTTTCTTCCTTGTAAGAACCAGCCTACTTTAATGATTGTTTCAGTCAGCATATGCAAAAATGATACATTAGGAAAGAAACTTGAAAGCCTAATACTAGTAGAAATACAAATCTGGCACTGAAAATCCAAATTAAACATTGCAATTCATATTGAGATAGGAAAATATGGAATATGAGAGGAAAGATGAAAGGTGAAGCCAACTATTTTGAATCTAAATCCAGTGAAATGCAGAATTACCAACCACAAACAATAATAAGATCAATATGTTAATTTTCATACAAAAATTTGTTTCAAATTTTTAAGCCTGTTACTTGTAGAGTGAAAACTTTGTTTTACACCTGTGAGAGAATTGATTACTTAACAAAAAATTCCTAAAACAACTCCAGAAGCTGCAGCTTTCAAAGTGTTGCTGTAATTTCCTGGGCAACAGCAGAAGGTTTTGCTGGAAGTCAGTAGGGCAGAGCACCCTGCAGCAGATGTTTATCCTTGTCTAGGTGTAGTTTTGAGATAGTTCTTTACAATCAAAATTAGAATGCAATTTCCATATTAGAGCAGGTGAGTTGTAGTTTCCTCTTCAAAACCTGATCCCAACAACGTTCCCTGTCCCTTTCTTTAGGGGCACAAGGGTGATGTTGAGGTGATAAACTCTGACTTTTCAGAAGTGGTAACAGATGGATGAAATCCTTCTGCCCATCAGCAGCCAGGGAATGCAGGGCCCAGGGAACTCTGGGGGGCCCAGTCAGTCCTTACAAAGGAAGGAGCAACCTGTGAGAATTTCACCTTTCTCCTGTCAGCAAACCAATCCCCATCTGAGCAGCCCACCCTCCAAAGCTGCTCTGTTTTCCTCCCTTCACCTGCCACTGTGCCAATAAGATGAGCATTTCAAATGCTGTATTTTTAATTACTAATGAATTAGTCTCATTTGTCAGATGTCTGAAAAGATGAACACAGTTGTTTTTTGGTTTTTTTTTTCCAAAGTCCCATTGCTTGTGTGAATAAATAGCTAAGTGGCCTTTACCTCCCAAGGGGAGTGCAGTCAGGAAAAGGTGGAATTAGGCAATTAACAAAAGAAGTGAAAGCAGTAAAATAAGAAAAGAGGCTTCAGAAAAAGTTGGTGTTATTCTGAACTCCCCACAGCCATTCTGTGGGGTTCCACTTAATTGAGATGAATAATATGGTTCCATAAAGAGACCAGTGGAAGGTGCCTATTTAAACTTTGTAACTAATTAATAGTTTCTCAAGGATGCTCAGCAGTGATGTGGGAGTGCTGCTCACGCTGTTGCTGCCACGTCTGCGGCTGGCTCTGCTTTGGCTTTGCACAGGAAGAACAAAACATCTCTGCTAGCACAGATTTGTCCATCTGTCACTGAGGGAGGGGGTCAGTTGCTGTTATCAGCATGTACTTTCCATTTCCTAAGTGCTGTCACAGTTTCAAGAGAGTTGTCCCCTTTCAGACCCTCCTAGCAGGAGAAGAACAAATAGAAGAACAAATGTGTAGGTTTAGCGGTTGTCATTTTCATCTCAGCATCAAACAGGAATAACAAGATAATGTTTCTAGGTATTAAAATATTTGTTCCTCCTGTGATCTACTGCAATGGACTTGTTGTTAGAGATTTGCAGGCGTTTGTGAGCATGAGCTGCCCTCCTCGAGGGTGTGACACATCTGTGACCATTTCCTCCCAGGAGGATCTCAAGGATCTCTCTACCTGTGCCTTGCTAGAATATTCTTATAAAACAGCAGTCTTCTTCTTGACATAGATTCTTTTAAATCTGTCTCTTAGAGCAAACTGCCCATCTGCAGCTTGCAGGATGTTCTCAGAGCAGGCAGGACACGAGCTGAAGGAGCTCAGAGCTGTGGCTCTCACACCTGCACAGCCCCGGCTCCCTCGCTGCTCCAGCATCTCACAGCACTCCGGGAGCCTTGCATTCCTCCCTTCCCTGCCCCTGGGTTTGTTTGCACGGACAAAAGCTGTTCTGCTTGTAGCTTGACGGCTCAGGGCTGTGGGAAGGTTTGTGTGGTCACCCCGAGGTCAGAGTACAATTCCAGCTGTGTTCCTCCCTCACATCTGGGGTCAAAGCCTTCTGTCCCCAGTGAGGAGCTGCTGTGGGCTCTGTTAAACACCCCAGCCTACCTTGCATCCAGTCCTATGTAAGGATTGCAATAGAGGGGATGGTCTGAATCAGAGCAGCAAAGTGGATTTTGCTCTGCTGGAAATCTTGTTGTGTTACCAAACGAGGTGCTAAGTTTCAAGGAAACAATTGTTATTATCTTGCTAAGTGAGTATGGCTCTTTTTTATTATATATGCTTCCTTCAGGATCTCTTACTGTTCTGCTGGATGTTGTTTTCCCTTCTCCCCAGCTATGGGCCCCTGGTGTATTTTTCCAGAGAAAGTCAGATAGATACATACCAATAAGGATTTGCCATCTAGCTATTCAGTACATTATTTCTCTTGATGGCACGTTTGCTTCCTAAGCTTTTTTCTTTACTACCACTTTTCTCTGCCTCCCAGATTCAAGTAGACTTTCTGGATGTCACAGTTACTTCAAAAATATTTGGCAAACAAGTTATTTCTCACTAGGAGAAGCAACAAACTTAATCCAGGTTATCCTCCGTGCTCCTTGAGAATAGATGCCTGCTTAATCCTGTAGAGAAGCAAATACTGTCTGGAACAAAACATCTCTATGCTGTAAGATTGCTTGATTTTTATTTATTTTATTTTTTTGTCCAGAGAGGGAGGGAGATTTTTGCTTTAACAGTTGTGTGAAGAGCTGAATCAATACAAGATAAGACCTCAGAGGCTTTTTCCTCATGCTGAACTATTGGAGGAGCAGGAATCACTTCATACCTCGGTGTGCAAGCTGCCTTCCTGCCCCGCTCCCCATGGCAAGCTGTGGCTGCAGCAGGGTGTAAAGTCACCCAGGAGCTCTGGCCTGTGTCAGGGCTGCACAGAGCACAGCAGGCAGCTCAGGAAATGCTCATTTTCTTTAACATTTGGTGTTGGCTGGCGTGGCTGTGCTCCCCGTGGCTCTGGAAGGTTTGAGTCATGGATGGATGATGTTAAATAGGTGTGAGAGTGTCGAGCTGTGCCTTCCCCACAGCTTCCCTAGAGCTCCCCATTCCATCTGAACCAGGAATTGCCTGGAGCAGCCTCCCCATCCCACGGGGGCAGCTCAAGGAGCCAGGAGAGAAGGGGAATTGAGGGCAGTGCAAAGGGACACTTTGGGTGAGCAGGGTGTGGCACTGAAATAATGACATTACAAAGCTCCTGAAAGGCAGAGACAGAGGATTCTCTTAAAGCAGCTCTGCTCTACCTGTTCCATGGGGTTGGAGGCTGCCTAGCTCAGCTCCTGTACCCATGTGGAGGCTCTGCTTTCAGAAAGCCACACAAACACACCGTGTTTTAATGTCACTTTTTAGAACCAACCTGATGCAAAGGTGTTTGACTCTTTTGTTACTATCATTTTATATGTTGATGTAAAATCATAGGGATGAGTTGATTTTCTGGAAGATGCTAGACATATCTTTTGTTTTTTCTTGGCATTTCTGATCTTCTTCGATTTTGAGCTCTTGTAATGAGCTCAAACACTGTAACTCAAATTCCCTTGAAGTGTTTGTAAAACCTGCAGAGCTCAATCTCTTTGAAACATGACACGAAAATTCACTTTTCTAGTTCTTACTCTTATTCCTGCCTTTACTTTCGATGATGAATCTTGGTTATTGTGAAGAGCAAGGATGAGTCAGCTGGGTGAAGATTTTTATTTGGCAAAGCCATAACCAAAACCTTGATAGGCATTACCAAGTGATTAGCAAGCCGTGTTATTATTGTCTGCCTTTTGGAAAGTTTAACAAAGTCCTTGTTATTTGTTTTCTTGTGTTTTATCTCCTAAGTCGAGGAAGTTTCTGCCATCTGGAGAACACCCCTGCCCTGCTTGCTGTCATTTTTCTCACCAAACAGAGCTGCTAAATGGTGGATGTTGGAAGGCCAATAGTCATTGCTGTCACATCCAGAAACTGCCCAAGACAAACTTTTTGTTTTTCGTTCCTGGATTTGTAAACAAAACGAGAAATCTACAAAGAAAAACATTGAAGTGGATGTGGAATCATCGTTTATTTTTACAGAATATTTTCTTGTTTTTCCTAGCTGTGAGCAGTTTGAGAGCTTCACTGGTGGAAAGAATGCTACAAAAATACCTCTCACTTGCAAAGTTGTTTCCTGCCTTTTGAATTTCTGTGCACGTGCAGAACATGGACCCAATTGTCCAAATCACTTCTCCTCTGCCAAAACATGGGACGAGCCTTTCCCCTCAGGACTTAAGTACATTACTCTCTTTATCTCCTTGCACCTTTTGGACTCAATTTTAATGATGGAGTCTCAATTTTCTATAGCTTCCTTCACATGTATATAAAATCTTCTTAGTTTTAATATTTTACTTTTTAGTGTGAGCTCCTTAGAATTTTTCTTCCCATCCCATCACACAAGAAGCATCTGCCACCTTCCTGTAATTTCTCTGTGTGTCATTCAAAAAGTCTTATTTTGTGGAAAGATTTTTCAGTGGTAGGAAATCAGCTTTTTGATTATTTGACAGATCCCCCAGCCTGGTATCTCACAAAGATCACAATTCTGGGGAAAACGCTGCATCTTGCGAAGGAAAGATTAAATGCTAATTTAATGGCAGCGTAATGCCTGTAGCCTTCTGCCTGCTTTGCCAAATCCTCCCTCTCTCTCTCTCTGCAATGTCATTTAAGTTTCTTGTGCACAAATCCAGGGGCAAATGATCTCCCTGCTGGTGCTGGTGCAGCTCTGAGGAGCCTCGTTCAGGAGCTGCAGGCGCTGACGGAGGGAAGTGATGCTCTCAGAACAGGATTGTGTTGGCGTTCTGCTCTCTGGAGAACATTTTCTGGTAGAAAGAAATAGGAATATTTAAAGCGCACATAGGAGCCTCTTCAAAATTCTCTGCAGCTGTAGTTTGACAATATTACACAGACTGAAATGTTTGCTTATCAGAAAAGCTGAAATGTTTAAAGAACATTGATCTACATTTCTTGTCAGTTTACTGTCTCCATTGGCACAACATTTGGAGGGATTCTGATGTTGTGAAATGGAGAGTGCCTCAGACTCGCATCTGCAGCGAATGCTCCGTTACCTCTCTCTGAGCCTTGGAACAATAACTCCTTCCACCTAAACCCTCACAGAATGTGAAACATATGAGAGATCTGTGCAAGTTGTTCCTGTTTTCCACCTTCTGTTATAATGGCAACTGCTGCCAATCAGCAAAACAAGGAAGTTGGGAAATGGGAATTTTCTGTGGATGCCACTGGCTTCCTGAATTTCCTGGAAATTAAGTACAGGCACTGCTCAACTGCTGCCACTTCTCACAGCTGAGGCAGTGTCAGTGTTACTGACACAAGATGTTTAAGTGCTTATACCAACTTTTGTGTGTGCTCTAAATGCACAAAATGTGCACAAATGTGAGATCACATGATTCATTTTCTGGTACTTCTCCAACCCTGGCCAGAAGTTGTGATAAAGGACTCAGATGGAAAATTACGATTAGAATGATTTTTTTTTTTTAAGATGCCTTTTTTTCAAGTGAAAAAAGCACTTTTATGATAGCTTGCAGCTTTTGCTGAGCAAAGCTGTGATTAGAAGGTTGCTATGTAGGACTTTGACAGCTGACTTGCAGTGAGAATTAAGAGTACAGAGCGGAATGTAGACGCAGAAATTGTTAGTCCTTTCCCGTGGTTTCTATTGTATAACCCCATGTTTCTCTTTAATAGCATTGCTTCAGAGCTCTGCAGCTCTGCTCTGATTTGATCTCATTTGAGGGTGTCTTGTTGCTGTAGAACCACGGTGTTTTTACAGCAGTAAATGCTTAAGAACCTGATGGGGAAGCAATAATGGAAGTGTTCCTAATTTCACTACAATAACTCTCCATAATCTGCACAAAACACTGGCTGCTTCCTCCTGCTTCTCAGCAAAGATTTAAAAGCTGAGTGAGCTGCCATGTTACTTAAGACTTCATTATTTTTTTGCAAAGTATACTCCAGAGCATTTGCTAGAACATTATGAAGTATTATCATAAATGATTAAGCTGAACTATAATTGTCAAAATATGTGAAAAAAGCACATCTGGCAAGCCTGGTTTTTCACTCCCTAATTCACATGAGTCAGTAATTCACTATGGATCCACCTGACAATGGGGATAAGTCAGACCCTGTGGCAGGGCAGGCTCCTCAGCTCCCCTGAGCCTGGCCTAAGCCATGGCACTGACCTGGGAAAAGCCTGGCCTAAGCCATGGCACTGACCTGGGAAAAGCCTGGCCTAAGCCATGGCACTGACCTGGGAAAAGCCTGGCCTAAGCCATGGCACTGACCTGGGAAAAGCCTGGCCTAAGCCATGGCACTGACCTGGGAAAAGCCTGCCTGATGGACTTGGGGAACCCAGCCCTGTGCCCCATCAAATGCAGGCTCAGGCAGCCAGGTCTATGTAACTAATATTTTATATCCATTAGCCTAAATAGTTGTGGTTTCTTGCATCTTGTTGTTCCTATCCCCTTTTTTCCCCTCGTTTATGTGAAAGTTATACTGTCATTTCTAATCTAGGGTGTATTTATGGCCAAATTCAGAACATTTGTTCTTGTGCTAGCATCAGCCTTTAGTTAAAATGCTTTTTTTTCCTTGTTGCAGGTTAGTTCTACAGTGAGGAAAAGTGAAAGATAAATAACATCCTTCTCAGCTTTCATTCTGTGAGGTTATACAAACCAAAAGCCTCCTCTTTAAAAGAAGTTTAAATTCCCTCAGTCATGCTACTGCTGATGCAGATTGAATTTGTTTTCCTTGGGTGGAACCCTCCACACTGTTCCAGATGAGGCCTCACTGGTACTGCCCAAATGCCTCTCCTGATGAAACCTCTCACATCTGTATTAAATTACAGGCTCAAGATCCTTTGGTGATTGGACAGTAGATCCAATTTTTTTTCTCCCAAGCAATGAATGTTATTGTAAGTCTCTTACAGCATTAAGTCGATATTATGGGTGTCAAAGAGAATATCTCCCAAAGCTGTTTGTGATGAGATTGTACAGGGCTGGAGTGGGAGATTTCCAGTTCTTACATGTGCCAAGCCACCAAAACACAGTAATCACCTCCAGGAGATATTTGCCCACTACTTTCATTTTTGCTAAGTTTAGGGAACATTTTGGACAGAATTTATGATAACATTAAGATTTCAGCTATATTCCAGTTTGATTGTGGAGGTCTTTATGGACCTTGCTGCCCTTTGCTGTGTGTCTCTACAGGGATTTTGACTGCAAAAGGTGATCTTGCTGTTCTTTTCCTGTTTCTTCACAGTATTATTGCATAGGGTGACTCCACACCGTGTTGTATCTCTAAAACTTGCAGTCCACCTTGAAATGGCAGTTCTGTCTCCATGTGATTAGCTCTGATTCACGTTCCTTCTGAGGATGTCCTCATTTGGCTGCCCAGATTCTGTGGTTTCTTTCCCTTTCTGGTTGTCACCTGTCAGGTCCTTCACTACACTGGACCAGAGCAGCTTTATTATCTCTGAATTTCTCCTTGCCTCCTCCACTGTTCCTTTACTTGCCAAGCCCTTCCTCACTCTTAACTTGTAAAGAACAGCCTGAGAGCAGGACCAGTTCTCCCTGTCCTGATCTCCTTATTTTGGGATCCTACACCATCTGACTTCCAGCTGGAATATTTGTAAATTTGTCAAGCACTTTTGTGCTTTACAATCTCAATTTGTAAAGGGCTTTACAAGCAAGGGTGGAAACGCTGCTTGGTTCATCTTGCAGGGCTTTTGCTAGATGGAAGCAGAAGCTGAGAGTTTTACAATTACTTAACTCCTCGGTGTCCAGAACAAGAGGAGGAGCTGTCTGTGCCAAGGTCCAACACCCCTGGGTGCCCCACCTGGCAGGGGCTGTGCCAGGGATGCTGGAGGGCTGGAATCTGCATCCTCAGCAGTGCCTGACTGAGGAGCAGTGCTCACCCAGCTTTAACTCCAGCATGCCTCTCACAATCCACAAGGTGGGATTCGTGATCTGGTTCTTTTATTCGATCTTAGAGTATAAATATTATCAGCAAACCAGGGACTTAAACAGCAAAACACACTCTACTGAGTGCTCATCAGCACTAATATGGGATAGAGGGGAAAGAGGAGAAAGCAAAGCATAAGGAACAGAGAGTGAGGGGATTATAGCTGCCAACGTCAAAGTCCACTCAGCCGTCCAACGACGCAGAGTCTTCTGTCCATTGGGGAGATCTCAAAGGAAATTAAGTTTTGGGGTGTTTTTTATAGTTTTTTACAAAGTGAGGGGCACAAGGCCAAAACCAGAGGAGACTGATGACCATGGTGAAGAGGCCCATTGCCCAGGGGGGCAGGTGTGGGGTACCAGTCTCTGCTCACCAGCAGGAGCAAGGGCAGTGTACCGTGGCAGCACAGCAAGCACAACTTCAAACAATCACTGGGCAAACATCCACCTCAAGCAGCCCAGAGCCCCTGAACCCAGCCCCTGGGATGTTCTGGGTCTTTCCTTGCACAGCTTGTGAGACAGACGGGAGAATCCTCAGAGCATCTCTTACAGTGCCAGAGCTCTCCTGGCTTTTCTCAGCCGCTCTGTCCAGAGGGGCCAGGGCTGAAAACGCCTGCACAGAGCTCTCATCACTCCTGAGCCTGGGGAGGCTGAGCTGGAGCTCCCAGAGCTGCTCAGAGCTGCTGAGCAGCACAGTTAGGCATGCTGCGTACAGAGGGGGGCAGTGAGGATTCAGCAGCAGGCTTAAATTGTCATTTCTGAGCAATTGAATAATAAATTGGCCTGGAAAGTGTTGAATATTTTAAGGCTTTAAATAACAGCTCGGTCCTGCCTTTGGTGTGTTTGCTGTGCTGAGGTGGAGCTGTCCAGGGGCTGGGCAGGGCAGGCTGAATGCCCTGAGGAAACAAAAACTCGAGGTTGGCATTAAGGATCCTGAGTCATCCCTGCCCTGCTGCGGGCTCTGTGCTCTGGGAGTGCCCAGGGATATTTCAGAGGCTGCAGGGAAGGTGCAGGGGGCAGGACAAAGAGGATGAAGTACCAGGGCTGGGCAGGAACAGCCCTGCAGGGTCAGGCCACAGGTTGGCATTGCTCAGCATCCAGCAGCTGGCAAACATCAGCCTCAGAAGAATTTGGTGTGCAAATAATTTGCATTTTCTGTATCTGTGATATTTTTTGAATTTTTTTTTCTTTTTTTCATGTTTCTGTTGGCAGGTAGTATGTTTTCATTTAACAAATCTTGATGGATTTTTTTACTTACATAAATTTCTGTCACTTTTAAGCCTTGTAGGTTGTTTTATCTTAGTAAATTACCTCATTTTTGTATAAATATCACCGCTTGTAAATTCCAGCGTTCCAAAATCTTGGCAAATTTTTGTCATCTTTTTAGCTTTATTTTTTCTGCTGGGAAAAAAAAAAATTGCTAGAAAATTTTTTCCTCAGCAAATAAATAAAATAATCTACTTTTTAATGAAATAGAAAGCATTGCCCCTTTTTGGGAAGCAGATCTCAGTGAGTGGCATCTCTGCAGAGGAATTAATTCTCACCCCAAGTGCTTGAGGAGCTCTTTGCCCTTGGTCCTGCAGGTCAGCAGAAGTTTCAGGCAGAAGGAAACCAAGGGCAGGAGCTGGAGGAGGGAGCTGCTGGGGACAGTAATTAACAGAGCAGAAGGGTGAGATCAGAAGGCACAGGAGCAGCAGCTGATGAAAAAGGAGCATGAGAAAGGAAAAAGTGGCAGCAAAGAGAAAGAGGAACGGCTGCAGGTGCAGGAGGGAGGAGAGGCAAAGAGAGGTTTGGAGTAAGGGGTGAGGACCTGGAGAAAAGCTCAAGGACTTCTGAGGGCTGGGGGCAGCTCAAGGAAAGCAAAAGAGGCTCCATTAGCAAAAACTGATAAGAAAGGGAGGAAAAGGAGTGCAGGAGGCAGCAAGGAGGGGACGGACAGAGGGTCAGGGGGAGTGGAAAAGGTGGGAAGGGGATAGCAAGAGGAGACAGTCTGGGAAAGCTGAATTGTGTGTGCATTCACCTGTTTCCAGGGGCTCTGGGAATTTGATTCCTCTGTTGTTTGAGGTGCTCAGGTGTGAAATGGTGCTGGTTTGGAGGCAGTTTCCCAAAGTTCCCCGTGTGCCTGTGAAGGGCAGCCCTGTGGGATCACCCCAAGGCTGCTCTGGGGAGGAGGCTCTGGCACTGCCTCTCCTCAGGGTTTGGGTATCACTGGGTAATAAAGGTCTATCAATCTATTTATGAGCCTCCTACAGACCAAGAACAGAGATGTATGAAGACCTCAGAAATTATTTATGATGCATTTACAGCATAAATAGCTAAGCTGTCAACTATGATTGTAAAGTTCTTCCTCTACTCCTGCACTGTGCCTTTCATTTAATATGGCTTTGTTCAGCTTAGAAACAAACCAATCCTGTGATGGCTTTTAATAGCTGTAATAAAATATTGAGAATATAATGTCTGCCAGTGTGGTGCAGACACACGGACTGTCTGTGGCTGTGATGTTTGAGAGAGTTAAAAGGGAATTGAGATGGAGGGGAGACTTCTGGAAATGAAGGGAGAAAAGCTTTGGAAATCTGTAGAAGGCTTGAGTCTGAAGAGGCTCTTTTTTCTCCCACAAGTTCTGGATTTCCAGCCTGAGGAGGAATCCACTGGATATTGCTCCCTTTGATATTAAACCTGTGTGTCCCTGTAGCACCTTAACTTGGTTAAAAAGGAAAGTACACGAGCTTTGTAAACAAAAATCATTGTGAAACCAAGACCATGAAATGGTTGTTCTGGCATCAGGATAAACCTGCACAAACATTTGTCTCATACCAGACAGAAGATGCCACCCCAAAGTCACATCATCATTAAAGCCACAAAATCCAGACTTCTAGACTCTACAAATCATGATATAAATTATTGAATTATAAAATTATAAAAATTATATAAATTATCAAATTAAATGATTGAGCTCCTTCCCCAGACAAGTCAAGCATTTTGTCCAGTTGTTAATGGGAGGAGTTTTGGAGTCCCATTACCCCAAAATGTGACTCTCCAGCTCCTTACTCATGACCCCTTGCTGTACTCCAGCTCCTCTCCCAGTGCTATTTTCCAGCTTGAACGTGTGTATTTCTGTATTTCTGTATCTGCCTGTGTTGGTGGACAGCAGTGGGAGCAGTTTGCAGCTCTCATTTTGGGAAGCTGAAGGAATCTGAGAGGCTCCTGGTGGCTCCCACCAGCCCAGCAGGGTCGTTCTGTGCCCGTTCCACAGCGAATCCATCCCCTGGCAGCCCCAGCTCCCTGCACAGGGGGATGTTTGCTGCAGCTGCTGTTTGCTGCTTGCCCCCACCCCACTCTGATGTCACTGAACATTTTGTGCCACTCCTGGGTCCCACCTTGTGCCCAAGGGGCGTCACAAAACTCAGCAATTCCAATAATCAGTTCCTCCTTCTGACTGGGGGTGGCTGAGGTGTGTGAAGGGTAATAGCTCGAGCTAGAGGATCCTTCCAGTGATGTTTAAGGACAAAATAACTGCCTTTAATTTCTTGCTGTAGGAGATAAAAAGCTTTTTGGGTTTTTTTTGGGTCAGGTAAAGGTGTTGAGTCGTTTTTTGGTGTTGCTGGGTCCATAGAGAATTCAGAAATTGAGGAAGGAAGCAGACAGAGGGAGGAGGACAGAAAGCAGTGCCCTGTTTCCTCCTGAGCCCCTGCCAAGGAGAGATTTCACACATTGCAGAGTGCATTAGAATTAAGACAGGAGAAACTCTTTTATTTACTGGCTCCTGCATGAGATGTTTTACTGGCAATATTAAACATCTGATCTGTTACAGACAGAGCCCAAAACTTTCTCAACGCTTGGGAGAATGGCATGAGAAATCCAGTAACTAAATTTTCACTGATTTTATGGAGACTGTCAGTGGAGATGTGAAACCAGGATTAAATCAAATGCTGTGTGTTAACAGTAATTGTTGATATATGGCACAACAAAAATGTTGGTATTTTGTTTTGACTTACCTTTGTAAACAAGCCAGAACCTCCTTAGAATTCAGAAGTTTGTTGAAAGTCTACTAATTCTGACCTCCTGAAAACCCTGTTATTGACATTTTTGATTCCTGAATTCTTCTGAAATGCTGACTTTCCCTGTTACATTTGTTTCCTGTATTCAGTTTCCAGGCAGATTTTGGCAATGCAGAGCTGTGTGGAAAAATAAAATCAGGGAAAAAGAAAACAACATCATATTTTACAGCCTCCAGGAGGCCTGGTGGGAACCTGAAATGAGAACTGAAATGCAAATATTTAGTCCTGGAGTTCTGGCCTAGATGTCAAAAGAGCTACACTGGACTGAGTTTCTTGGCCATGAGTTTACTTGGACTATACACGAATTCCTTGGGCACACACTCAATTGCTAATTGTGTTGCCTAAAGCTCAGGCTATTCTTTCAGGGGTGATATATTTAACAGCATAAAATTCACTTTGACACTCCTGAATAGTGAGGAAATATCTGTATTTCATTTTGGTCATCATAATCACCATCACACTTAATCCTTTGATTCTGGTGGGAAGGGCACACTGGAAGAGTCTTACTGGAATAAACATCTTTATTTCTTCCCTGTAGCTGTGACAAGAGCACTTGACTCTGTGCCTCTCTCTTAAGAAATTGTCTTGGTGGCACTAAGCTTGACATGTACACAACTTGTACATTTGCTTCATGCTAAGCTCAGAGCATAAATGAGATTTTAATGGTGCCTGAAAAAGTCAGTCAAGGTTTGAAATGTAGAATTATGTGGATGGCTCGGTACTCTCATATTGATCTCCAAACCAGTGCAAAGCCGGTGCCTTCAGAACTACAAAAGCCTAAAATAAAGCAGTTTTCTCACCCGCCTCAGTGCGGTGTGTGCAAGTGAAAGGTAAAATCGGCAGTGCCTCTAGCAGATCTGAGCAGTCAATAGCTGATGTTTTCCTCCCTTTTTTTCTCTCACCATTTGTTGGGTGTGAAATGCAAATTGTGCCCATTTCCCCTGAGTTTCACCCTGAGGCACGAATCCTTCAGCAGAGGAGAGCTCGGGAGGGTGGAGGGAGCAGGAGCTGTCCCTGTCCCTCTCCTGGTCCCCATCCCTGTCCCTGTCCCTGTCCCTGTCCCTGTCCCTGTCCCTGTCCCTGTCCCTGTCCCTGTCCCTGTCCCTGTCCCTGTCCCTGTCCCTGTCCCTGTCCCCATCCCTGTCCCTGTCCTGTCCCTGTCCCTGTCCTGTCCCTGTCCCGCGGCCACCAAGAGAAGCCGGCCTGTGCAGCTGTGCCGAGCATCCTGCTGAGGATGCAGTTCCCTGTGTTCCAGAGCTGAGGATGCAGTTGCAGAGCTGAGGATGCAGTTGCAGAGGTGGGGATGCAGTTGCAGAGCTGAGGATGCAGTTCCAGAGCTGAGGATGCAGTTGCAGAGCTGAGGATGCAGTTCCAGAGCTGAGGATGCAGTTGCAGAGCTGAGGATGCAGTTGCAGAGCTGAGGATGCAGTTCCAGAGGTGGGGATGCAGTTGCAGAGCTGAGGATGCAGTTGCAGAGCTGAGGATGCAGTTGCAGAGCTGAGGATGCAGTTGCAGAGCTGAGGATGCAGTTGCAGAGCTGAGGATGCAGTTCCAGAGGTGGGGATGCAGTTGCAGAGCTGAGGATGCAGTTCCAGAGCTGAGGATGCAGTTGCAGAGGTGGGGATGCAGTTCCAGAGCTGAGGATGCAGTTGCAGAGCTGAGGATGCAGTTGCAGAGCTGAGGATGCAGTTCCAGAGGTGGGGATGCAGTTGCAGAGCTGAGGATGCAGTTGCAGAGCTGAGGATGCAGTTCCAGAGGTGGGGATGCAGTTCCAGAGGTGGGGATGCAGTTGCAGAGCTGAGGATGCAGTTCCAGAGGTGGGGATGCAGTTCCAGAGGTGGGGATGCAGTTGCAGAGCTGAGGATGCAGTTGCAGAGCTGAGGATGCAGTTGCAGAGGTGGGGATGCAGTTGCAGAGCTGAGGATGCAGTTCCAGAGGTGGGGATGCAGTTGCAGAGCTGAGGATGCAGTTGCAGAGGTGGGGATGCAGTTCCAGAGCTGAGGATGCAGTTGCAGAGCTGAGGATGCAGTTGCAGAGCTGAGGATGCAGTTGCAGAGCTGAGGATGCAGTTCCAGAGCTGAGGATGCAGTTCTCCATTTGGCTGCTCTGCTCCCACACGTGTCTCCAGGCAGGGAGCGAGTGCCACGCCAGCGCATCTGATCAAAATTCCTTCTGCTGCAGGGAAAATTTCGCTCGCTAGCGAAGGCCAAAGAAGTTTTCTATATCAGTTCAACAGCTGGTCTTGTTTTATTGATATTGAAATATTACCCCAGTTTCCGAAAATGCACGAGGCTGGAGAGAGCTGAAGTAGGCACAATCTGAATCGCGCGTCGCACAATGGAAATCACTCGCACAGGAAAGCTTGTTAACAAATTTTGGTCATTTGTAACACCTAATGAATAATATCTATCTTCACTCTCTCGTTGCTGGGAAGGCTGCAGTGAGTGCTGCTGTGTACTGCACCCTGGGCAGGAGGGGGGAAATGCCTCCAGCTCTGGGGCCAGAGGAGCTGCCAGCCCCAGACGTGGCTGCTGCTCCCCACAGGAGGGGACCGTGCCTGCCCTGCACTCTGGGGCTCTGTCAGGAGCAGCCTTTGCACAGAATGATGTTCAAATCCATCAGTTATTATGGATTGCAAGCACTGTGGCCTTTTGTAAAGGAAAGGGAATTCTGTCAAGGAAGCGTTTTACATCTTGGGGATGCAACGAGATGAAAAATTGAGGAACTCTTCTTTCTTATGTGCTTCTGTAAAATCCAACAGACCACATTTTCCTCTGCTCTATTCCCTGTGCAGAGCAGAGATTGAAAGGAATTTACATGGGAGGAGACCATGATGCTTTTATCAGATTCATATCAGGATAGCTTCCTATGCAAGAGAAATTCTCCAGTGGCCATTATCAGCCAAATAATAATTTCTCTGAGTCACCTGAGCACTTGTGGCTGCTGCTGTAGCAAAAGTGAGGTGGTTATTTCACAGAAATGGATGGAGTTGAGTAGAAAAATCCCTCACCATGGCCATTTCAATATCCTGAGTAGAAAAAAAAGAACACTCTTTGTCTCCATGAGTTTTAACCTAGATTTAGCATGCTGCAGAGATATTTCTCTGACATGTTCAATGATAGCAGAAAAATATGTGGTGGTGCATTAAAAGCTATACAGCAAAGGAAGTTTGGGGAACTTAATCAGAGCCTTAGGCAAGAAAAGGATGTGTAACACTGATATGTACATTTTGCTTTTGCTGTAGTTAATGAAAAATGTTATGCCAACACTGGTTTTTGTCCCTTATGGTTTAGCAATGCAGAACCAATCCCTTTTATTCTTTGTGTTTTGTGTTTTTCTTCTCGTAATGTTACTTAATCTAGAAATAAAAATGTTTGATTTCTGTCATTCCCCTTGGCTACTTTGCTTAAAATGGTGCTTAATTGTTTTCAGTTTAAAGGAATGGTGCCAGGTTTAAAGGTTCATTATATTTTCATGGATTTTGTTTTAAGGTTGCAGTATTTTTATATACTTCTCCTTGACACCTGTCATAACACGAGACTTTTCAAACTTGGCCACCACCAGTGTGAGAGGAAATGTTACTGAATTGTCAGGCTGCCACAAAGACCAGGTTTCTTTTGGTTGTCTCCCAGCAGCACAAATCCAGACAGACAGACAGACAGACAGGCTGAGCACACTGCAGCAAACCCTCCTGTGAGTGCACAGGGCATCGGGGGGTCCTGGAGGGACTCAGTGGCTTTGTTGGGATCTCACATTCCCAAATTCCTCAGCCTGACCTTGGGACAGAGCTCCTGGGGAAGCAGTTCTTGGGTCCCTCGCTCCACAGGGTGGTTTGTTTTTCTTCCTTCTCTTTCCTTTGAGTACAGATGCTGCTGCTTGTACTTTAGGTGCTGGTACATTATTGATCAAAGCATAGAGAATGCACAAATAACGCTTGAGCTGAGGTTCTATGGAGGAGAGAAATTAACTCTTGTCAGAAGCTGACTGCTTTCTATTTTAATTTCAAGACATTTAGGATGCTTCCACCGGCACCATCTTAAAATGCTGCCAGTCCCCATCTATCTAAGGAACAATTTATGCTTAAAATTAATTATCTCTCGGCTTTTATTTTTTTTTTTTCTTTAATGTTTCTCTTGGAGGCTGTTTTTTTACACTCAGGCTAATTTCTGATTACCAGATTTCACTTCTCTTAAACATGTTGAACAATTCTATTTTCCTACCCTGTTGTCTGTTTCAGTAGGTTGCCATCAAATTTAGTTCTAGCTAATTAGGGAAAACCAGCTTCACCACTTTGAAGGTTGTCCTCTCCTTCATAACATAAACATCTTTAATTTGAAGGCCAGGCTCACCTCTTGTCTAGAGCACTAAAACCAATGAATTCCCTGCTCTGGAGGTTATGGTTCCTGACCCGAATAAAAGAGCAATAAATCAAAGTGTGCTCACTGGCATTGAAGCAGGCTCCAACTGTGTGGAATCAACATGCCAGTTCCAAATTGTAATTTCACTAAAAATAGCATAGTTTAACAATTTTGACAGTTGTAAACTTGAAGGATCTAGGCACGCTGTCCATCTCGCTGTGTCTCATATGTTCTGTCAACCATGCAGCTTTTTGAAAGTAAAACCAGAAAAAAGCTGAATATTCCTCATCCTTTGTGCCCACCCTGGCCCTCTGCAGAGGAGGGCACAGAGTCAACAGCGATTTTTCAAAGGTGAAAGAATCCTAAGTGGTGGCTCAGGAATGGGAGGAAAGGTAAAGTTTGGGGTCTGTATCTCCCCTTTTTCATGTCCCATTGCTGGCTGTGAGTTTTCACAAGCAGCCATGGGGTCACTGATCATTTCTACGTCACAGGGCACGGTGCAATTGCTCCTCTCTGTTCTGGAGTCTGGAGAGCCACAGATGCAAATTTTACTGTATTTTCTCCTCCCAAGGCTTATCACCCAATCCTCAATTCATCCAGGCTCTATTCAGCAGACATTTGAGCGTGTTTTTAATAGGAGCAACTTGATTTGGCTTTTGGCTCCCATGCACTGTATGGACAGGTTGGAATTAAAATCATTCTTAAATGCTTGGATGAAATGGGCAGCACTTACTTTGCGTTGGGGAAAGATAAATAAAGCAAGCATTAAACTTGTGGCTGAAGTTTGCTGCTAATGCCAAAGTTAACCCTTTAGCTGGCCATTCCCCTGACAGAAAAGTGAGTGTTGTTGTGTACTGCTTTAATGCCAATTAATTGCTCTCTGCCTCAAAAAATGCCTGAGGTTGAACCACACTTTGCTTCATCAGAATTCAACACTACTATTGGTCTGTGGGGAGGAAAAGCAGGAATTAGAAGAGACAAGAGCACTGTGGAGCAGTAATCTTTTATTTATGTGTAATGCTGTACATTTCCTGACTGTGCTGCGACTTTCCCTTCTAACTCTCACTAATTATGGTGACTGGCATGTGGCATGTGATGGAGCCTCAGGAGGAGAGGGGTCCCTACAGCTGCTCTCAGCTGGCACCTCGTGTTCCAGTTTGCATTTGCTGGCAGGCCAAGCTCTCTTCTTTTCCCGAGGAGAGAAACAGGAACGCTGCAGTTTGGTTCAAGTTGCATAAAAGCCTTTATTAGAGGGAGCTGAGTTACTTTCTTGTTTATCCAGAGGAGCTGTGCACACAAAAATGGAAACCTGGTTCTTGTAAACTGGTCCCAGTGATTTTTCAGAGGTCATTGTTTGTATCTATCTGTTCCAGCTCTAAATAATATACATGTTGTCTGTCCTGTATCACACCCAGTTAAAAAATACAGATGTTTGGCTAAAAAGATGATGGCTGAATGAAGAATTAACCACTGAAAAATGTATAAATTCACTTAGAGCTTTGAAAGTTTGTGGGTTTAGTCTTTGCTCAGGGGAAGGCAAGGAGAAAAATTATTTTCATATCTCCATTACTTTTTCAAGGTGCTAAAATACTTAACTCATTTTGCAAGATAGGTATTTGCCAACAGTCATATTTACTTCATCATTATCAGTTCTGTGAACTCAGGCAGAAGCTTCCTAACTTTTTAAATGTGTACCTGCAGAAAGTGGTAATGATGTTCCAGGCTCGCTGCTCTTCAGGCTACATTTGTACCCTCCTTGCACAAATTGAAAGGAAGCCAAATAAATTCTTTCCCACTCTTGGGAAATATGTGTTATCCTAAGTGCAAGACTAGGAGAAATGTGTTAATTGTTTGACACTTCATCATTTACAATGCTCATTAAAGGAGATAATGGTGATGCTACAGACAGTGACCTGACAAAATTTCGCAGATCTCCAAGGTGGCCACTGCATTCTTAATATCCAGGCAAGGCTTTTGAGAAGAATCTCTGTGGGCATCGTCCATCTATTTACAGTCCAAGCAAATCCTTCTTTGTTTGCAGCTCCTTGCCGTAGACATGATATTAATATTCCCATTTCCACTGCAAACCCTGACTCAGCAGCTCAGGGAGTCCCAGCTGGGGCATGCACTGTGGCCTCTGTGGTGGGTGTCATGGCTTGGCAATTGGGGTCTTTTTGCTGTTGCAAAAGACCTTTTAAGTACAGTAAAATAAATATATTATTTCTGTTTTCTTTTCCCTAGGCATCCAAAAAAAAACCCGAAACAAAAACAAAAACAAAAAGCAAGGTGTGATTTTTGTTAAATTCTCTTTTGCTGTGCAGCCTTTCTTTAACAGTCTTTCAAATGGAGCCCAGGGATATCCTTCATCATTTCCTCTATTGGTTTCTTCTCACTGTAAACTTAATGGAAGCACTCAGGCTTGTAGTGAAGAGGAAACCCACAGGCAAGTGACAGAAGCATCATAAGCTTCAGGGAGCTCGTTTAACATGGTTAATTAAAGGGGTGATCAGTTCAGGGCAGCACCAAGTGTGAAGGATTGATAGACAAATCCCCCCAGTCAGGCTCGAGATGAACACTGAATATGAGAAAAGGCCTCTCAGTTTGTTGGAAGTTGTTCTTATACCTGGGGGAGAGAAAACCCCACTCAGCACCTGCAAAGCAATTTATCTGTTTGCCATTTTCTGCCCTAAAAGTGGCTGCCCCAGGTGGACAGTGCATTGCACAGGTTATTTAAATCTCTTCCTGTGGTTACCACATCAGTTTGGTTCAGTCTCAGGTCTCACACTCAAAACAATGGGGGAAGTTGCATCTGAAATTCAGCTTGCTCAGATTTAGGCCTGATCAAATTTAATGTTTTCACTGGGGAACTTTATGAAAAATCAAGAGTGTGCTAATGAAATTTGCCATTTACAGAAGGTTAGGTGGTATAGTCAATAAAGAGGAAGATTAGAGTGTTATATGAAAAGAATTTTTATGACTTTGAGATGTAGGGTAATAAAGTTAGGTACAACTCACTTGTGCAAAAATACTAACTCTTATGCTCAAGGAGGAATGAAAGAATTCTGCAGTTTTGTTTTTCTTTAGAGTCTATGTTCTTTCTGGTAGAGCTCAAATGGAGAAATTTTCTGTTCCACTGCTATGCAGAGCTTGTGTACATTCCCAGACCAAACTGTGAAGGCTTTAATAAGCAGTGGTAAAGCTCAAATGCACATTTGTTATCACTGGAGATAAGTCCACTTCTGCAATAATTCGAGAATTACTTCATTGTGATGTTTGACCTGAAGGAACTGTGTGTCTGAGAGGTTGTCTGCTTCTCCTGGCTGCATTATTTGCTTTAATGAGGTACATTACCTCTCCTCCAAAATGTTTCTCTCAGGTTGCTTGGCAAAAACAAAGACAAGACAAGGAAATCCTAGATTTCACTGGGCCTGCTCCTCTTCTGCCAGTTGTTCATCGCCTCAGGGCTGTATTTTAATGTGCTTTTAAATGATCAAAAGAAGGCTCTGTAATTGTCACTACAAAAAGCTGTGGCAGGATGGCTGAGCAGCCTGGCCAAAGCCAAAGGGGTGTTTGGAAAAGGCTCTGCCTGGAGCCAGGGGATGGAGCAGGGCACAGGGGCAGCTCTGGGCTCTTTGGGGAGAAGGTTTAAGCTCGGAGGGGAGGACAGAGAGGGAGAAGAGTTCTGCATTTTGGGGAATGCTTTGAGGGAGGTGAAACAATGACTCTGCTGGAGCCCTGGCTGTGCTCAGAGCACTTCAGTGTCTGACCAATATCTGAGTCAATCTGAGCTGCACTCAGAACCAACAGCCCTAAATGACTTGAAATGACTTTCAGCTGGACAGATTAAAAGGACATTTCCCAGAAAGCTGGGAGTCATGCAACAGCCTGTTTTATTTCTGGATGTGTGATTAGGACTTCAAGTTACTGGCTTGTGTTGGCCTTGTCATTAAAATCTGACCCTACAGTCGGAATACAGACTAATGAACTAATTCCAGACTTTATTTAAGCCTGCTTCTCATGAGAAGTAATTCCCATTTCTTCTTGTTGCTCTCTGGAGGAAGGAAGAGTGAAGTCCTTGAACATGGATAGATTGTGTTGAGGATGGAAGTGCAGAGCTGTCTCTCAGAGCACCACCTCCTATTCTGATGATTTTTCCATTTGGGCACAGATTTTTATCTTGTTTAACTGTGTTCTCCCACTGGTACAATCCATGCTATGTGATCTCAATTTCCTTGTCTCCTGAGTCCTGGGCACCGATCAGCCCTGTGTAGGCTAAAAGATCCCAGCTTCCTCTCAGAGAGCAATCCTGGGGAAAACCAGGCTGCTTTGGGATTGTTAATTATTAACATTTTTAATTATTTTTTTAAATTATTTACTCTGCTCGCTGCCATAATAGCAGCAAAGTCCTTATATGGAGCAAGCGTGGCTGGAGGGGATTTGGAATGTGCTTGGGTTTGCTTTTGAGCTTGACAGCCATTTCTCACTTCCCGTGATAATGACAGTCAGCTAGGGAAAACCAGGAATATTAATAGACTTTGAGTGTTGTGTTTCTAGAGTAAAGACAGAAAAAGCCTCAGCAGGAGTAAGAAAGGAATAGAAGTAGGGATGATTCGTGTTTCCTGGTTTGTTTCATTCTCGTTTGCAGTCTTTTATTTATACTGTTCTCCTAAAAGTAAATGTAATAGAAGAAAAAGTCTCTGTCATGATTTATTCTTCCAATTTTCCGAGGCTTGTAGGATTGCACCCTCCTCCCTCTCCTCGTTGCAATAACCAGCCACAGTAAATCCAAATATACAACCTTTGGAAAGAAAGGGTTTTGCAGAGGAGAACTGAATCAACCTTTAACTTGCATGTTCAAAAAAAAAAAGAGAAAAAAAAAAACAAAAACAAAAACCCTCAAAGCAGAGCAGCACAGAGTAGTGAAGCTCTGGAAGTATTTATAGTGTGTTATTGCCAGACTAGATCTGTCTGAATGTGCTGCAAACCAGACACTGGCACTTGGAGCTGATTGTTCTCTTCAGAAAGCGATGAATTTCCCTGAAAGTGTTTGGAGTTTTTGGATTTTTTTTTTTTCTTTTTCACATTTTTACTTTCATCTTGGATTTTTCTTTTTTTGTTTTAATGTTAAACTTGTATCTGCACTTCATCTGACAGACAAGAGGCTGTAGCCCATTTTCTGAAATGAGTGTTTGCCACTACCCAAATATGTCTTTGACAAGCCTGAGAGTTGTGTATTCATCTCATTTCTACTGCAGCACATAAATCCAGTGCTAATATTACATTTCTCTTTTTATTCCTTTGTTCTTTTTTCTGGGTAAAGAGAAGAATTGTTGTGTAAAGATTCAGTACAAGTATTGTAGATATTGTGATGTGATGACACTTGTCACTTTCTCAGTGCATAAAGAAATGAAGTTGGAATGAAAATTTCTCAAAACATTTTCTTTGTTCTCTTTCAGATTGGGTTGTTTTTAAAAATGTTAATAATTTTTTGTTTGGTACCAAAAGGCATTTCCTGAAAATCACTTTAATGAGCAGAGCTCTGACAGGGCAGTGACTGGTCTAGATTATTTAATGGGTTCAAACTGGGAACCTCCTGAAAGGCTGAGGGATGGGGACAGGCTTTTATCACCCAGAAGTGCTGTTCTGCCAAACCTGCCTGAACCTCCTTCATCTTTCCTTACAGACAGAAAATTAATGTATTTACTGCTCTTCAGCAGGATCTGATGGATTCATGTGGCCACTGATACTTACCTAATCCAACTCAGGATTTCCCTGATTCCACAGTCCATTTCAGTACTTTTTCTGGTTCCTGGACTAATAAATATGGACAAGAGATAAAAGCAAGGCTGTTTACTTCATTTCTTACAATACCTGCTAATGTTTTTTTCAGCACAGACCAGATTCTTTCTACTGGCTTGGAACTCTTTCCCTCTGGGAATTCTGTGGCTGGGTGCAGACACTCTTTGAGAGAGGGAGAAAAGTAAGTGGCATCTGATTTTCTGTAGAGCATGCAGAAAACATCAGATGTGCTGGCAAGGTCTAAAAACACATCTCTGTAGCGAGCCATGGCTCCACTCTGAAGCTTCTGAGCGCTATTGACTGGGTACAGCTTGTTGCTTCACTCTTCCAAAATAGAGCCCATTTCACAGCAGGCAGGGGAGAAACACACAGATGAGGAGAAGGACTTTTAGCTGTTGTTTTTGTGTGTCTTGTCAGATGTTTCCCAGGCAGGTGCAGGAGCTGGTTCCTCCTTGCCCTTTCGGTGCCACCCCGTCATCCCCATCCTGTCACAGACCCGGGGGATGCCGAGCCCGGCTCTGCCTTCCTGGCAGCTTCACTGCTGTTGCTGTTTTGTTTTGACTGTGCTGGGCTTTGTCTTCCAGATCAGGATTACAGCCTTGAATAATTCTTCCCAGTCATGTCACAAAAATTTCATGAGGGCCGGTGAGCGCATCTCTGCCCTGGCAGCGGTGTCACACAGAGCCCCAGTGGGTTTGTATTGATGGAGTGTGTCAGGGCACTTACAAGGAAAACTGAGCCTCTTCTCCTTGTTCCTGCAGCCCCTCTGCTCCCCCACCCCAAAAGGGTGGTCTTTTTTTTTGTAAATGCTGGGATTTTTCTGCACATTTTGCAGAAACCCCGGTGTGTCCTGATATACCATTAATATTGGGAGAACTCAGCACTCTGCTGGATATGGTTCCCATTTCAGGTCTTTAGCCTTGGCTGCCTTACCTCTACAGCAGCATTTGTGATCTCTTTCTGTGTTGTGTACTTATGTACTCTTAAAAGCAGGGAAATATGGTTTTTCTGGCAAAATTTTATGCCGTGGCACAGTAAAATAGCCAACAAAAAAAACCCCACTTATAGTTTCTGAGGAGTGAGCCTTTGCATTGTAGTGAATCCTCCTTTTGTGGGAGAACATGAGCAGTGGAAGAATGAAGACAAAACTGGGTGAGGACCCATCCTAAGAATGAGTAAAGCTCCAAGTTGCTTCTTCTGATATTTTTTCTTTTTATTCTACTCCTTCTCTGCAGCTGAAATATTGTAGAAATGGAGAAAACTTTGCTGGTCTTTATTCAATTGCACCAAAGAAACTTGTTACTGCTGAAATGTGCGCCCAGTCTCTACTCCATCCTCCCCTGCTTACTTTGAAAACACTTCTTTTTAAGTGCTGGAATCAGTAACAATCCACCACTGTTTGCAAAAGCAGATTTGGTGCTAGCCTGGCATTTAGGTGTGGCAGAATGAAAACAACACGTTTTATTTGTCATTTATTTGCCACTGATGGCTTTTCATTGCCATTGCCTGTTAATTGAGAGGGAGAGAGATGGTGTTTCCAACTGGAGAGGTTAACAGCAGATACAGATGTGGCTGTGGGGCAGGCTGAAGGGTTTGGGGCTGGCACATCTGGCAGGAAGGGCTCGGTGCTGCTGTCTGATCCCCTCCTTCCCTGCTCTCATCAGACAGGATCTGCAGATCTGCTCTCTGTGAAACTTCCTGGAGGTTGGGGTTGTCCTTTTGTTTTGTTTGGGTCAGGTGTTTCTGGAACACAACACTTCACCCCTTAAGTGTCTCCTGTGGAGCTTTGATTTGATTCTCAAGTCCTGTGCAGGATTCTCAGGAGGGATGTTCTCATCCACCTGCTCTTGTAGCTTTATTGATCCAGTCTGTCCTTCAGCTAGCCTGGACATTATAACCCTTTGTGCATAATATTTCCTGACATGTTCTCAGCAGGTAGGAGCCTGGGCTGTGCTTTGTAACTCCTGGACTTTCAGGAAGTTATTAAATTTTGGAGTTTTGAGGGAAAGCCCCACCGTGCTGATGTCTTGCAGTGGGGTATCAGAAGTTGCACTGCAGTGTCCTTGGGCAGAAGTGCAAAAGGCAGCTCTGCAATGGCTGGGATGAGCTGGGAGCTCTCATCCCCTGCCCACAGAGAGCTGGGCTGTCTGCAAGCAAACCCTGTTGCTGCTCTGAGCTCTTCTCCTGCACCCAGGCTCCCAAACCCCCTGTGCTCACCCATCCTGCTGTCCTTCATCTCTCCCTCATCATCCTGCTCACCCATCCTGCTGTCCTTCATCTCTCCCTCATCATCCTGCTCACCCATCCTGCTGTCCTTCATCTCTCCCTCATCATCCTGCTCACCCATCCTGCTGTCCTTCATCTCTCCCTCATCATCCTGCTCACCCATCCTGCTGTCCTTCATCTCTCCCTCATCATCCTGCTCACCCATCCTGCTCTCTGGGCAGCCTCGGGGCTGGGCTGAGGACAGCAGCTGCCCCTCAAGCTCAGCAACCACTGAAAAGCTGATTTAGGGCTGCAGGACTTGGCCTGAGGTGCCCAGAGCTTGCCTTGGTGCTGCTGGAGCGTCTGGAGCAGCTGTGCCTGGGGTTTTCAATGAGGCAAACCAAGAAACAATCCCTCATAATCCCTCTGTCCTGGGGAATAAAGAAGTGGAGGTCTAAAGCTGCCATTTCTCCCACCAGAACTCAATAGCTGAAGGTTATTTAGGGAAATGTTTCTATTCTATCACTGGAAACTTTTGCTTTTGCTGTTCCTCATTGCTTGCCTTCCCTGAGCCCCCTCCCCAGCAGAGGGACAGGCACACACGAGCAGCATAGTGCAGAAATGTTTCACCAGGATCCATTAGAGCGAGGCTGAAGCTTTCATTATTCTTTAAGGGTGCATTAATAAAAGTGCCGTACACTTGGGTTTTTTTAATACTATATGAATTATTCTGACAGTCAGTTTGCAAAGCCAACATATCAATCATTAAATTAAAAATGTAGTAATATAAATTAGTGTGATTCAGGAGCTGTAGAACATGTGGAACAATATGCTCTCTGTTTGGAAACGAATACAGATCTGTCCTTCAAATGAGGAAATATAGCAAGCAGAGAGATGCAAAAAATTGCAGTGAATTTATCCAGCGCTCCATAAAACCAACTTTTTCCATGTATCAGATAGCACCCTTGTTTTGTCCAGATCCCTATTATCCTTTCTGCAAATATCACAGCAATCTTTAATGATCAGCCATAATGTTTGTTTGCAGGGAGAGGTGTCATTTGTGAATTGCCTGACATGGTGCTTGCATCTGGGGACGAGGCAGCAGCACAGAAAAATCAAAACACATCTCCCCACAATTACTGCCTTTGTTTGCCTGACAGAAGGTACAAACGAAATATTTTGCAAGAAGCCCATGTTGCTAACTCACCACCTCATGAAGTAATGCCTCACACAGGTTGCATCAGTGCTCTGAAACAAATCTAGCTGGCCCTGCTGGCTCCCAGTGCTCTGGGGACAGATATTCTCTCTGGTCCATTTACGTCAGCAGACAGAAATTATTTTGCCCTTAATAAATGTGAGGCACTGGATGAACTATGCAGGACAGCTTGCTTTTTCACTTCCTTGAGCAGAAAGTTCTTTTTAAGCACCTTTTTTCCTTCCTCTGCTGATTCTGTGAAAACTCTGTGCCTGTGAATAACATGTGGGATGTTTGAAGTAGCCCAGTGAATGTGAGATAATGAAGCTGTGGCTAAGGTGCAGGACATTTTCAATGGCAAGTGGATTTCTCTCCTTTCTGAATTCCATTTCAGCCAAGCTGCCTGAAAGCCGCTTTCCTCCTCTGCAGATAAAGCCCTGCCATGCACAGCTGGGCTGATGTGCTTATCCAGGGCAGTGTCCCAACCTCCCAGAGCCAGCCCTGGAGCCTGGCACCAATAATCCTGGAGCAGCCCTGGCTCCCTGGGCTGGAAGTGCCAGCAGCCTCCAGCCCCCCTTTGGAATCCCTGCTCATCAGTGAAATTCCTGCCTTGGAAAATCCCACGAGCACAGTCGAGGAAAACAGGCTTGAAAAATATGTTCAGAGCCAGGAGAACATGGTAATGACCCATTGCAGCTGCCTGGCACCAGGAATCACCGTGGGCCTGACCTGTGCAGGTCCAGCTGCCCGTGCAACCTTCTGAACTCGGTAAAAATAGCTGCAGCCTTAAGATATGAGATGCAAGTTATTATTGAGGCTTTCTGCTCAACACAGATTTAAAATCCCTGGGTGTTTCTCAGCTCTGGTCCTTTCAGGGCTGTGATTTTGATGCTGCCAGTGAGGACTGCAGAGGTAAAAGCTGTTTGTTCTTGTTTGCTCCTTATCTGTGCTCTATAAAATGCATGAAATATCACAGTGGTGGAATAAAGGCAATAATCGTTTCTAATAATGAAACTGTTCTGAAAGGCAAGACCTAGATTTCTTACCGAGATAGTGTGCTGAAGTATTTGCATAGTAACTGGGCTATAATTACAGATTCATCTCCTTTATGTCTCCTAGCTCTCAGGCTTAAGTAAGCAGATCCTTGGAGCAGTGGCTCTTTTCCCTGGGAGGCTGGGTGTCAGGCAGCATATGCTGAGCCTGTGTGCACTGGTACTCTGACTGTGAGTAATGAGTGTTGATAAACTGTTTACTGAAGCTGGCTGAAATTCAGCTTTTGTGCATTGTGGCGTTTTTGATAGTTCAGAAGCATTTCCACTTTCAAGTAGTGGAACACATGATGGGGATTCCTCAGAAATTTTAATTTCTGGGATAAAAACATGCTTCATTTTGACTTTTTTAATTTGGCAGTTTTGATCCTGGCATTTTTTTTTAATTTGGTTTAAATTTTATTAGTTTTACAAGACAGAGGTGGCCATTGAAGAAGATACAGCACAAAATCTTTCTCTTTTTTTGTTTTATTTAAAAAATCATTAACATCTTGTTACTTGTCACTTGCACCTGTCTGATAAAATCTCTGCTTCTGATGGGTGTAGGATACAGCCCTGAGATACAAAGAGCTGAGCTCTCTGGGGTACTGACAGTCTCACACTTGCAATACAGAAAATGCCAAGCAGTGCTGCTGCACAAATATTTTTAGTTTCTTCTTCCTGGTGTACTGGTAAATTTTTAGTCCTGATAGAAAGAATCCATTAACTTTGGGCAATACAAAATTCTGGGTAAAAGGAATTAGGCAAAAGAGTTTTTCTCCCAACTCAAATTAATCTCTGTCCTGGGTCTGGAGTTGCTCCTTGAGGACCGAGAGCTGCAAATCCCAGAAGATGGGATTGTTTGGGGGATTTTTATGTACAAGAGTGTTGGCAGCCTGTGTGTCACTAACTTTATTCTCCCAGAGAAACCAGCCTGCAAATCCCAGATATTTTTCCTACTCTGCAGAGACACTGCTCAGAAAAAGGGAGAGTGGTGTAAACTTGAGAGGCAGAAATTCTGTGTCAGGATGACTGTGAGGGTCATTGTTTCCTTTTAGGTGTGTGCCAGGCCACAAAAAACCTCCCTGGAGAGTTCAAGAGCATTTTAATTTCCTCCTTATAGTCTGAAGTTGTTTGTGCATTGTGCAGAACAAGGGGGGCTCTCTGTCCCGTTCTGCTCACTGTTCATGGTGTAAGATACTCCTGGATTCAGTCTCTTCACACACCTCAGAAGCTGGCATTTCCTTAGTTAATACAAACTCATCATTACAATAGCAAAGGTGTCATTCTCTTGCTCTTTCTGTCATGAGAAAACACTTTGCTTTCCCTCTCCTTGAGCCTGTTAGCAGGGCAAGCCTCCCTGCCCTGTGATGGATCTCAGGCTGCACTCTCACCGGAGAGCTGAGATGATCCTGGCAGGTCTCAGATGCTCTCTCTGCTCCCCTCCTGCAGCAGGCCTGACCCTCTGATCTGCTCTGTCTGCTGTGTCCCAGCTCCAGAGCTGAATCCATCTTTGTGGTGTTTTCCTGGCCCTGGATTTTGTGGTTGCAGCTTTGATTCCACCTCCTCTGCCGGGAGACGGAATTCACTGCTGGGGTAACAAAACAGGCAAGCAGCCTTTCTTTGAGGGGAGATTTGAAACAAGGGTGATTGTCAGAATATCATTACTAATGCAGAAGCAAGAAAGTGAGATGTTCAATTGCTACATCTGCTTGGAATTTGGCATGAAGCAATGGTGGCTGCATCCATTCACGTCCATCCATCCATTCGTTCATCACAACATCCTGGCGTGGCAGAAATAGGTTTGCCTTCTGTAACAAAGGAGAATGGGGAAAACATATGTTGAATATCATAAGAATCATTTTAAAAAGCTGAGAGGCTTTCTGCATCACTGATTAAGTGTTGAAAAGCAAAGAAATGTCACAGAATTGGAGATAACATATATACTGTTCCTTGCTTTAAAGAGGTAAAGAAGAATGACCAGGAAGCTGTAGGCAAATTGGCCTGGTATTGATTCTGTATAAAATAACAGAACACTTGATTCAGGAGTTTATCAGCAAGGCTTGGCAGCTAAAAATTTCATTAACAGTAGCAGTTACTTGGGAAGTACAGACCTTGTCAGACAGACAATTAGTATCTTTTTTTAGTTGTTTTGTTTTTTTTTTAAAAGTAGATTATGGATATGTTGATAAAGTCAGATTAACTGACATTGTATGCTTGGGCTTCAGAATTTAATACTACATGACATTTGGACTAGAAGCTTGGATTTAGCCATGTCTTTTAAAAACTGAGTCATTGGTAGATATCAAAATGTGGTTGTGAAGAGAGAGATCAGTGAGCAGGGCTCTTTCTGGAGGGCCAGCGTGGGGCTGAGCTGTGCTCTACCACTGAACATTATTTTCAGTGACTTTAATTGTCCATGTAATTTTTTTTGCAGAGCTTGCAGGCTTTGCAAATATTGGCAGAGTAGTAACAAAAGAGATGACAAGTTGTTTTTATTGAGTTCTCCAGGTTTGTTAGTCAGTCTTTAATAAAACCAGTGCAAGGTAACTTGTGTGGGAGCAGCAAGTGCAGATTCAGGGCTCTGGACTTTGTTAATTCCCTCCACTGAGGTTTAGGGGCTGGCAGAAGAAAGCCCCTAAATATGAGCTCTCAGCACAGTGCTGTGGCTGAAATGGAAGCAGATCTTTTAAGATAAATGAAGAAAGTTTATCAAGCATAAGTGGGAAAGTGAGCCTGGTTTTGGGTACAGCCTTACCAAGGCTCACTAGAATGTGTGTGCCTACTTCTGGAGTCAGAGCTTCAAAGGGATGCAGGCACAGCGAGAAGAGTTTTTAAATGGGCTAGAAATGTTCCTGGGATTGGAAGGGAAGTTTATGTTTCGATTATCATTCAGTTAATTTGAGAAGAGGCTGAGATTGCACTGCTGTCAGCTGGAAACAGAACAGCAAAGGAGGTGGCAGAGGGATGGGAATGAGAGGAACCCGTGCCTGGACATTGCAAGCGTGCTTGGAGCAGGTTCTCTCTCTATCATGCTCATATGGTTCCTGCAGACTGACTGCCACATTTAGACTGAACACATTTGCTTCCACTATTTTCTGATTGCTGGACCTCGTGAGGACTCTGTTTTTTTCAGCATGGATAGATTCCATCTGCTGGGACCATGTTGGCTTTGTAGGCTGAAGGCTTGGTCTCTCCTTAACTTATTGAGTATTATTGAAGTAAATTCAGAACTGAAATATTCTTCATTTCTGAAGACGGTGGACTGGACAAAATTGACTGACCTGAAATGCATTGAAAAGCAAACAAAACACAAGGTACAGCATGTGGTTCTGTGGAGGCTTGGATTCTGTAAAACCCAGAAAGATCAGCCCAGGCAATGCACCACGGGGACCTGAATGTGTGTGGCTGCAGCACTAAAAATGGATGCATTTTGTGCAGTTCAGGTTGAATCATCTGGATCCATCCCTGTGGTAAACACATTAACTTTTATGCTCTTGTGTTTTGGATTTTGTGTTACATGAAAGGTCAGAGCAGACATTTTCAGAAGTCCTTTCTGGCTGGATTCGTCCCTGAGCTTGGTGTGCCTTTGAACAATGTGGAAGTAACAAATAACCCAAGAAACCTTGAACTGGCTTCTTATTTACATAGCGAGGAGCTCCGTATAAAAACGAATAGGTTTGAACAAGATGAAATAAACCCTTGGCTAATGCCACGTGGCTCAGTGCCACTGCAGACCCCTGCAGACAGCCCTGGAAAAGCTGAATATCTGCAGGGCTGGGAGCTCTGATCCCCCTGCAGCCTGGGGGACAGCCAGGGCTCCCCCAGAGCATCCCAGAATTTGGGATGGGCCACGCCAGCTCCAGGGTGGGGGAGACACTGCTGCTCTCACCTTGCACCTGAGCATGGCAGGGCTGGGCCAGCAGAGCCTGCCTGACCTGGTGAGGGGAATGGGGAGCAGTAAGAAATGATATTTCAACACCAGAAAAAAACAGAGGTGAGGCAGGTTCATTTTTCAGTGGTGTGAAAGATTCTTAGCTGATTTTTACGTTATTGAGGCAGAAGCATGAATAAAGGATGGATTTATTGCGTGGATGCAGTAGCCAGCCCGTAGAGCTTTCAGTGCTTTGTGCCAGAAATGCACTTTCAGAAACCTCTCAGTAGGAACAGAGACAATAGGCTACTAAAATGGGTAAGCACTGTGCATTTCCAAAACAGTACTCAGCTCAAAGAATGTGTGTATTTAGCTGATAGAACACAACAGTTCCAGGGCATAAGTAAATAATAATTTTTTTGGGGGGTGGAGGTTAGGGAGAGTGGGGACCAAATACAGAAACAAACTAAATATAGTGGTTACTTATATTAATAACTGAACTTGTGCTAACACAGTGCCTCAACACCAGTTTAATACTACAATAAAATGGTGATTCAAACAAACCCCTGCATTTTAACATTAAGGACAATGGATAAAACCCACAAAAGCAAGACATTTTAGAGTGAAGGCAGGAGGCTGTAATTAGCTCCATGCAGGAAGTGCAGCAAAACAGTGTGCAATAGGTAGCATTTTTTATGGTTTTCTTGCTTCCATCAAATACATTAACATTTTAGCAGCATTAGAGCATGCTAATGAGCTAGGTTATACTTTAAACTCTAAATTTGACTTTATTTCCATTTGTAGTTTAAATCTGAACTGGAAGCATCATAGGTTTTCATGGGGTTTTTTTTGAAGTACAGCAGATATCCTCTTTATATTTTCTTCTGTGCATTTTATTTCCCTTTTTGATGTGTCTGGAGAAGATGACAAGATTAAATCCCCCTCACTGAAAGGATTTCATTGTGAATGGATTTAATTACTTCCTCCTAACTGGCCCATGTGTGCAGCTTTTCACAGCCAGGAGGATGCCATTTCAAAATGGAGCTTGCTGAAACTTCCACTCTGGCAGAGCTGAGCCAGATTACAAACAGCTCACCCTGCAAAGACAGATCAAAAAATTCTCCATGCACAGCCCAAATATTTGTCTCTTAGGTTAGATCGTGCATTTTCCTTTTTTCCGTGTGTGTTTGTAAAACTGAGAAAGGAACCAGCAAATGCCAGTTGCTAGGATCTGTCAGATCTTGTGTCAACACCTGTTTCCTCAGGAGAAAAAACTCAGCCACTGTAATTAGAAGCTTGGAAATTAAATATTTGCAAAGCAGTCCACTCCTACTGTTTAATTGAGAAAAGAATTCCGATCTGCAGGAACATGCCAGCGCCCTGCTCATTAGATTGTGATGCCTCCGTGTCATTTGTCTTGGTGGCCTCAGTACTTCTGTAAAGCATTTTTCCCCTAAATACAATTGTGAGATCAGCCAACTTTTATCACTTTTATAACTTTTATATGATATTCCCATTTCTCACAGAGAGCAGAACGTACAGGCTGTGGCTGTGGACCAGTGGGGTATGAAAAGGGTCCCTCTCCAGCAGTTTGTGGAGGATTATATCCCAACATCCTACAGGTAAATATATGGCTGGTTCTTGGGGTCAGGCACCAGGGACTTCACGTTGCTGCTGGTGTTGGGGTGGTTCCTTCCAGATGTAGAGAATATATAATAAATATAATAATTAGATACATATTGTATCTATTGTATATTGTATATATATATCTATTGTATATGTAATATATATTATATAGTGTATGTTATCTATAATAACTATATCTAATATATTATATATAACTACACATATTATATATTACATATTATATATTATATTGTATAGAGTATATACTATATATTATATATTACATATTATATATTATATATTATATATTATATATTATATATTATATATTATATATTATATATTATATATTATATATTATATATTATATATTATATATATATATTATATATTATATATTATATATTATATATTATATATTATATATATATTATATACTATATATTATATATTATATAATATATACTATATATTATATATTGTATATTATATATTATCTCTATATTATATATTATATATTATATATTGTATATTATATATTATATCTATATTATATACTATATACTATATATTATATATTATATACTACATATTATATATTATATACTATATACTATATATTATATATTATATTATATACTTATGTATAATTTTAATATATTACAATTAATATATAGTATACAATATATAATATATAATATATTTATTGTATAAATATTATATATTATCTATATACAATAAATAATAACAAATAATATATATAATAGAGAGAACCCCTGATTCTCTGGGTGGCTTTCTGAATGTGGGGACAGACAAGCCACTGGCACAAGTCCAGGATCTTTAAGCTGTATTAGAACTGTGAAATTCCCTTTTTTTTAAATCTCCATGATTTGTCTTCAGCCTTCTCAAGATACTGAGATAATAATGATTTGTTACTCAATGTTAAAAATTAACATTGTTAAATGATTAGTAAGTTTTTATTTTATGTTGCCCTCATATTTTAGGGTAGCATCCACATATGAGTTTGCACTTGTGCCAGGGTACAGAGGCTGTGCTGTGCCCTGGTTCTCAGCACTGAGTGGATCACTGATTTCCAACAGAAAAACTGTTCTGTAACGTCTTTTCTAGGGGATTGTAATCTTCTTTTTGAAGGGGTCAGTTTGTTCCTCCCAGACATGCCCGTGCAGTTCTTACCCGAGCGAGCTCCAGTGCCCAGCTTGCTCCGGAGTGCTGCCCCAGTGCCTCCATCTCCATCCCAGCAGAGCCTTCCCAGAACGTGGGCAGGGGCTGGAGCCTTCTCATCACAGCAAATGCTGGGTGGCACCAGTGAGCTTGTGTTATGCCCCCCTTTATTATTTCTGAAAGGAACTGAGACTATTTGGATTAAAATGCTCCCAACAGCTCTTGGATAAACTCAAGGATTGAGCCTGCAGTGGTCAGCTCTGCATCAGCTGCTTGAAATCTGTGGTCAACAGGGTGGATGTGCCAGGGAGGGAAACTGCCAAAGCAATGGGATGCTGCTGATGCCTGGGAGCCTTGAAGGGCAGCTCACCCTCTGAAATATATTTTTTGATTTATTTTTAATGAAAACCGGATTAAGCCGGGAAATTTTTTTTTAATCAACTTGTATTAAAAATAAAATAAAGCTCAGCAAAGTTAGCAGCTGTAATTTGTGCAAAATGCACTTGTACAGAGGAGATTTATTCCTTTTGTCCTCTAGTAAGGAGCCAGCTTTTCAAGTTGCAGAAGTTGCAAACTCCCCCAGAGGACAGGGAGAGGCAGAGGATGGATAAGGAGCTGCTGGCCCCAGGTGTGATAGACCAGGCAAAGAACACAGGGGCAATTTATTGCTAATCACAGAGTCCCAGCCTGGCCTGGGTTGGAAGGGACCTTAAAGATCTCTCATTGCACCCCTGCCATGGCAGGGACACCTTCCCCTGTCCCAGTGTCCAGCCTGGCCTTGGGCACTGCCAGGGATCCAGGGATCGCCAGCTGCTCTGGGCACCTGTGCCAGGTGCTCCTCACCCTCCCAAGGAACAATTCCTGCCCAAAATCCCATCCAGCCCTGCCCTCTGGCAGCTTAAAGCCATTCCCTGTGTGTGTCCTGTGTCCTCATGCCCTGCCAGATGTCCCTCTCCAGCCTCCCTGGTTTCTGTGGTGATGAGCAGCACAAGGGAGCCTCGTGTCACCCCAGAGCCAGGGCAGAGCCAGCAGCAAACCCCTCCTGTCATCCTGGGCCATTCAACCTCATTCATGTCTCTCCTCTGAGCTGGGGACCTGAGCTCTAGATCTCACAAGCCAAGTTCCTCTGCCCAGGATTTTACACTTGCTGTAAAATCAGGAATTTGGGCAGGTTTCCATATCTTTGCCTTGTTGTTTTTGTTCCTTGAGGCCAGACCCAATGCCAGCACGTGTCTCTGCTGGGTGCAGAGGAAGGAGGGCTGTGATCCCACAGCTCCAGGCTGCCCATGGCTGAGCACTGAGCCCTTGTGCCTGCTGAGTGGAAGTGTCTGCAAGGTAATGGCAAACCCAATCCCAGCCAGCTCCTGCTTCTAATTATGACCGGCTGGTGTTTGCAGGGCTCCTGCCAACAGAGACAGCCAAAGCCCACAAATGGAACTGTATCAGAGCACAGTTGGCTTCAAGTAGCTGTCAGCTAGGAGGAGAACAATGGATTCCAGATACCTTCTTGTCCTTGTGTGCACAAATGTGTGTTCACTTGTGTTTTCCCTTCCCCAAGCTCTCCCTGTACCGTGCTGCTTCCGAGGTACTCCGGAGCTGAACCTCCCCAGACATCTCCTTTTTTTGGCAAAACGTGCCATGCTTGTAGTGTTTTAGCTCAGACAGTCTCCTCCATCACCAGTTGGTCTGGTTATCTCTCCCCCAAAGTAAATTTGATAATACATTGATTTTAGAAGACTTCTATAGGGAGAAAATAAACGTACAGCATGTCTGAATGAAGTGATTTAGCAGTGGAGCTGTATCAGAGCTGCTGTACTGCTGCAGTCCTGTGTATAATTTCCCATGTGGATGCTTTTAATCAGGAATGAATGTGACCTACCCAGTAAAAGGCTATCTTATACCAAAATAAACATTGTGGATATCTCATAAAAGCTCTCTCCCAGCTGGAACTTTTTCAGCTGAAGAAGTCAGCACCCTGTGTCAGCCTCAGCTCCCGAGTGCTGCTGTGTGGCTGGGGGCAGCTGCTCCCTGATTTCTCTGCTGTGTGTTTTCTAATCAGTTTTATTAAGATAAATTTGATCAGCATACACATTTTATATTGCAATTTAAACTTGTAAAAATTCTGATTGTCATGGGGGGCAGGGTTAAGTGTTTGGGGGCAGAAGGGGTGGGTGTCAGCAGGCCAGCTTAGCACTCTGAGCAGTGCTGGGCTCTGGCTCTACAGAAAACGAGCCTGAAATGTTCACCAAGGCTGATGGAATTAAGTGAACTGAAAAAAAAACTTTGTTCCTTTTGGAGCATCAGGTACTACATATTAAAAAAGAAAAAAAAATTAAAAATCTTACAAATATGTGTGCTAGAACCTACAAAACAGCTTTTCATCCCATCCCACTGAAAATAAAGTGTCAAAATGAAATGCCACTTCATCAGCATTAATCTGCAAGTTAGAGCTGAATATAGTCTAAAATTTATGAAGCAGATTTTGGCCCTATCAGCTGATGGAGAGAGGAGTGAGTGTTCACTTGCCAGAAGAGTGAGTGTTCGCAGTTATTTTCTCTGTGGATTTATTCAGTACCATTTGTCATGAATTAATGATCAATTGTTAATTCAATATTCACTTTTCCAGCTGCACTGATTAGATGCAGGAATCTGAAATAATAAGTCACATGGCATTGTTTCTGTTGCCAATAAGATGAGTGTAACTTGAATAATATTTGAACAACTCAAATAATTCAAATGAGCTCATGGAAGTTGAATTTAAAATATTTCCTGTGCATCTTCACATGTACAAGCTTAACAATTTGTTTTCTCATATAGTCACAACTCTGCTAACACGGAGAAATAGTTGTACGTGCAATGCAAACTAATAATTGTGCTCAGTATTTTCCATTTTCCACTTTCCACCAAGAAATGTCACAAATTAAATACTTTATTTAAGATCTCCCGCTAATAAAAGACAGGTAATCGACTCAGCAGTGACTTTTGTGATCAGCTTTTCACACTGGAGCAAGCGAAACTCTGTTCCCCAGCGTGGGGGAGCTTTGAGAGAGGATGAAAGGCTGATGTTCTTTGTCCCAAAGAATGGCTGATACCCTGGATTTTCCTCGGGATTGGCACGCACTGAGAGCCAGCCACAGCTCTGGATGGTTTTCACTTGAAAATCTGGAGATTTGGGTCTCTCAGGCAGCTGCTGTGCCATTTCTGCTGCTGCTGGTGTCAGATTGTTGAGCTGGAGAAGCTCTGTGGTCTCAGCTGTGGAGAAGCTGCCCACGGGGACATCGCCCACCCCAGGGTGCTCCGAGGGAGCAGATCCTCACAGGTTTCTCAGCTCACAGGAACCTTCCTGGACTCACAGACGTTCCTCAGGCCAAGGCACAAGCCGGGGGACAGTGGCTGCTGCCCAGCCTTGGGCACTTTAAAAGAGCTGCTCCAGAACCAGAACCAGGGCAGCCCAAAGGCAGCTGGCAGAAGGAACGGGATGGCAGAGGCTCTCATCGCTGCCTCCCTGCCTGCCATGAAAGGCTCATCTCGCTCTCATTTGGTGTTTTGTCCTGGAGTTGTAAATGATGAGGAGCTCAGATGGGGTGGGAGGATCTTGGTGCCTCTCGTACCCTCGCTGGCAGCTCCTGGCAGCTCCTCTGTGGGGATGTGTGATGTGCTGAGAGGGTTCTTCAGGTGAACACAGCCCCTCTGTGTCCCAGCTGCTCCTCAGGGTGCAGGGAAGGGAATTTGGGGTTTATGGTGTGCTCTGGCTGCTGCCTGGTGAGGAACTGGTGCCTGAGGGTAGAAGGAAAGCAGAATCCCAAATTGTTTCTTCTACTAGACCAGATGAAGTTGTCGGGAAATTCAGCCAAGCTGCCAAGAATAAAGTCTGTGTCAGGATCCTTGGTTATCCTGGCTGAGCAGAGGCAGGGGTGGGCAGGGAAGGTGTGAGCAGCCCCTCATTTGGGGTCTGAATTCCGTGGAATTCAGAGCAGCCCGTGTTTGCAGCACTGTGCTCACATCACTTCGAGCAAAACCAGCATGAACCTCAAGTTTTGTGGCAACTTTTCATTTAACCAGAGGGCAGCAGCGCTGAATAAAGCCCTGTGCAGAAAATTCCTGTTAGCTCACCTTCTGTGTGACTTTGAGGCACAATGCCTTGAGGTGGAGCTCCATCATGATGCTTCATGTGAGTTACACCTGCTCGTTTCATGTCTGGTTTGGCTCTCACAAGGTCCAAGTAAGTAATTGTCACAAAAGTTTTATTCAGCTTTGAGCAAACGCTTGTGCTTTGCTTGCTGGGGAAAAAAAATCCCCTCTACTTGCAAAAAGCAAAGTATTTTCTATTACAAATCAGTGTAAATAATGTCTGTATTCTGGAGTCTCTGGGGGGATTACAGGATTGCATCTCTCCACGGATGCTGCTGTATCTATATTTGCTGTATTTTGTCCTGTCATCCTGATCTCCCATATTAACACTGATGTACAGCACACAAAGAAATGTCACTTTCTGTGACTTTTATTGGTTCTATCTGCAGCTACATGTGCAATTTCCCGGGATCATATCCTGCTCTATTCACGTGTATGCATTTGGAGGGAGGAGTGGAAGTCACTCCAGTTGGGTGGAGTGGTGTTATTCCAAACAACTGCTTGTTTGTTTTGGGAGGAATTTTTTTTTTTTTAGTGTTGTTATTTTGTTGTTTGTTTTTTTTTTCCCTCTCTACTGTGCTGGCAATTTTCAGACAATTTGCAGACATATGGCTCTGAAAAGAATTGTTCACACAGTTCCAGCTCGTGTTGTCATTTAGTGGCTGAATTCAGTAAATGACACAATCATGTCTCACAGACTATCAGTAAAATGGCAACCACTTAGGATTATTTTGTGTATTTGGATTCAGATAATAGTGACTTTTCACTAGCTGTTCCGTACAATCTCACAGGAGAGCTCACCTCTGTGACATGAGAAGCAGCAGTTTTGTGCTGTTCTGATCTGAAATGCTGGGAAAGGTAATGCAGTTAGGTACAGCACAGCTTCAGACAGGATACTGTGGACAGTGATATGTGATTATTGGCATTCTTGGAAGCAATCAGCCTAAAACTTCTCCCAGCAAAGAAAACAAAAAACCACAGGCTTAGTGGAAATAGAAAAGGAATTGAAATATAAAGAGGAAAAATGTTTCTCCGAGGTAGGACACTTTCTAAAGATCTTTCATGTTTACATTTCTTTTTTCCTTACTGTGAATAGAGCAGTGTGATGCAGTAACAGCAGGACTCGTTTGAAACTTGTCTAGGAGAGTTCTGCATGTGCAAGGCACACAGAATTTACCTTTTAAAGTAGCTTTGCTTCTTCAAGGTACCAAATTCCCAATACCTTTATTCAAATCATTGCTCACAGAAGCTCTCTAAAATCATCAGGATCCTGGGCAGAGTTGCAGATACTGCACCTTCCAGAAGTCAAACCCACATTTGGTTTATGCCTGGCCTATTTGTACTGCAGAGAATTCAAGAGGAGATTTTGGTCAGTAACTGCCACATGTTCTGCACTGTTATGATAATTAAATGATATTTGGACTATAACAAGCAAATGAGCTTCAGCTATTTAAGGAATTACTGGCACTCAGCAGGGAACTCCATCCTCCCCCCTCCACCTGCCCCCAGCTGATATGGGATAATTGACCGTGAGTAAATTCCTGCTTTATTACAGTGGAAGATTACACCTTGTACGTTAAGCCCCTTTTAATGAAGACATTTTCTGTTTACACAGTTTGGACTGGGAATAAATGCACTGGTATTTTGCCTCAGCTGACCATGGGACTATTTTCAGACAGGACATTTTGAAACATCCTGACTTGATCATTTCCTTGTCTCTGGCCATTCCTATAGAAAGTTTCTCCAGACATTTTTAGCAGCACTATTACATTTGTGGCAATTATGCTGGAGCCACCTGCATTTCCCTTCTTTTTTCCCCTCCCACTCTTTGGGGGTTTTTTTGCCTCAGCTAAGAACCTCAAAATTAGCTGTTTATTCAAGTCATGGAGTCATTTAGCTGGAAAAGGCTTCTGAGACCAACCAGTAACCCAGCACTGCCAAGCCCAGCACTAAACCATGTCCCCAGGTGCCACATCTACCTTCCTTTAACTCCAGGGATGGTGAACCCACCCCTGCCCTGGGCACTGCTCCAGTCCTGGATAACCCTTCAGTGCTGGATAACCCTTCCAGTCCTGGATAACCCTTCAGTGCTGGATAACCCTTCCAGTCCTGGATAACCCTTCAGTGCTGGATAACCCCTTCAGTGCTGGATAACCCTTCAGTCCTGGATAACCCTTCAGTGCTGGATAACCCTTCAGTCCTGGATAACCCCTCCAGTCCTGGATAACCCTTCAGTGCTGGATAACCCTTCAGTCCTGGATAACCCTTCAGTGCTGGATAACCCTCCAGTCCTGGATAACCCTTCAGTGCTGGATAACCCTTCAGTCCTGGATAACCCCTCCAGTGCTGGATAACCCTCCAGTGCTGGATAACCCTTCAGTGCTGGATAACCCTTCAGTGCTGGATAACCCTTCAGTGCTGGATAACCCCTTCAGTGCTGGATAACCCCTTCAGTGCTGGATAACCCTCCAGTGCTGGATAACCCTCCAGTGCTGGATAACCCTTCAGTGCTGGATAACCCCTTCAGTGCTGGCTGTTCCAGTCCTTCTTGCAAAAGGGATGTCCTGGAGCAGTGACTTTTCTGCCTGGCCTTTCCCTCGAGTGCAAAGTCAGTGCTCACAGCCTGGAGCTTGGCTCATCTTCTGCTCAGCACACACAATTTCCTGCCAGAACTGTCTCTTCTGCAGGAACGAGGCTTGTTGGGAACAACCTCTGAGCCACCAGAGGAAATTGGATGCATCAGCACCCTGTGCCTGCCTTTGTGAGTCCTCAGGAAGGGGAATGGCAGCAGCTCAGAGAGCTGGGCTGTCCTGGCAGCTCGGGCACGGCCCTTGGAGGCACAAACCGGGTTACAAGGCTCAAAATCAGCTCCCTGTCCTCGGGGACTACAGTCCCAAACACTCCACGACCAACCAGAGTTCAGTTGTGCGTGGCCAGGGTTCTGGTGTTCGTATCTGAGCTCTCCCCAGTATAAATAGTTTGAAGAAGGTCAGAAAATGTCTCCAAGAATTGTAATAACAACTCACAATTTCATAACTCTCTGCTGGTTTTGTTGTCATCTTCTATATGAAATGTCTGTGCCTGCCTGCCAATTTATTTATGTAATTCTTGCTGCAGACATAGAATTTTGAACCAAATCAGTGTCCTTGTTCTGTTGTGCTTTAATTTACCTGTCACTTAACTGACACTGCAGCTTGATATTTTATGTATCTAGTCATTTTCCAGGTTTCACCAAATTTGTTGCTCCAGAAATACTGCGCTTGGAGCATCACACCTCAAATATGTTTGCTTTGTGGTTTACAGCCATAACGTGTATTCTAATGCTTATACAGGGAAATAATCAACTCTTGTCTTCTTAGCTTTATATTTTCATTTGCTTTTACCCTATTTAGAAAGCTTTTACACACTTACAGATATTATGAGACTGATTTCCCCCAGTGTTTTCAGTGCCATGTATGTGCAATGCTCTGGATTAAATTGGAATGCTTTCAGCAGAGGAGTGAGATGTTGGACACAGGATCTGCCCTTCATTTTAGGGGAAGCATTTTAGCATAGATTTATACTTGACAGTCTCAATCCTCGTATTTTTTTATACATGTGCAGGTGAAATTAGGTATCGGTCGTTCCAATTAAACTTGGCATGTGGAATCACCCATGTACAACAGCGACAATTTTATTTGTCCTATCAAACAGGCAGTTTAATCTCCTGTAGCTAATGAGACCAACCTCTCATCGGGTTCTCAGGGACAGGAGTGTCTGGGAATTGGCCAATGTGCCGCTCTACAGAGGCCAGAACGGGCAAGAGGATCCCTGAGAGGCAGAAGGAACATTGTGGGGCAGGAGGATCCCTGAGAGGCAGAAGGAACATTGTGGGGCAGGAGGATCCCTGAGAGGCAGAAGGAACATTGTGGGGCAGGAGGATCCCTGAGAGGCAGGAGGAACATTGTGGGGCAGGAGGATCCCTGAGAGGCAGAAGGAACATTGTGGGGCAGGAGGATCCCTGAGAGGCAGGAGGAACATTGTGGGGCAGGAGGATTCCTGTGAGGCAGAAGGAACATTGTGGGGCAGGAGGAACATTGAGAGGAGCGATGCAGGGAGGAGCCCCTAGGAGCAATGCAGGCTGGGGAGCAGCTCTGCTGGAATCAGCTCTGCTGGAATCAGCTCTGCTGGAATCAGCTCTGCCAAAAAGGAGCTGGCAGCACTGGGCACAGGGACAGCAGCAGAGCCGGGGTGAGGAGAGGGACCTTGGGACACACGTCCAGACTGCTGTGCCCAGCTGGGTCCCCATCCCTGCAGCCACCCAGGACAAACACAATTCATAATACAATTCATAATACAATCTATAATACAATTCAGTGCCCCAGTGAGGTCAGCAGGGCTGGGTTTAGGCCTTGTTTAGGCTGGAGGAGGCAGGGCAGGCCCAGGCCCACGAGCATCCTGCCCGTGCTGCCGTCAGTGCTGCGGTGGGAGGATGAGAGACAGTGGGCAGAGCGGCGCTTGCTGGGTGGAAGCAAAGCCTCTTTTGACATTTATTACTTTTCTTTTTGTTGCTTTTTCACTCCTGGAGCAGTCAAACATAGAAACAGGCTGTGCAGGGAGGTTGGGCTGTCTCCATCCTGAGCGGTTTTCATGACATGAGTGGGTGAAGTGTTGGGAGATCTGGGCTGATCTCGAGGCTCGCCCTCCTCGAGGGAGCTTGGACCACTTTGCATCTGGCCTGGGTTCTGCTGTGCTACTGTGAAATATAACTCCCACTTAAAAAACCCCAAACTCAACACAACAAGAAAACAAACAAACAAAAAATCTCATTAAATATTCCTAGGGAAAAAAGATACAGAAATATATACATGTAGTGAGAAATAGAGAGTCCATAATTCTTGTAGCAGAAATGTATCACCTTACAACATATCAAAAAAAGAACATCTGAAGTCCATTTAGGCTCTCAAAATAAAGATAAGTTGCACTTCAATGACCAATATGCATTCAGACAAAATGAATTATTTATACACAGATTTCTTTTACACTTAGTAAAATGATTCCTTAGAAAAAATACTGAAAAAAAAATTTAAAACATACAGACAATCCCCATGAACTTGATGATGCTTTTACTTATTTTTATAGGATACTTTGAAAGTCTTTATAGGGTTTTAGAAGTGCAGATGTTTCTAATAAATACATACAGTATAAATTCATTGGATGCCGTTCTATTTGAGCAAAAGAGATAACAAGAAGCAGAGAGGCAGCCCTGCTGTGGGTATCAGGGAGGAGCCCAAAGCAGAGCAGCGTGCTCCTGGAGGTTGACAAAGGCATCTTTCACAAAATGACCCTGCCCAAAGCCTGGGCAGGGACTGGGCTGAGTTGCTGGGGTGATCACACAGAGCAGGGAAATGTTTGAACTGGTTTTTGTCTCTGGTGTTTGTACAGGACTGAGTTTCCACCGAGATTCTTCAACACACACAGACTTACCATAGGACTACACAAAGAGCCAAATTTTTCAGTTTTGGAAGAATAGGGATTTCAGACTAAAGGATTATGATGTATGGTGCTACCCAGAGGAATTATTTTTCATGTAGGATCCATTCCCCCTTCTGCTTTGGAGCTGAGGTGTGCAGGGCCTGGTCAGCATTAACACGAATATTTGGTTGCAATCACATTTCCAGGAATCATGTCATAACAAGCAGAAAAGCGAACCAAGTACATTTTACAAGATAAAAGTCTTTTGACTTGTGTCAATGTTATTTTCACATCTATTCAATAATAAGAATATTTCCATTAACTGTAAGCTACTGCACCGTGATACATTCTTTCTAAAAGTGCATCAAAAAATTTACTTCATTATTTGTATGCATACCACTTGTTCCCAACAATAACTAAACCACAGGAGAAATTGTCACTTTGTGTGCTATTTCTGTCCCTAAAATTTTAAGCCAGTTTTCCATCATCTTCTTTTTATTTTTTACTGCAGCTTTGAAATGTGTGATAAGTTCACCTTGAGTGCTCTCTTCTGTCTTAAAAGCTGATGCTTAACCTTTGTTCTAGATGACTATTCAGTGTCTAATTAGCTTGGTCTTTAAAATAAAAAAAAACCAACTCCATCCAGCATGTTACAAAATCCCTCCTACTCCCTCACCATTCTTTTTCCCCAGCTTCCTCATTTTGGTCTCTGAAATTATTCTGTATTACTCCCTCTTTTGTATTATCCCTTACAGAATCCTTTCTGATCTCCTGGTTACCACAATTTTCTTTGTTACTTTATTATACACATGATTATCTTTTCCTGCAATTACAATATCTGGGCTTCTTCTGCTGCTGCTTTCTGTGATTGAGTATCACACTTCTCATTTGTAAGCCATGCTAATTACCAACCATTCCATGAGTGTTTCATTTGCTCCCTAATTTTGTTGACTACTTTTTCAGCAATGCAGAGAGTTCCTGTTTGCTCTCACTTCATTAGTCCTGAGACCTTTCCAGTTTTGAAATCTGTGTTTTGTGGTTTGAATTCCCTGAGGGCTCCTTGCTCCTGCTGTAGTCACCCCTTCCCTCTCACATTCCATATTCCAAATCTCTCTGGGTTTTGGGTGATGTGATGGAGACCTGCAGGTAGGATGGGATTTGGGCAGCTGTCATTCCTTGCTGACCATCCACAGTGTCCTCTTTTGATTTTATTTCCCCTTGTCTTCATGTTCTTTAGAGATAATTTGAATTTGTGATTGGGGGGAAGACACTGAGAATCTTGTCTAGTGATGGGTTGTGCCGTGTTCCTTCTCCTTTTTCCTGAAGCAAAGCTTAAACCAAGCAAAATCATGGCTGTTGCTCTGTCATATTCTAAATTTAGGGTTTATTTTCATGATATTTACATGTTATAGACAGTGCTGGAACCCCTGCTTGGCTTTGTGCTGTTGCTCTGTTTATAAAGGTTTTAGAATGGAAGCAGCAGATTCAGAAGTAAGAGAAACAAAAGCTCAGACCTTGCCATAGGCTTTGTGATAATTTAAATTAGAAATCATCTCTTTTAAGGTTCAAGAAATTCCTTGACTAGACTTTTACTGCTCATGGAAGCCTTATGTTTGTTTCAAGAATGAGTCGGTTTAAAGGATTTTTTCCTTCTTTTTGCCTGTTCATATGCAGGGAAGGAAAAGGGATCCTCAGTCCTCACCTGGCCCAGGTGTATATATATAATACATATATATCTGCTTTTTGTGTTTGCCAGTACCTTTTGTTTCCCATTTTCCCAGCAAATACTTTCAGCTTCTCTTCTTTAATTACATTCTCCTTGCTAAAAAATAAATTCATGAAGAGCTGAAATTTCAAATTCCCAATATTTGAAAATAGAGGAGAATCAAATCTATTTTCTGATGGGCCATTTCTGTTGACTGTGCATTACTTTTGTAGCCCCTTTATTAACTCCATAGTACAAAACCACAAAATAGCAAAAAATCCTACCTAAAGTGTCATTATCTTACATTAATCACTAAAGCAATCGACTCTTTTGGTAGACTGAATGTGTCATGTTCTGCTAGACCCTTGTTAGAACTAATGGAAAGCCCTCTAAATATCTTGATTTCTATTTCCCATTTCCATTCTGTTCACCTTTGAGTGCTCTCAGACTTTTGGGGGTGTGAGGTGCTGCGTTATGAGGTTGTAGCCAGTGAGATTTTGTTCCTCACAGCCCCCCTAGAGTGAAGGTCACAACCAGAGAGGTTCTGGGCTGCCCACAGCTCAGATTTGTGCCTACTTAGCATCTTTCTAGGTAGGTTTTATTTTGTGCTTATTACAGCAACCTTTGCTCAATTTTCCAGCTGTCATAATCCATTTTTTTTTAGTATATCTGAAAGCTTTTTTTTTTTTAATTTAATGCATAAACATTTACAGTTCTCTGTAGTATGTTTCTTGTTTAGTTCATAACTCAGTGGTTGGCAAAACCAGTAGTTTTAGTGGCCTGAACAATGATAAACCATCAGAAACTTGCAGTGTGGCAGTTATTTTCCATGAATTAGTAAGTGAGCACAGAGTGAGAGAGGATGCTCATCTATTATCTGCCTTGTGCTGCTGCAAGTCAGCCCGCTTTATACAGCTCCCATCTCCTGAAATATTGTTATTCTGCTGCTACCCTGTCTGATTCTTCTTTTCTTCCCCGTGCATAATTATCTCATAGTATCCAGCATTCCATCTCCTGGCTCTTTCTTGCATGCAGAACATGTTTCCCACAATCTGTTCCCTTCTCCCCGAGTGTCTTTCTTAAAGGAATCAGTTTACATTGACACTGAGCAGACAGTGGGAGAGTCCTGCTGGGTGCCCTCGCTATAACCTGATTTCCTCCCTATTTGTTCCATGGGAAATGGTTACCTGCAGTGTTTAAACACACTTTTAGACTGCTGATTCAGAACTAAACAACTTAAAAACCATGCAGGAATGAGATTTGCGGGCCCGTTTGGGACGTTAAGGCTTTTGCTGAAAGTGTTTTCAGACAGCAGCAGTCGCAGTTATTCTTCCAGAGTGGCAGAAAGTTTGGAGCAGAGAAATTAAATTCTTGGTTCCCCTGGTCCTGCCTTAGCACTGCCTCTGTGTGGATGCTCAAATTGAAATAATTATGCCTCTGTCTCCTGCCAGTTGTCTTTTTTTCTTTTTTTTTTTCAAGCTTCTGTATATTTTTCTTGACCAGATGGTTTCAAATATTAATTTCAAATACTTGTCAGGATCTGGACACCTCAGTGGTTTATGCAGGAACTGGGGAGCAGCTGACAGTTCTGGGTCTAGCTCAGGTAGGCAAAAGTCTTTCTTCATATAGAAGACAAACAAATAAGCAAAAGACCTCCTGCTAACTGGCATTTAGCAGCCTGTGAGAAATTATTTCAGACTTCCTTAGTCAATCCTGAAAGAAATACCCAAGCGATTTGCTGTTGATATTAATCTGCACTTAGGTTAACAGTCACTTCAGGATTTTTCTTTTTCTTGCAAACCTGGTGTGCTGTGGTCTTTGCAATAATGGTTACTTCATCCCACCACAGAGTAGGGCCACACTACAGAGCTGTAATAAATTATATTTGTCCAAATTATTATTTAATTTAAGATTTTGAAATACCTCGGGATGAAAGGTATGACATAAAATATTGTGTGCTTTTATAAATCTTACCTGCTGCAGCTGGAGTATCAGAGAAACCCCTTGAAAAACAGCAAGGATCATGTCCATGGTGTAAGGGAGTTAGAAATGTGTAATTTTGGCAGGATAAATATATTGCTAACTCAAAACAGTGGTGAGCTCCTCTCTGGGTTTGGGTTATTTAACGAGTGCATTTGGTTAATCAGTGATCTCAGGACTTGTTCAGGGTGTAAATTCCCATCAGGAATGACTCCTGTCATTGGAAGGGGACACTCCCACATTGCTGAGGGGTAACTCCATGGCCCTTCCAGCTTCTGTCCTGCTGCACTCCCCACAGGAGCCAAACCCAAAGTGACAGAGTGGCAGAGCACAGCCCCTCTCTCAGAGCAGATATTTGTTCTCTCTCAGAGCTATCTTCTCTCTCTCAGAGCTATCTGCCCTGTCTCAGAGCAGATATTTACTGTTTCTCAGAGCAGATATTTTCCTGGGCACGTTTGACCTGTGTGCTCAGCTGAGAGCAGCCAGTGCTTTATCCAGTGGGGTGTTGGAGTTTGTTTCAAGGGGGCTATTTTGTCAAAAATGATGTGTTCTGCAATCCATCCTGCTTTCAGCATCCTGACATTGCAGTGCCTTCCTCTGATTCCCACTGCTTGTTTGTCAGTGTGTGGGATTTTGGCTCTGGTCCTGGCAGGCATCAACAGCATCAACCCTTCTGCTGCTGTTCAGCTTCTTCGTGATTTCCTTCCGCTGCCCACCAAGATGAGGGGGTGTTTTTTTTGGGAAAAGCTCATAAAGTCAACACAGAACACACTGGAAGCAGGAAGAAAGACCCATCTACCTTTTTGTTTGCAGCAAATTCCTCCCAGCAGGTCTTGTTAACCTGAGCTTCTTGTCCCTGCTCCGTGGCTGCTCCTCGCCCGCAGCCCGTGAGCCGCTGGCCCTGGGCAGAGCCAGAGCTCCCAGCTCCAGCCAGGAATGGGGGTGTTTATCCTTTCAGATTGAAGCATCACTTGGCTCAGATCTTCCTCCCCACCAAGGCTTCCAGCTCTAATTAGGACTATCCACACTCCTGCTTGAGACTGCAGAGCAGGATGGAAAAATGAGGGGAGAAAACAAAGGGCAGGGCAAAATAATGTCCCTGCTTCTTTTCCCCTCTTCATTGGAATCTTAAATTTTCAGTGTTTTCAGAGACTTCACCAGATTTTGGTGCTCTCGTGCTATCTCAGGTTCTAGGCCTCTCTGTGCTTTTATTGCCTTTCAGAAAATTGAATTCCTGGAAGGAATTTTTGATAGCATTAAAAGCACCCAGAGAAGGAATGGGCTTGTGCATCTGTTCTCTACCTTACACGCAGTGAAAGGCAGACAGTTGTTCTCTTTGAAAAGCTCCTTTTTCAGATGAATTTCACTCCAAACTCTGCATCTCCTCCAGTGAATATTAACAGAAATTCCTGAAGTATTTTGTGCAGGCATTCCATCCACAGTTCATTGTGTGGCAGAGCCTCTGTCGTGCCTCGGGGAGGAGCAGGGGTGCAGCTGCTGAGCAATCCAGGCTCCTCCACAACAACCAGAAACTTCATTTAGGCCTGTTCAGCTCTGCAGCCACTCACAAGGAAGATGTGCAAAACCTGTGATACACAGCAGAAACACCAGCATTGTTCACCCGTGACAAAGGGGTTCTGGGGAACTGCGATGGATTCGGGATGGGAAGAAGCAGATGGGCATGAGAATGAAATAGAAGGGAAACTTTTCTTTGATTCTTCTGCTGCTTTACACATTAAAAGCATAAAAATCAATGCAAATGACTGAAATAACCTTAAAGAGAGTGATATAAAAGTTTAAAAGTGATACTATTTGGGTTAAATTGTGTGTCTCACTAAGGTGTATCTGAACACTCTGAGTCCCCTCTGAGATTTTTATGCCTTGGATTTCATATAATAGTCTCAACATTCAGGATTTGGCCATTTGTGGATGTCTAAATTGATCAAGATGGATCCTTCCAAATGATACCAAATTTTACCTGCTGGGCTTAGGGTTAGTAGATAAATCTCCCTGCTGAAACAGCATAAGTGCCGTAAGGAGGGGTGGGCAATATGCAGGAAATTATCATATTCAGAGTCTGTCTGCAAAAACAGAAGGAGGAAAAAACTCCTGTGGCAAAAAGGATGGATATTTCAGATTTCTGTGAGACTGTTTATCGCCTGTAAGTCCTGTAGAGGTGTTCCCGTGGATCCAGGAAATTATTTATAAACTAGAACTGCATTTTTGCCTTGGGAAACTCAATCTGGCAAAACATTCAGCAGAGCAGAGGGATTATAAAGAGTGCTAAGTAATCAGTCATTTACTGGAATTTTAAAATTCTGTCCTTTTTATTCCTTGGAACTTTGGACACAAATAATCTACATATAGTTTCACTTTCTTGTTTTGATATGGGCTAATTCACCCTTGAGGTATTCGCTCACATTTATTTATGTAGGATAATAACACATTGTAGCACAAAATGATGCAGCCAGGGCCAGGATTTATAGCAGGCCCTATAAGTAAATGGGAGTTTCAGTCAGATCTAGAAGAATTGGAAATTAGTTCTTCATATCTGCAATGTAAACACATTCCTGGAAAGTGGAGAATTCCCCTGCTTTGGAAGTCATTGAGCAGGGAGCTGAGCATGGCCCTGCCTCAGCCTAATTCCATTTTACAGCCATATCCTATGGGATGCATCAGCCAGGACAAATTTTGCTCATTCCAGTCCCAGCAATCTCCCTCTGAGCACGCCAAAAGTACACAGAACCTACAGATGAAATGCCAGGACTAAACTTTGAAAGTAACAAATGTGAATAAATAAAAATAAATCCCACCGCCAAACATAAATAAAATAATAGATAAAAATAAGTAAAAATAGACTTCAAAAACGTGTCAGATAATACTCTGGTGTTATGCAGTTATCTGGGGATCTAACACATTTTGACAGAGTGTATCAGTCTGTGTACTCAAAGCCAAACATTTTATTAAAACAAAATATATCAGTTTTTAAAACAAGCTATGTATTCTGTTCCCCAAAGAACCCTTTGAGAAAGATGTTGTTTGAGCAAGAATTTCTCTGCAAGTTGATGAATGATTGGAGCTAATAAACTGGAAATGCAATTTTTAACAGGTTAGGCTTAGTTTGATCACCAGTGCACTCCAGTGCACCCCTTTATAATGATGCATCTGTCTTCATATGTCAAATAAATCCATATTTGTGCATTATCAAGTGCTGTGTGCTGGGTTTAATGAAGTGTTGGAGTAGTTTTTCTGTACATATATTTTTTTATTCTCTGAAAATCACAGAAAAAAACCTCTCAAAGTGCCTGTACAGACAGAGGCTTTCTGAGGCTTGTGTTCCTGGAGGAAAACAGATCACTTCCCAAGCAGGGGAATATTCCACACTGCCAGGCACTGACAGAGCAAGTCACCATTTATGTGTTTATCTGAGCAAGTAAAGCAAATCCTGGAATTGTTTGGGTTGGAAGGGGCCTGGAAGAGGCCTTGTTTTGCTGCAGGATAATTCACCCTGGAGGGATTCATCTCACCCTGCTGTGGGCAGGGACACCTTGCATGGAGCAGAGCCTGGAGCCCTTCCAGGGATGAGTGATCACGCCTTGGCTTTGGACCCTGGCGTGATCATCTCTAGCAGAAACACCATGGAAACCTAAATATTCCTCACTGCCCTTGGTGCTTCTGGCTGCTGAGGTCTCCATGAGTGTGTGCACGCTGGTTCTCAGCTCTTTGCTGATCCCAGGCTCGCGCTACCACAGCTCCCCATGCTCTCTCCACATCTCTTCCGAAGGTACCGGCGGCAGGGAACGCCTCTGGAGAGCCCAGGCACCTCGTGCAGCTGACACCGAGCTGTGCAGAGCTCCTCACACAGCACACACTCAGCTGACACCGAGCTGTGCAGAGCTCCTCACACAGCACACACTCACTAGAGGCTGGGAAACAAAAAGGAAAAGGCATTTGGACCAAATCTGGTACCAAACTGGAGCAGTGGCGTAGCCTGAGCTGGTGCTGGAGAGGCAAGGCACCACGCACCCCAGCAATGAGCAGCTCTCAGGTGGGAAAAAGCAGCCAAGGAAGCCAGAGAAACATCCTGAGGCCTTTGGGACTTCTTGCTGCTGCCATTGGCACTGTGCAAAACACGATGTTGGAATAGAATAATCTTTAGGCAGCTCTAGGGATGAATGTGGTGAGAAGTCTTTGGCTTGCAGGTGGGCTCGGCTGGGACTTGGACTCGTAAATACTAAACCACATTCTTTTGGGAAATAAACAGGTAGAGCAGGGCTGGCTGTGTCAGTGGGGTTCAAATCAGCATCCTCTCTAAATAAAGATATTTATATAAATAAATATCTAAAGATATTTATAAGTAAAAGATAACGATATTTTAAAGTAAAAAATACAGACATGGAAAACAAAGTTTTGCCAGGAAGAGATGCATAGATACACATCTGAAATATTGCTTTCATGTTCAACCTCTAGAACCTCCTCCCCCTCTTATTTTGGGGTCAGTGTGAAGATGTCTCCAGACTGTGTTTGATGGAACACCGTGGTCTGCAGCAACTGCTGCAGATGCATTTCCCCAGTGTTAATTTTACTGTATAAAATAAGCTCTGGCAGTGTGGTGACTACTTAATTGAACTATATAACCCTTTCTGGAATTTGTGACTCCAAGCCACTGAACAATATAATTCATCTCGGTTTTTATTAAAGTCCTAGTGAAAGGGTAAGGCTGTAGTGGTGTATTAGAATGCAGGGAGTATGGTGTGTTACCAGGAAAGCCACCTCTCCAGCGGGCCTTTAATAAAATAAATGTTTTCTGATGGTGCACTGCTTATTTTTAGCTTATTCCTGTTTCAGCTCAGAAATATTGCATCTAGAACAATTCAGAAAACTGTAAAATGTGTTTGAGGAGGAGGAGATGGAGGAGAAGGGAAAAGGTCACAAAGATATTTAAATGTTAAAGCAAAAATTTAGAAATCAACATGATTGTTGCATAGCACGACATTGTGATCAGTAGAGTACAGTGGAAATACTGAATTTAGAAAGAATAAACTGCCTAACAGCATGCTCCTGAACCATTTGTTATTTCCTAATTAAAGCTTGTGAAAGGGCAGTTTATACATGACTATAATAAGCTCAGTGTGGGAGATGTCAGAGCGTAAATCAGACTCTCTACAGCACTGGAGCTTTAAAAATCTCTAATGACAAGTGCTGGTAGGTAGATGATACAAAAAGACTGTTTTGACAACGTGATTGATTGAGATCTTGAAATATATAAGCAAACAAAAAGTGTGAATTCAGCAGGAAACAAAACCTGCGTGCTGTACCACATATAAAGTGTAAAGAGAGTGAGGGGAAGCTTGTGGCAAAGAAAGTTTAAAGCCTTACTTGAAAAGAAAAAGTCATACTTAAGCAAACAAGCCTTTGCTGCTCAAGTCAGGATTTATCTGAGAGCTCTCAAGGCAGCTGTGCTCGAGGGGACACCCTGAGAGCATCTCTGGGTCAGGGTGAGTGTTGGGGTCTGAGATACAGACTGTGTGCTCTTGTTTCTAATACTTAGTTCTAGGACTCAAAAAAAACCACTGGATTTCATATAACATTAAATTCATGAGCATGTTTTCATGGTGATACATGAAAACAAATGTTAAAGTTAGATGGGAAAAGTGTAAGTGTGTAGATTAGAAAGTTTTTTAAATCACTGGGTGAAAAAGTAGTTTAGAGAACAGGAGAGAAGATGGAGGATTTAGGGTGTTGTCTCTTGTCCTTTCTTCCTCATGTTCTTCTCCTAGGGGTTTTTGGGTAGTAGTAAGTGATTGGATAGAAAATATTGTAGTGCAGCACACAGGTGTTGGGTCATTGGGTCACTAAGAAAAATAATTTAGTTGGCATCTGTTAATTGGGTAAATGGACATATAAAAGACCTTGAAGAGGATCTTTGTTAGCCATTTTCCCCTTTTCTATCATAGTGCACATAGCTCCTTGTACCTTGTAATGCTGATAAGAAAAGAATAAACAACAGAGACCGAACAAGAGAAAACTGCCTCCCTCTTGTCAATCTTCAGTTCAAAGGGAAAAAGAACTTAACCCAAAAGTCCTTAATGAGACAGGTGGGCACAGAGCCTGTCCCCTGCTCACTGCACCTCCTGTGACACCCCTGCCCTTCCCTGTCAGGGGTCTCTGTCCTCTGCTGTCCCTGCCAGTCCTGCACTGCAAAATCTGAACCAAACTTCTCACCTCTTTTGGGAGAACGGAGCCGTTTGTAGGAGACCTCTGAAGTTATTGCTATTGCTTATTCACCTTTCACTTCTGAGCCATTAATGCTCACAGGCAGGACTTTTAGATGCATCCCTTTCTGGCCAGCCTGTGATTTCCAGCAGATGAAAAGGGAACACAAACTCAATGTTAAATGTTTCTCCATCACTCCCTTCCGTGGAGACATGGCCAAGTACGTTCTGCATCAGGCTGCCTGGTCCAGCACGTGGCTCCAAAATGTCACTGGGGACAGAGGGGCAGGAGCAGGACATTTGAGATTACTTCCAGTTTCATTTTGACCTTTGGAAGATTTGAGAAGGAGGCCCAGCAGGGTGGTTGGGTTCTGTGCACTCACCTCTCTCGGCACATTAGGAAAAT